>NW_019525450.1:586849-592025 GCF_002814215.2 Seriola lalandi dorsalis | reverse complement strand
TCCTGGGAGGCAACGAGATGGAGGGGGAAAAAAACAAAAAAAAAAAAAACAGCAATCTTGTCTTTCAAACAAAAAGGGGAAAATATTTTAAGGGGCAATGAATTTCGTGGAGCTGAATAGGATGTTGGTACATGTTTTACTAAAGGAAATATAATGGCAGACTATTATTAGATCACATTAATCACGAGTGTGCCAAAGGCAGTGACAGCCGCGCTGAAAAGGATTGAAAACGCTGGTAATGGATATAAATTACCCATTGTGTGATAAAAGGATTTTTTCTTCACTAAGAAGGTAAAAAGGAATAAAACACTGAGAGAGCCACTAAACGTCGCGTGTACATATTTGCATGTGTATATGCGTACGTATGTGTGAGTGTCCTGTGTGTAATGTGTAATAATACAGGGTTATCAGTGCGGGATTAAAATTTTAAGGGAATCAGATAGTGACAGTGGGGCCTTGTATTAAATGCACCGGCGACAGAAAAGAGGGAAGGATTAAAAACAGATTAAATTGGTTTGTAGTGACGGAGATGAAAGGAAGGAGGAAGAGCGGGGGTGAGGGGCTGGGGGGGTGGGGGGGAGAGAAGGAGAGTGTGTTTTGACAGAGGTCTGTCGGGCTTTTGGCACGGTGATAATGAGTCACATCTCCCATGCACTGTTATTTATTGCCGACTTGGCTCACAAACAAAAGATCAATAATTTTGAGCAAATCTAATGTTGTCCTCGCCACTAATGCGCTCGTCCATCACATCTGCCATCTCCACCAAGGAGATGGACTGATTCCCTGTTTATTTGGAGATCAAATGCAATTATATCACATGTCTATAATAACAGAGGAAACCCCCGCCCCCCCCCCCCGTAATGTGAATATGTGCAGCGCCTTGAATCATGCCCATGCATATGTTTATATACATGTAAAGACATGCGCAAAAGGTGTCACATATGTGTAAATGATAATATATGTATGGAATGGGCAACGGGTTGCCGCGCCATTTTTCCACATCAATCTTCATTTCTTCCTCAGACCTTGCCTTTGAAATATGAAGTGTGTCAACGGCCCGTCCCCCCGCAACACAGGAGGCACACAAACATCCGTCAAAGCAACACACCCGATGTTCACTAGTTAGCCCTGCAGCACAGAGAGATGAGAAGACAGCAGATCCTTCACTGACAACTAGCCCTGGGTGAGACACTTTCCAGCCACCTGAACTCAATCAGGCCCCAGTGGAGGCAGCATTTGGGTATTTCATTTCATCTCCATCCCCTTATTCACTTGAGGTACATTTGATTTATCTCTCAATGCCACACGCAGGAATGCAAATCACATTTGGAATCTAACGTCACTTTCGGTGTGGTTATCTACGTAGCGACTGCTTCTTTTTGGTTCTTTTCGAGAGTGCAGCTCAGCTAATATAAAGGCCGTGATACGCGCCCTCTCTCTGAGGGGTACTTATCAACTGTTGGCCATGTATGCAAATCATCTGGGACTCACTGTCCTTCGCGCACCAAAATCAAGCGCAGCCCGTTGCCAATAACCCAGCACCGTAACAGTAAAGCCAGTGGCAGGTGTAAGGCACTAAGCTCCTTCCCCTTCTCCCTGGGTGAGGTGTGAGGAGCAAAACAATGACAGACAAAGGTCACCTGGCCCACAACGCCCCACCCGCTGAGGTGTTGACCTGCCAAATGTACCGCTGAGGCAGGAGGAAGAAACGCAGGAAGGAGGGAAGGAAGGAAGGAAGGAAAAGATAAAGGGAAAGACAAGAGTCTGCAAAGATGAAGTTTAGATTTTACAGGGACTGTAGCTGAGACTGAGAAAGTAGACACTCGTCTGAGTGTGATATTAGAGGTTGGAACCTCTTTGAAAGTGACACCAGGATGGATCTTTAGTTGATTCCAAAATCTCAAGATTTGCATTCATTTTTATTAATTATCATATAATTAGCCATTCACCTATAATGTATAATAAATTAGCTGTTTAGTCCAAAAAATTAGGGAAAGAATAATTTTTTTATTGATTTTATTGTTTTCAATAGATTTTTCTTTTTGCTTTATTGTTACTAAATGTTCTAATGTACTTATTTATCTTATTTAAAGCACTTTGACTTGACTTGGTGTTGAATAAATGATAATAAATTAACTTTGTATTGCCTTCACATGGTTTTGTCCAACCAACAATCCAACACTGTCAGTCTAAAAGGCTTTTTCGATTTAATTTCAATCAAATTTAATGATTTAATCAACACGTTCACCACTCCAATGCACACAACCAGCCATGTATAAGGTGCCCTATATTTACACACGTTTTCAACAGGCTGCTTTTTTATTAAATTCGGTTTTCTGGAAAGTGCAAGACAGGCAGAGCCTGAGTGCAGCAGGTCAGGACCTTGGCAGGTGAAATAATAAAGCCTTGACATAAGGCGGAGAGCAGGGAAGCGCACCAAGACCCAGCGCAACCAAAGGCACCTCCCAAGTGCACCTAATTCCCTCTCTCACTGGGTCTCTCTTCCCCACTGTTAACATACCCACACACACCAGACATCCTAGATGTTCAGAGTCAACTTACCTGGAGACCATGCAGGAATTAGCAACAATGCACTGTTTCTACACTACAGACTGTTTTAAAGCTATTCGACCTAATCAGTCGCTACAAAGTCAAACAGACGACTTCCACCGCAAACAGTGTCAAGTGTTGTTTCTGAGAGGCAGGCCACGAGGAAATCAGCGAGGGGCTGTAAACATCCCACAAATAACATCCAGGGATCGTCACCTACACTGTTTATTCCTTCCCCTGTTTAATTGACATCCGTACATCAGTGGTAAAAAATGCAAATACACAGAGACAAATGTGGTGTTAATGACACAGCCGCACACACTCATCAGTATCTCTGGGACAAGAGTGACACGAGTTTGCATAAGATGCACGATGACAGGTCAACATCTCTGAATCAGCCAAAGTCGCGTGAAAAGATGTTGGCGAGTCACATGTTGAAAATTATTTTACACCTGCAGAGGAAACGTGTCAGAGCTGTGAAAGTTCGCCGCATCTTAGCTGAATATGTAATAATTCACTAGTATGACTGTAATGACAACCTTCCGTATCGTAATTATTATTGTCACTGACAGCGTCGCTATCATCGTCAACGCCGTCATCTGCAATCATCTAGTCCATCACCAGCCATATTTTTTTTTTTTTTTTTAACAATGACTATGACATGGACAGTCAGTGGATGGTGATGAAGTGGTGTTAGGATACATTCACACCAAGTTCAGTTGAGCTCTAGAGCAGGCAGAACGTCACTGCGGGAATAATTCATTCCCACTGTCTCTAAAATTTCTGCCTCCACACAAATACAGTTGAAATTTCCCTCTAAACTCTCAAAGCGTTGAAAAATTATCTTCAAAATATTTAGCAGCAACATCTATTTCCAGAACCAGTGTCAACAGGAACACTGAAAATATTCGAAATTCAGTTTCATTTGGGTGAAACTGTCTTGAAAAAAAAACTAACTTACCAACATTAACCAATGCTGCACCTGACTGGATGAATTCAGACGCTTCAGGTTTCCAAGTTAAACACTACAGTTTATACTAAAAGACCAAAGCCTGAAATGGGCCACACTGGTACTAAGTCCGCTGGTTTCTTGCCAGCCGCAGGTGGTGGTGACTGTCACTTGACAAAGAGTTTCAGCCATTGATAAGTTTATAGGGAAAGAGGTTGTAATATGCTACGTCTCAGGACAGATGGCCGCGGATAGCTGGTTAGCGTGCTAACTTCCCCAGAAGAAAAGACGTGATAGAGACAAGAGCCAACACTGGCGTTGATGTCCATGGTTGGAGACAGCTAAATAGCTGCTAATGCTAACGCTGGCTATGTAGCAATAGCTAACCTTACAAATAGCATTTTTAGGGTCAGCCTTGGTGAAAGAGTACACCCACAGAATTTGTTAAACACTGTCCAGTGAAAATGGAAAATACAGTGCTGGTTGTCGGCGTTATCACCATCTCAGACACTTCCTTCAGTTAGTTGATTGGTCCAGCTGCTATCAGAAAGTTTTCATTGGATGATTTTCTAGAGTGACATCTAATGACAATAACTCATGTTGCCATATTAAACCTCATACATTATATCATCCAAATTTAAAGAAGGCCACAACATCGCACCATCACAATCTAAAATAAGTACTAGATTGTACAACTACTCCCTGATTGATTAAAAGGGATATACCCTAACAAACACTAGATAAGACCTAAAACCATGACTGAAAATACATCCAATGCCAACACGACAAAACTGTTCACTTAACCACAATCTTGCCCTAACCTGATGTTTTAGTTGTCTAACTGCTAACCATAGGTTACTTACCATAACTATGGTCTTTCCCAGCCTTGACCATACTTTAATTGCCATGTGCAATTGCACGTTTTTGTCTGAACCAAAGTCTCTAAACTGGCAAAAGTTGTTGAAACATTTGTTCATGTAACCGGTGTTTACTGTCTGTGTTACAGGTCATCACTATGGGTCAGACTAAGAAAATGATTTCCGGGTATGAGAGCACAATGAAAAGGCATCAATACATTTTTCTTTCCTGTCAATAAAAATGCTGTGGTAAGTTTTGAACCGAGATCAGATTCTGTATCCAGTCTGATGTCCTGTCTTGAACAACACTGACAGCTTCTTTCATTAGTGTGGCATCACTGGAAATCTTAACTTCTCTATCAGTCTCATTTTTTTATTTATTTATTTATTTTTTTTTTTGGCTTGTCTCCCTTCGGTGCGATCGTGTAGGGTGAGGAAATTCTCTGACACGTAAAATCAACTTCAGACTGACATCAGCCCGCCGTCGCTATCAGTGCAGCCCTATCTCGCTGAGCAGACAGGCTAGACTGACACCGCAACAGCAGCCTTTGGTTCCCTCCACCTAACGCTCCTCTCATAGCCCAAATATCGCCTGTGGGATTTCACCAGACTAAAGAGTCATGTCAAAGATCTCTACAATGCGTGACGTCTCCCTCAGCCACTGCTGTCATGTTCCCTCTGCTTCTTACTTCCATTTCCCCCTACCCCCTTTCCAAGCCTCTTTTGACTCTGGTTTGAGCAGGAGACTTTCTCCCTGAGCATTTTGAGTTGTCATTTTTTTAAACATACATATCAAAGCTTGGAGAAAAGGCGGAGGGGT
>NW_019525450.1:579778-586829 GCF_002814215.2 Seriola lalandi dorsalis | reverse complement strand
GCGGGGGGACACATGTCTCTTATGTCTTCCTACTGGAGTACAATGAAGCTTTGGAAAGGAGAGCGAGAGAGGAGTGAAAAGACATTTGCAGAGATCTTTCTGCAATCCAGATCCCTTCTCCCGACGACTGGCAATACATCATTTGTATTGATGCAATATTAAATTTCAATATCGCATGTCAAAAGGTACAAAATGATAGATCATAGCCTAACTAAATGCATTATTAAAGGCATACGCTGGCTGCGCCGGCTTCTCTTACAATCAGCTGTGTCAGAAGAGTACAGTTGGTGATACTGGCAGCATTTCAAAGCTTTGTCGTTTTTCTTTCTAGCTGCATCCCAGCTTTCTTAATCTAGCTTTCTGTCACTTATTAATGTTCCAGAGGAACTAAAAACCACAGATCTTTCCCTCCCAATAATCAGAGGCTTAACTCACGTCCTTTTATTTCTCCAGAAAAATTATTCTTAAAAAATAAATGAATGAAGTCATAATTAAATATTGAATATTGAACAGAAGATAAGGGAAATATGTTCAGCTCTGTTAGATATGTTAAGAGCACAGAAGAAAGGAGAGCAAAACCGTGGCGGAGGCAGTGACTCATTCTGTGTGGTATGATTTATGTGCTCTTTATGTGCTCTGCAACCCTGTAAGTTTATCTCTATATTCCCCCGTCTGATAGAGTGACTCCTTGGTTGTCTCTATCCCTCGCCACGATGATGCCGTGTACCCAACTTAATGGTTGATTCTAATTTATAACCTGAGTCAAAGGTTGCATCTTTGATGGTTTACTGGAAAAGGAGAAAAATTAATTGAGGACAGAGGGAAAGAGATGCTTCCTTTCAGAAACAAGTGGATTTATCAAGCAGCCTGCTTTTTGTGCACCAGCCAGGAAATGACAAACCCAAAATAAAATGGTTACTGGCCTTGATTTTTTTTTATCCTGGACCCTGTTTCCAAAAAGAATATTAAGGCTCAGGTGATAATTCATCTAAAGTTTGAGAGGTGTTTCCCAAACGCATCGTAACTGAAGAAAAAAACTATACTTTTATCAATTTAAGTGATGTTTGCACTTAAATGAGCGATGATGTTTAAATTGAAAATAAAACACATTCATTCAACAGTTGATTTGCACATTTTCTGTTGTCATCATCCTCTCCCTCTCATCCTCAACTAATCTATTAATCTACTGTCTGAAATGTCTCTTTCCTCCTGGTATATGCCAGGGTCCACATCTCTTTTCTTTTCATTTTATTTCATTTCTGATGCCTATGACTGCAGCATTCTTACATACAGCAGGTTTGATACAGAAGTGATAAGAGAATCACGTTCACAATATGTCCTGCATATGAACAAAACTGATGCTTTGTGATGTAAAACACAGCTTCCAGACAGTTAAATATGCAAAGTTACTTTAGAGTGTATTAAGCATCATCTTCAGCACCACGGACAGCCGACATTAAGACTCATGCATGTGCACGCCTTCTTAAGTACTGCTTATGGAAATACATGTAGAAATTTAAGAGCGTTTGTAGAAATACTCGTAGAAAACGCACTTAACGCACTTTTGCAGATTGATCATTATGGGGAAATGGAGCCCTGGTCTCTGTTCGAGAGGCAATTCTTGGAAGTTTATTACCAAAAAGTGAAAGTGTTTCACTGTAGCATTTCTTTACCATTAGTCTCTATTTCCAGCACCTTTCAGCCACGACAGTGAGACTTTTCTGTAAATCTTTTTCATGTTCCGCATCAGCATCAAGTGGTATAGTAATGACCAAATCATCCACTTTAACCCCACAGACACCAGATTTAATCTGAAGAGCTGAATCATTAACATAGGCAGTGTTGGTGACAACACGTCTCCTTGTTTCACATCAAATTGTTGAAGAAACTCATTAACCTGAGCACAGGGAACAGGTGCTTGATAAAGAAACTTAACGACATTTTAAACTCTCTATCAACTGTGAAAGTTAATAATCTATATTGAAAAACAAATGTAGACATGTTTTCCTTCGTTCTTGCTCTGTCAACTGATGTACGTATATGTATGATCAATGTATGCTCTAGCTTTTTCTGGAGCCAGTCTCCTTCTTTACCAAAAAAAACTATTTTCTCCAAGATGATCTACAAGTCTGATTTATGAGTGATGAATACATTTAATACACAGCACTGATACCGCTAATGCCTCTATAATAAAATGGTAATTTGTGATCATTTTTTGATTGGTTCAGTGATGGTCTTATACCACTGAGAAAAGATAATGTCATTGTCAAAACATGAAATAACTAAGAGAACTAGAGGAGAAATAGAACTTTAAATAACGTAGGAGACATTCAACACTTTGTCAGTGCAAACTTCATTAATGAAAATTATCACAAAATATGTCAGTAATCGACACTTTTCTTTCCATGACTAAGACAAGACGATGGCAAGACAGCACCAACATCTTTAAACACTAACTGTGACTGTGTCAACATGCGATATCGTTGAAGAAAAAAATCAGAGACTTTAATAAAGCTTAAAAAATAAAAACTTTAACAAAATCTTTTATTTTCATTGGTGAAAAAGAGCAGATGAAATATTATAGTGTAGAGAATGTGGCCATAAAATACCTGGTAAGACAAACATTAAGGCTCATCACAAACACATTGAGGTCAGTTAACAAAATGTACGGTTGTTTTTTCGAGCTACATTAAGCTAAGTATTAAATGCAGTGATGTGATGTTATGTATTAGCATCTGACAACAGCAGGACGTTGTTATATTGCTTGCAGATGGGACTTAAGTCTCACTAAAAGTCAGTAGCGCAGTCAGCTATGTTGGCTAACCTTCTGCTTATGACGAGTTTGTTAGTTTTGGTTTATTAAACATTATCCATCGTAAAGCATGCACAAGTTAATTGCCATACATATTTGGTAATTGTTGAATTTGAATGGGTCAATACCAGATAAATGTCGTCTATTCTATTTTCTACTGGTTATTTAAAGGATTGTTCTGAGCCTGGGCGACACGGTGGAGCAGTGGTTAGCACTGGTTAGCACTGTTGCCTCACAGCAAGAAGGTTCTGGGTTCTGGGTGTACTTCAGCTTCCTCCCACAATCAAAAGACATGCATATGACGTTAACTGGCGATTCTCAAGTGCCCATAGGTGTGAACGTGAGCATGACTGGTTGTTTGTCTCTATATGTCAGCATGTGTGATAGACTGGCGGTCTGTCCAGGGTGTACCCTGCCCTCACCCAATGTCAGCTGGGATTTGCTCCAGCCCCCACGCAACCCTATAAGTGGTATGGATAATGGATGGATGGATGGATGGATGGATGGATGGATGGATGGATGGATGGATGGATCTCCTGAGATTGAATAAACTCTGTTGTGGAGTAGCAAGCTGTCTAGTTATGCTTTGTATGCAAAGACTAGGTTTCAATATTTCCTTAACAAATGTATTTAAATGGCAGGGCACAACCTATCACAAACAGTTACTGTACAACACTACCACTAAGGCCTACAAAATGACAGCATAAAATCGACACGTTTCTGTCACAGACCTGATGAAACTGATCATTATCAGCATGGGATTTACAGCGTGGCCGTTGTACAGGGTTCCTTTTGATTATGAAGGGTTTTTCTTTTTCCTGGTTACTTTCTGATTGACTCATATTACAAGAGTTGGATTGCACTGGATTTGCTAATGTTGTTGCATCTTTCCACACTTAATTGTTTATCCTCTTTCATGCCTGGCTGTATTCCTTAAATTAATAACATAAGACCAGACACGCTTTCTTACTCATACAACCTGTCATTTTGTGGCTTATTTTTGTTTTAATTTTATTTTAGTGGAAAATCAGTTGAATGAAATCTCATTAGAAAGCAGCCCTGCTGCTGAAGTGACTAAAATGCTCATTCTTGGACTTGACCAAAATTATACTGAAATGTCAAATATTTCCGTCAACTGAAACTGAACTAAAATGTTTGTTTTCTTTGACCAAGATGAGTTTTAGTTGACTAAAAACTGACTTAAATAAAAGAGTTAGGTAGACTAAATATGATTAAAACTAACATGGAGATCATCAGATTTGAGGAATTGCAAACATTTTTGACTAAGGTGGAAGCGGCGATCAACTCTCGCCCTCTCACATACTTGGAATCTGATGAAAACCTTGCCCCTCTCACACCAGCTCATTTCCTGACAGGAGAAAGATTGACTGTGTTACCAACGAAGACATTAAAAAATGCGGACTTTATTGGAGTAAACGCCAAAAGGATTAACAAGCGGTGGCAGTATCGTGACAGACTTCTTAACCAGCTGTGGAAACGCTGGAGAGATGAGTATTTGTTGATGTTAAGATCTGCCCATGTTTTGAACTCGACAACCTCGACTAACACATTCCAGATTGATGACGTGGTATTGATTTATGATCATCTCCTACCTAGACAATGTTGGAAAATAGGACGAGTTCAAGAAATATTCACCAGCCAAGACGGGAGAGTTTGTTCATGCTCTATTCAGCTCCCAAACCATTCTTTGGTAAGAAGACCTATTCAGTTATTATATAATCTCGAACTGAATTAGACTATTCTGCTGAAGAACATTTAAAAATGTTCATCGAGCCGGAGTCTTTGTTGCAACTCATCACGTCAAATGTCTTTTAAGAAGATTCAGCACTGAGGACAGCGCTACTGCCCTGGCTCTGCTTACTTTTGCCACGCCCGGTTCCACCCCGAGCGCTCTGGGAGGCGTGTGTGGAGAGTTGAGAAATACAAGCAGCTGCAGCAAATCAAGAGAATTTTGGACTGATAGAATTGACTGGTGTCCTCCATGTGCCAGTGAATGTTTTTTCTTCTTCTTTTTCTTATTAAATCATGTTAATAAAGTAACTGAACGCAAACAACAAAATGCCTCATCAAGTCTGAAGAATCCTCACTACAATGCCCTTGTAGAACACTCCAGAGGTAAAAGTAAAAACCACAAAACTATACCCCGAAAACACACTTTCAAGTTCAAGGCCCAGTATCCTTTCTGCTCATTTGTCCAGGACACTGACTTTATAAATCTCAAACAGAGTGTTCTTAACCAAAAAGTCAACTTGTCCAGACCCACACAGCCTTTTCATCATACATCTTTCATTCCTGCCCATACCAAGTATAGGTTAAGTAATATTTATTTCCTAATGTCCAGCCATTCCAGTGACTTAATGTAAGTTCATCATCATTTCGGCTGTCATCTTTGCGCTTTCTCCCTATTGGTCTTCCAAATGTTCAGTCTTGTCGCCCAAACCGTCTGAAAGCCATTTACAGTAGGGGATCTGGAGTATCTTCCTGTAGCTACGTCTCTGTGAAGCAAACACTACACTCACAGAAGTCCCTGATTCCTCACTAGGAACATAGCTTGTTCATCGTATTGTCTCACGTTGCCCACGATGATAGAAGGGAGATACACTGTTCTCAATCAGTCTCTGTTGTTTGGACCCAGGTCTCTTCCCTCGCTGCATCCTCTGTGTGTCTTCCTCCTGAGTGTCTGTTGTCGGTCAGTTTCAGCACAATCAGACGATCCCTGCCCAGCAGGCACTGGAGAGGATGTAATGCCGGAAAGACAGCAAGTCGTTAGACTCTATCGACTCTAACGTCGAACAGACGACAAATTTTGGTTTCAAATGAAAATCGGGTAGACGTCAAAGTCCAATGTCGGCTAACTGACATTGCAATGTTTAGCAGGCGCTAGGTTTTGTTCATGATTAGAATATCTGTATTTTAAATATCAAGAAGTTGTTGGCATGAGACATTTGGAAGACGTTGGATTTTGGTTACTTAACAACACGACTAAAAACCAACAAAATATCAATGTCGGCTGTCGTCAGTATCCTGCATCAAATTGATGTTGGAATTTGACGTTTTCCTGACGTTGCAACCTACATTCAACCAAATAATATGTGAATACGTAATATGCAGACCAGAACTCTGTCTACTAGCAATTAAACAAGTGAATAGTAAAAATTTGAACAAGTATGACACAAGAAGAAACAAAAGTAGAGCAACTTCAACAGGCTGCATTCACGTCCTGCACATGAGCACAAAAAAAGCTTCTAAGTCTCTCCATATGGGATTTTGCGTAAATCTAGACATGACAAAAGGTTTCACTTTTCTCTCAGCCTCTTGTTATGATGGAGCACATCCACTTTGTCCTGTTGAGGTCAGAGCTCAGCTTTTATTACTCCTGGTTCCCTCCCTGTTGATCTCATGCACTCCGCATTGATCAAGTCAACCATATCACACTGTAACCCTCCAGATACAAGTGAATTCACTCTTTCCTTCCCCTACACACACACCTGCTGCCATTATCAAGACCTCAGGATTGAGCAGGGTATCCGGTCCAGAAAGTTGTCCACTATCCATATCAAGATTCTTCTTGATGTGATTTCCTTACTTTTCCGTCAGTCTCTGCTTTCAGTTCCTCTCGTTCTCCAGCAACAAGTCGCTCCAAAGATTTTCTAGAGAAATATGCGTCTGTCTAGTCTGTGATTTACGAGTCTTGAACTCCTCTTTGTGTAACCTGAGTTCCACCTGGAGAGCACTCAAATCATTACTGTACATAATCTATTAAAAGGACATACAAGTCCAACTGCTGCTTTACTCAGAGTTCATGTCACTTGTGGGATCAAATCCTGAAGAGTCAGTTTCTATGAAAAGCTACAGACTTGTTTCAATGAAGCTTGGTGAAATATGTACAGAGCAGAAGGGCCTAGCTACATGCTTATTTCTGTGTGCTTGCGCGAGTGTTAATTCCCCTGTGCATGTGTAATGTCCTGAATCACTAACCCCCGTGAGGTTTTAATTGCAGGGTCCAGATTGCCAGGGCTGGTTAAGGCCTGGCGACCCCCATGAGAAGTCACAGCCTCCATTTAGCTTCCAGATCCCATGCAAACGAACACAGGGCCCCCGTGTTAGCGTGCTAGCGCTGGTTGGCAAAAATTCAATTTTCATCCCCCCTCTTCTGTATCTGAGCCTGCTGTCTTGCCCTAACGATGCTCCCTCACACCCCCCCACACCCCCCCACCC
>NW_019525450.1:577699-579758 GCF_002814215.2 Seriola lalandi dorsalis | reverse complement strand
AACCCACCAGCACCCCCACACCCCTTCTCTTGCCTTCTCCCTTCAACAACAGAACACAGTGGAGTCGTTAGGACCCTCTCTTCATTACTTCAAAAAACCAATCATTAGACACCAGAGTATATACGTAATTAGAAAATCACTTCCTTTGCAATCCCGGCTAAGTAGTTTACATACTGTAATTACAGGGACAAAATCAATTTTTAATCATTTCACTGATTGGGCTCATCAGCTCAGTAGGAACATTGTATCCTGCTTGTTGTGCGAATGCAACATCTGGGCTAAAACAATTACCCTTTTGTGTTCCAGAGCGGCTCTGAAAATGCCTTGCTGCCACTTCCCCATGTCGTGGACACTCTTTCTATCTCTATCTGTCTCCAGACGCCTTCTCCCCTTCATTTTCATCTTTCTTTCGCTCTCTTTCTCCCTTTCTTTCTTTCTCTTTCTTTCTCTCTCTCTCTCTCCCTCTCTTCCTCCCTCTCTTTCTCTTTCACTCCCTGCCCTTGACTTGGACATGGAGGATCACATTTAAAGCTTTATAAATCAATATGCTATAATAAGCTGCTCTTGACAGAGAGGGAAAGGAAGGAGACGGGAAAAAAACAACATATTGCTTTATTAACACCTCTTGTGTTTTTGTTTTTTTCATGCCCCTGTTGTTATTGTCATTGATGTTTGGTTTTTTTTTAACATTGTTGCCTTTTTTTGGCCTTGCAGAAATATCACCTTATTACCATGTTTGTTCACTATGTGAAGGAGGAGGGGATGTGACAATGTCGATATCAGTTCTAACAAATATGTAAAAGCTGTCTTCTTATTGAAGTGAGACATAAATTCATAATCCGACTTCAAACCGTGTCGACTGTCCTGGTATGTTTCACCCTTCATCGGCTAATAAAATGCTTTGTATTCTTGTCTGAGAGAAGCCCGATCGATCCACATTAGTCTGAACTCTCTCTCTCTCTCTCTCTCTCTCTCTCTCTCACTTTGAAAACTCAGGAAATCAGATTTCAGAGGGGGTAGAAAGAAAAAAAAAATCGGTTAATGCATTGATCACTTGGGCTGTATGCAAATCACATTTGCTTTTATTTTTTTGCTGATCAATAGCATTAATTAACGGCTCCGTTTTAACAGCACCCCGCAATCCCGTTAGACACCGCCGTCGACCTCAGAAATCATCCCCGTCCGCCCCCGTCCCGTCCCTCAGTAGCCATGGAAATGAACGGCACGTGGCAGGGACCATAAATCATGAAATCCAATCTGACCGTGAGCTCCAGTGCTAAAAGTAAAATATGAGCGCTAACACAGCACACAGGTAGGTCGTCCCGTATTCTGCGTAATATATTTTAATATTTTTTCATTTATGACAAAAAAAAACTTGAACATGCATTTTCATCTTTTTCAACTGAATCTGTGGAACTCTTCGTCGTGAAGAGGCCTCTGAGGGAAAGTTGTAAAATCTCTTTTGTGGCTCTGGAGGAGCTTTAAAGCAACCCTGGTGATGTCATGGTGATGTCATCTGCGTTATCTCAGTTTGAACTGAAGATGTTGAATTTGAAAGACATGGGAGCAACAAGTCAGGATATCTCAGCTTCATTCTTATTTTAATGTTTCCCACGTACCCCAACAATCTTACGAAATCTCAATACTAATCACTATTATTACTGGAATGGCCTTTTAATGGTGTTACACGTTTTTTTTTTTGTATCAAGCTTCTTTCTTTCATTGGGAAACTAAATCCAAAAAATCCAAATAAAATTTGTGATCTTTCCCACTGGACATCATTTCTTTAACTTTATTTAAAACTAGTACAACACCATCACATAGATATCTACTGTATGTAATATAATGAGTGTGTGTGTGTGTGTGTGTATGTGTGTGTGTGTGTGTGTGTGTGCTAACCAGCCTAGCTGCTGCTGCCAGGGATGCTAGTGTGTGGGATTAATAATGGACGCTTTTTGAAATTATTATCATTCCCAAAATGCTCTTTTGTGATTTGCTTTGAAGGGCGTGAATGTGTGTGTGGGAATGGGGGTGTTAAGTGAGTAGGGGGGGGGGATGT
>NW_019525450.1:577548-577649 GCF_002814215.2 Seriola lalandi dorsalis | reverse complement strand
TTTTTTTTTTTTTTTTTTTTTTTCAGGGTCACCCATATTATTTGCTTCCTGTCACATTGTAGCTGGCAAAAAGAGAATTTGGTAATTGAGTGGTACAGAAC
>NW_019525450.1:575551-577497 GCF_002814215.2 Seriola lalandi dorsalis | reverse complement strand
ACTTGTCAAAAGAAAAAAAAAAAAAAAAAAACACTAAAATAGACTTAAACAGAAATCATTTGCAGGCGTGCATATAAAGCGGGCAGGGGCATCAGCTCAGCGTTCAGGAGGTGGCTGGAGCAGCTGGTGTCCCAGAGGAGCGAAGCCCTGACCTTCTTTGTGAATCGGGTTGCGTGTGAACGACCATGGCGGTGCACTGTGGTGTTAATAGATAAAGTCACGGGGTCGGGGCATCTCTGGTCAAACACTGTTTGCTGTGCTGAAAGGCTTTTTTGTAAATCCACCACCAACTCTCACTATACGCCTCAAAACTATCACCCCACCACTTTGTGTGTGTGCGTACTCATTTTCACAATGCTAAGTGCTTTTGATTCATTTTCTTCTCTGGGATGGAGTGATATGATAAATTGATTTATGATGAAGGAAAAAATAGTTTTATAATTTGGCCCCTTTTTGATTGTCCCCTCACTCTTGCCTGCCTGCCTGCCACCGAGCGCGCCGCACTGGGTTTAATATGAAGCAACAACAACAGCCAAGTACCATCTGTTGGCATGCGGATTTTCTGTAATCTCTCTTTACTGATTACAACAATGACTACACAAACCTCTTAAATAATTATCCCACAATGTAAAAAAAAAAAAAAAAAAAAAATTAAAAAATTAAAAAAAGCAAAATAATTATAATCATTAACTCCCACCATGTCTGCCACTCCTCCAGCAAATGAAGGCTGTCAGAGAGAGAGAGAGAGAGAGACAGAGAGAGAGAGCGCCGCGATGCCAATCATGTTGTATTTATACCAGCAGGGTAGAGCACCACACAGCAGTAACAATCTTAACCCTACAACACTGAAGAGGGAACGGTGGAAAATTGACCCCTCTCCACCCACCACCCCTGCACCTTATGTTGTTCTTTTTATGTTTTCTTAAAAGAAAAAAACATCCTAAACACAGTGCAGGTTACATGTTGTAGTGGTTGTAACAATAGATTCATATTTCCAACAGTGACTTAAAAAAATGTAACAGTCGGAGGAAATGATTAGTGAAAATGAGTGAAAGAGAGAAAGTGAGTAGCCTCGATAGTCTGAACTCCATCGCAGCCACAACCCAATGTTCACAAATGAGATACCTACACTAACATGACCATGAGTGAAGAAGCAAAACATTCGCACAACCCCTTTCTCTGGGGGCTGTTAGAATGCATTCTAGGAAATGTAGGAAGTCACTAGCAAGAATTAGAAGCCAGTCTAGGACTGAAAATGGACGCTTTTACACAAAGGTGGATTTAATGCCGAGGTGTTTAACTGAGTGAGATGAACTGCTGTAACAAAATTGTGTTGTCATAATGGACTGTCAGTGACAATGTCACTGTTATATTCCTCTATAACGGACACTGTTATGCTGCAAATGCCTCCCTCTGCGAAATGTGCCTCTCTATTTATTTGTTTAGTCATTTTAGTTATTATTATTTTTATTTAATTTATGTTATTTTTTTAGGGTACGAGGTCCTCTGTCAGGAACTGTTTTGCTCTGTTAAAATAATGTAAAAAAAATTAAATAAAAGTTCCAAAAACAAAAGGATTAGATGCCAGACTGAGGCAAAGAAAAATAAATTATACTTAATCTTTCCTGGAATGCACAAAAAACTGGTCTGGCGGTAAAATGGTGTCAATAGTGTCCAAACATTTTTCTTTAGGATATGGTTTCCAAATTCAAGATTTTTTTTTTTTTTTTTAAACACAAACACATCTTCTTCTTGTTAGTGGAGAAGTGGAGGAAGCATTCAAATCTTTTACTTAAAAAATGAGTGAAAGATAAAGTGAGTCACATCTATAGTCTGAAATGCATCGCAGCCAGAAGTTAATCAACCAACACAACCCAGTGTTCACAAATTAGCTGGCTACGAAGAAGAAGCTAAAAGTTGGGGGGGGGGGGGGGGGGGGGGGAACA
>NW_019525450.1:561772-575531 GCF_002814215.2 Seriola lalandi dorsalis | reverse complement strand
GGGGGGGGGGGGGGGGGGGGGGTATTAAAATGCATTCTGGGAAATGTAGGAAATCACTAGCAAGAATTCGAAGCCAGACTGAGGCCTTCTGGGAACGCAGAAGGAAAATATATTACACATAATCGTTCCTGGAATGTCACAGTTTGATGGTGTCTGGCAGTAAAATAGTGTCAATAGTGTCCAAATAGTAATAATACAAATAATAATAATACAAAACTTAATGCACTTCTTTTTGAGGACATAAAGGAAATATTCAGATCTTTTACTTCGAAGGAAAAGTAGTGATAGCACAATATAAGAATACTCCTGGGTGTGTGTGTGTGTGTGTGTGTGTGCAGGTCTGTTTATGAATCTCTTTCTATGTAGCTGAGCCATCTGTATGTGTGTGCACGTCTGCAGGTTTGTGTGTAAGTTGTGCGAGGAATGGTGTGAGAATACGTCAAAGGGAGCATGTGTTTGCTCTGCTTCCAATATGAGGGAAATCTGTGGCACATACCGCCTATATGACACAAGCCAAAGCCACATGACTCACCCGCGCTATATCTGATTAATAAATCTACAGCCTGCAAAACGTGTTCCAACACCAGCAGACCAGCTCCAAGGCAGGGTTTGACTAGAGAAATGTAGCATCATCATCATCGTATCATTATTATTATTATTATTATTATCATGAAGGTAATTGGACAAAATGCGTGTGCAGAGCATGAAATCGTATATGTAATTTAATCTGAATGTAACATTTGCAGTTAAATATGTTTCCATTTTTCACCTTATTGCAGGGTGATAACTCAGACAGGCCGGCTGTCTCGGCTCGTCCTGTGGAGGACAGCTGGTATATATGTTTAATCCCTGCTGCTCTGAATCTTATAATAAATGTTATAACATGATTTTTTTCCAGCTTCAAGAGAAAAGGTTTCAATTGATTAGCACTTTACCAGCAATCAATTTTTACAAACCGGCCTGACCCCCCTCGTCTCTTTCTGCGTTTCTCAGGAAGCCAACTCTCAGGACGATGGTCTATTACAAATTAAAAGAATACAGGGAAGTGAGAGCATATGAGTAATTATTGGAGAGAGGAAGAAAGGAAGAGGGGGGATGCTGGAGAGACGTGTATGGATTTAAAGGCGAGCAAAGATGAATGTGACATTCCTGAGAACAGGAGTCTGATTCCTCTTGTATGAGTAGAAACAACAACAATGACGACAACAATGATGATGATGATCATAACATGCTGATTAGTGGGATGAAGCATCCTAACCCCCCGAAGCAGACATATCCCTCACTTGAGCTTTGTCACGTGATCCCCGCATCACTCACTGACACACACATAGACACACATATAGTACACACACTTTAACAGCCCATCACTTTGAGAGATGGGGTGGCCACGCTCCTCCAGCTCCAGGAATAATGGCTAGCACCTGTTTACCGTGTCACTTCTGTTTGCTAATCGTCTCCTTGAGCTACATAGAGAGGAATTGACGGCATTGTGGCTTTTTGACAGGCAGTGTTTGTGTGTGTGTGTGTGTGTGTGTGTGTGTGTGTGTGTGGGTGGGAGTCTGGGTGTTACGGAGGTGGGTGGGGGTTACTATGTTACTGTCCAGTGTGCATGATAATATTCAGGTGATTAGCATCATCACAAAAAGTGAGAAAACAAGAACTTGGAGCAGCTCTGATGCTGAGTGATGACATATCTGAACCGAAAATAGACACAACAGTTCTCCACAGACAAGGAACCTTCAGGGAAACAATATCTCTGTCTCTGATGGTTAGGTCCCACCAAAATTTAAAGTAGAGGGAAAGAGTATTTATTTTTCATGCTGTTGATTTGTACTGAGGACTAGATGTCAATATATCTTTATAATAATGGGAATTTAAAGGTCACTTGAAGTTAATGCATTTATGTTTATTTATTGATTGATATAACAGGAAAGTATTTTAATTATTCTTAACTTAATACTTTTTTTTTAATTATCTGCTGAAGTTGAGATGATAGGACTGATTTTACTCAGTCCTTATTGACTGGTCCAATGGGAAAACAGCCCAAAGCTGACATATTAACACACTGTATCTTCTGTATATTAGAGTTGTAGAAACGGAAAACAAGACTTTGTAATTTATGCATAGCTCAAACGCATTATTTACTGAAAAATAACGACTAGTGCCATTAGGAGCAACATAAGCTTTATGATGTTATAAGTGTTAAAACCCTTGTTTTTAATGACACTGGTGGCCGGTGGTCGGTGAGCAGCATCCAGGGCATCGGAGAAACCAGTGATGAAACTGGGAGAGAAATTCAGCCCTGTCTGGCACTTGGATTGTGCCAATTTAAGGATTACCAGAAGAAGAAGGAGCGGTCTACCCTTCTGTCACCACCAGACCATGTGGAGTTTTGAATGGGATTAACTGGGATTGCAGATGAGAGGCCGGCGGAGATGTAACAGTGAGAACATAGAAGGAACATTTACTGACGGTGCACACCCTGAATGACAGGCACACATAGAGGGACGGTTAAGAGACTGACTGGGACGGTAAACACGTGGATTTTTGACAGACCACTGGCCCACTGAATTGTCCCATTCGTCCCAGTGGCTAGTCTGACTACATGTGACTGAATGTGATTGACCAGCATCATGTTGACAGATCAGGTAAAATTTATTACAGTTTGACTATAAAATATATTTTAGACTATATTTGACTCTCTAGCACTGAAATAAAAATAAAGATAGGTCTGGTTATGTGAGACTATAATTTGACTAATATTTAGTTTTTTTTTTAAATAGAATTTATAAAGCATAATATCATTTAGTTTTACCCCCATCTAGTCTGTATAACCAGACGTGCATCACTAGATAAAACTTTTTTTTAATTTTCTTTTATGTGCTTTATGTGGAGATTGTGTTGGAGTCTGTTGTGCCCGCTGTAAAGTAATGTTAGCTAGTGTTGCACACTATTGCCGCTGTTGGGGAGCCAAAGAGAGTCATTGAGGCAAGGTGCTCTGGAGCGAGTATAAACGCCCCATCCTTTGGATTTTCCATTGGGAAACTATACACACTTGCAGAGCCAGTGCTGACAGGTCCCTTTTTAATATTTTAATCTCAGTTGTTCTGCATGTGGACTGGAATTCCTGTGTTTGATGCAAGTAGCTCATGAAAATAAGGTTACAAATAAGTAATAAGTAAGCCACAGCTGTTATTTCAGATACATTCAATCAAAATTCTGCTTATTTCATTTTCGGGTTGTAGTTACAGGTATGTTTCCTTTTCAGCTGATGAATGGTGATCAGAGGATAGAGCTTTATTTTTGAGTTTTGATTTTTATAAATGTGATCGCTACAAGATATCGAAAGCCAAACCCAATGAGTTTCAAAACTGTTATGTTAAAAACAATGGGCTCAGATCCTATAAAGTATTTTCGAACCCCAAACCAAAGTAGCTCTAATGAGGTAGTAGCAGTAGCAGTAACAAGGTGTTTCATTGGGTGTCAGTTTGCACCATCACCAACATATTCTGCAGGTCTTTGCTGCCAGAGGTGCAAACATATACAGTCTTAATGGGATCTTTAACACACTATAAAGAAGGTTACGGCAATGCTAGTAGTTCATGCCCAAGTTCAGTTCATTCATTTCACCCCAACACGCAACCAATGTGTCATATTTTCATAACGTGTGCATGCTTGTGAGATTAGTGTGTGGTGGAAGCCTGAAGAGTTTGTGGCCGGTAGGTTGTCCCTTCAAAATAAGTGTCTGGGTGGAGAAATGGAAGTGATGATTGTGAATAACTGATTCTCGTCTATAACTTTGATGTGCTCCAGAGCGAGTCACTGACCCACCAACAGATGCTCCCAAAGAACAAGCACCTCGGCAGTGTGACTGAGAAGCACAGAGCTGCCTAAACGAGTGCAGATTCTCACTGCATAAACAAAGATTCAAATGAAAACAAAAAAACATATGTGTATGTGTGTGTGTGTGTGTGTGTGTGTGTGTGTGTGTGTGTGTGTGACAGACACCTTTAATATCCTCCCCTTTCCCCCATGATCAATCGGTGTGATCGTACCTGCGTGACTGCCGCTTTCTCCAACGAACGCCGGATGTCAAGGAAGAGCGCCGACAGCTCCGCAGAAGGTGGGACAACCAGAGCCTGTAAACAAAGCACACACACACCAGGAAATTCACAAGTCACTCGCATTTGAAGCTTGACAAGTTTGCAACACTGGCAACAGGAGAGAAATACCCATTAAAATTGTTGTGTGCTCATCGTTGCCCCACCACCACCACCCCACCACACCCCACAGGTTTATTTTTCCTCAGGACTTCCTGCGAGGACGTGATGTCATTTACACATCCACGAGTAATCTAACAAATATATGAACTGTAATTGCTTGTGCACATCAATCTTTATACGTTATTTTTTTCATTTTCTTATTATTGCTTTTTAATTTGACATTGTAATACCAGTCGAAGACGAGGGAATCGCGCTAAGATGCAGAGGGGGTTTTATCATCTGGGAGTTAAAATATGTAAAAAAAACAGCCAGCTTTGTTCTTGTAAGCAGAAAACTTGGGTGAGTGCAGCACAGCAGAGGGGTTGTTATCTGATCCAGTCGTGAAGCCCCGCCGCTTAACACCAGAAAAATAATCAAGCCGACAGAAAGTATGTGAAGTGAAAGACTGCCACTCCCCTTTAAAGTAGTATGTAGCTGTGAGTGGCATCCAAGCCGAGGCCTCACAGAGAGACGGAGAGGAACTGACAGCGACTGGCTTTGACTTTTTTGAGCCGTCACTTATGAAATTATAGAGAATAAATACATTTCCTAAACCCTGCTGCAAAAAAAAAAAGTTTCTATGCTCAGAGGAGGTGGGGAATCTAAGAAAGTTGTAGGGCTTTGTTCTCTGTTGAAGGAGCTAATTTATCTCTTTCGATGCTGCTGACAAAACTGCTTCATCTTTTTATGACATTTTAAATGTTTGCTTAAATCTGTTGAACTTTGCTTATATGGTAATCTGCTAGATTACCCGCGTTTGTGTGTTTACCTTCAATCTTATGCGCTAAAAGCTCAATGCTGAAGATCAGTCACAGTGTGAGCAACACTGTCACCTTTTTGGTTTTTTTCTTGGGTTTCTGTAGGTGGCGCTCTCTTAATATCATTGCTTAAAATTTTGAAGTGTGGATGCAACAAACTCTCCTGGCTATCCTGGGCGTGCAGATGCAGCCACGCATGGAGAAGCTGGCTCAGTCCTGCAGCAGGGGGGCAGAGAGGGGGGGTGGGGCACAGATGTGGAGGGTCTGCAGGAGGGCCACCCAGATCTACCCACCACTACTGTTTTAATGGAGCGTCAAGAGTAAGACTCACACACACATGCAGGGAACACACACACTCGAACACAAAGAAAGCCACGACGTTGCCTTAAGTCACAATCTAAATTGGCTCCCAAGGGCATACCAACTACCTTGTTCACCAAAGGCATTGTGTATGTTTTTGAGTGCTTAGCATATGCTGCTGTAACCTGAGATCTCTCTCTGTCTCTCTCCCTCTCTCTCTCTCCTGTTCGCAAACACACACACTCACACACAATGTTGCTGGAACTTGCTGCGTTTTCTCCCATTACGTTTTTCTCATCAGGCCCTTAATTAAATTCAAAATAGTTCACATCTACCTATCAAACCATGTTGCACCAGCCGGCCGCCCGCCAGACAAAACCTCGACAGAGACACAGAGACAGACAGAGACACAGGCAAGGGGCGCAGGTTTTCATTTATAAGGAGAGAGGCGGTGGGAAGAGAGAGAACTCCTCTCAGAGGAATGTCATGTCTGTTTTACATATTATTGTGTGATATTGTTTTGCTGATGTACGCAAGGTAAACACACTTATTTACTCCTCAAATTTAACGTACATGAACATATTTATTAAAGGTAACTGATTTTTTTTGGATACTGAAATATTTGAAAAATATTTTCTAAATTACAGATGACGAAAACTAAATATGGAGTCATGAAAATAGCTTGAAAAGTGTATATATAGATAGATACTGTAGGTTATTGTTCTACCACAGCAACAAAGCTCCTGACGCTTGATCAAATCTATGATTTGATATCAAAGCACACTGCAGAGTAATGAAAGTAGCTAACATTTTAAGACAGTCTAACCTTTCCTGTGTTTACCTTATTAAAGAGTGTGTACCTTAACTGGTAGTGCAATACACAAAGGGGTGGGGGTGGGAGGGGGGGGGCAATGTGTATAAAGCCGGCAGTGTTTAAGCAGGCGAACAGTAAAGTAATAGGCAAGAGCAGTGAAGTGTTGATTCTACATAAAATGCTGGGTAAAAATTGCACCCTGGTGCACACACACACACACACACACACACAATACAAGCAAACACACATATATGCACATTTACACACATACACATTCCCTTCCCCCAGACCCCCCCTCCTCAATATACTCCCACAACACGGCCGGCTGCCTGGCAGCCGAAGTTAACATTTTCAGAGAAAATATTCCTTGCCTCCAATAGTCCAATGTAATTCATTTTCCATCTCTGTTCATTAATCATTGTTAAAATTAGTGATCCATTTCTTCCACTCTGCCATCTGCACTCAGCTTCCTAACAAACATGACACCTCAGCGCATAATAAAAGCTGACAGCTACGAGGAGGCCTTTCCAAATAGCTTTCTGCATATGTGCACCTCCACGACTTGATGCCGTTGTCAGACAAAAGTAGGTTATTTAGACCACTGGTTAGAGAGAACGGTGTGTGAGCCGACACACATGCACATGCTCAGACATATAAGGACATATATATGTGTACATTCATGTGCATGTATATACACAGTAAGCAGTTACAGTATATGTCAGAGAGGCGGGAAAAAAATCACAGCAGAACTTACGGTCACATGCACCCAACACATACACAAAACAACAGATGTGCCTAATCTTGAATGGAATGTGCTAAAATCCTGATAAGGGGCTAAAGTGAGGAAAATGAGAAAAAGGAAAACTCACAAAATATGAGCAATCATGCAGCCCAGGAGAGAAAGAGAGAGAGAAAGAGAGAGAAGGAGAGAGGCCTTAAAAGTTTTAAGTATCCTGTTTACCCCTACAAGGCTTTTGCTTTAACTTCAGCTGGAGCAGTGATGTACTTTTCCATTTTCATTTGCTTCCAGCAGCTGTGGCATCGGTGAGTATTTGTTGTGATACTGAACATCGGCTCGGCTACGCCCCGATCTTAACAGCTAACCTAAGAGCTGATTCAGTGAAGGATAGACAGAAAGATGAGGGGAAGAGAGACAGGGTCTCTGGGCGGTGAGACGCCCCTCTCAGGTCAGCCGGGCCTCATAAACACCCCTCTGATTCACATAAAAATACCCTGATAGAAAGCTGTCGACTCCCCAGACGCCCCTGCACACCCCAGAGTTCAGACTACTGGACTGAGCAGATTTAGATTCTGGATTCTAAAGGACCAGTGTCTGGGTTTTTAGCAGGATCTATTGGCAGAAAAAAAATAATGTTCATAATTGTGTTTTCAGTAGTGTGTGATCACGTGACACTAAGAGTCCTTGTGTTTTCGTTAGCTTCAAATGAGTCCATCACCTCTGCGTAGGGAGCAGGTCGTCTTCCACGGAACATGCCATGTTTTACAGAAACAGCCCAGAACGAACAAACCAAACACTGGCTCTTGAGAGCTCCTTTCGGATTGAAGGCCACCATAGGTTCTCCTACACGCTTGGAAAGGGAGGGGCGAGGGGAGGGGCTTATAGGAGTATCTCCAGAAGTAGGGCCAGCAAGCGTAGCGGACTTCAGTTACAATAATAAACACACGGTTCGGTTGAGGCACGAAAACAACCTGGTTAGGTTTAGGCAAAGGTTATGGTCTGGGTTACATCGATTACATCGTTAAGGTTAGAGAACGTTCATCGTCATGGTTACAATAATAAATTCAATTATGGTCATGGTTAAAAAAAAAAAAAGGATGACGATTGGTTTCAAACGGGAAAAAAAAAACAAACCCACAAATCCTGCATCAAAATCATGTGTTTTGGTAACCGGACCATCCACTTACACTCCGGATACAATGTCACCTGACTTCCTGTTTCATGCACGTCAAAGTTAGCATGGTCGCTTACAGTCAGTTAACAATAAAACCTAACTATGGCTTGTAATGTGTCATTTTATAGGAGAGGACGGCCTCATATGAATACTTAAAGTATGAGAAAAGTGACTTCCTGGTTTTTTTTTTAAGTTTACCAGTGTATGGAAGACTCATGAAGCTCATAAAAGAAGGACGCACTTTAATTTCTGTTAATTTAGCAATCATTCAAAAATTCACAGAGAATATATTTGAATGCAACCAATTTCTCTCTCTCTCTCTCTCTCTCACACACACACACACAGCTCACTCACAGCACCTTCTCCTAGTCCCTTGTTAACACCCCCCCCCCAAACTGTCCCTTCTCACATCCACACACACACATATGCACACAATCCCAAACACGCACACACATGTTCACATGTACCCACACTTAAACCTCAACAATCCTACGCTGCTATGGTCCTCTGATTCTCTTCTCTCTCTCTCTCTACACACACACACACACACACACACACACACACGGTCAGATCCCTCCCTGGCGAGGTGTGTGTGTGTCTCTGCCCGAGGCACAGCACATTAATCTATATAATGCCCTCAAAGAGAAGGCTTTTTCACACCGCTAACTGCCAAGGACTACGAGGGGCAGCGGCTGAGCCATGATTCAGCTGTTAGCCCAACTGGCGTCCCCGCACTCACACACACACACACTAGCACCCCCTCACCACTCCCACACCCGTCGCAACACGCACACACGCATACACACACACACTCACACACAATATGTTAGCAAGACTACACACATGCACCCGTCGCTGGCAAGAAAGACAACACAGACACCTTTGTCAGCTCACACACAGGGACACACTGAACAGCACTACAGCTTAGACCTCAATCATTTTTTTGGTAAAAAAAAAAAAAGTATCAAAAACTAACATTGAATGTTTTCTCTCACATTCCTACTCTTCTTTACTACTTTATCAGGGAGTTCCTGAATTAAATCATCATTTTAGACTGTAGTTTAATAGGCAAAGTTCTTGTAGAGATGCCTGTATTTGAAAAAAAAAAATCTATTTAGCTTCTTAGAAAAAAAAAGAAATGAAAAAATGAAGAAATGCTTTTGTAAAAATTGTAAAATGTTCTGTTCCTCAGTGTAAGTTATCAAAAAAATTTTTTTTTTGGTATGTAAACTCATATTATTCATACTAGTATCAAAAAGATTTCAGCAATGATCTAGGGTTGCCTGTATGAGTTAAAGCTCCATGATTTTAATTACATATGGACACTATATAAAACACCTGAATAACGGTGGCTGCAAAAGTCAACAGTCCCTCAACTCAATATTTCAGATCCAACTGATGAAATCCAGAATACAAATGCAGAGGAAGCCGCTCTCCATATAAGCTCCTCAACCATCTGCAGACACCACCGAAGAAGACAGTTCACTGATGTTACCTTGCAGGATTTCTGGGCTTTAATTATTCCGGGACTGTAACCTCTTGCTAGTGTGTGAAGTTGCCCAGTGCAGATTTAATATTCATTTGTTGCACGGAAGGCCACAGAACAGACAGCCCACAGCAGTGATTGGAGGGCCAGTGCTCAGAGACAGACGGCGAGCAGAAGAGCAGCTAAATCATCTTGACATTCACCAAGAAGTAGCCATACAGAAAGCTACTGCTGATGTTAGTTCTCCCATCGACTAATTTGGTTCTACTTAACCCCTAAACACCCCGTGCACACACACACATACACACACACACACACACGCACGCACACACACAGAAGTGGATGCAAGGCAAACAAACACATAAGCGCGCACACACACGCACACACACCCCTCACAGTGACACATTTAATTCCAGGTTCTCAGCACATCTGAATTACAGCAGGCTGATGAGGGAGAGAGGGCCAGGCCCCTCCGGACTGATTAGCATCATTTAAGAAAGCCTTCCTTTTCGTCTTCTGCCAGCCTCGGTGACCTCTCCCTCTATCACTCTCTGCCACTCACCGGGGGCAACCCACCCACCTCCCCAGCCTACAAGATGGGTGGCATTCCCACCAGTACAAGTCAATATGGAGTACAACTAATTTACATCCAACATAGGAGGACCACTCAAGTGCCGGTGCCTCTGGGGCTATTTTATTCCTTCAAGTATTTATAGACAACTCTGATTGTTAGCTTTAGATTCTGTTTTCTAAAAGGACAGGAAGACATACCCAACGCATATATACATCAGACGCCATATGATGCAGTTTTTCTGCCCATGTAAAGTAAATAAGACAGAGCCTGTTTTATTTGTGCATATTTCCCCCCTTCTAAATTATATAAGCCTTGCACATGGCTTAAAATTTTGTAAAGCTTTTCTCAAAATCCTACTTATGGTTGCCATTCTGTGCCAAAAAGTTCATCTGGCCTGTAAATTTAAGCATGGATTACAAATATTCAAATCATGAGCTTACTGTTCAAATAAACATTTCCAACAGGGAGGGGAAAAGTTGCAAGGCATACACTTTCAGCATAATTCCTCCTCTGGCACCTCCCCTCCCCTCGCTCCTATTAAAACAACCACAAAAAAAAAAAAAAAAAAAAAAAAAAAAAAAAAAAAGAAGAAGAAGAAGAAGAAGAAAAAAAGCAGGGAAGAGAAAGAAGGGTTAGGGGTGGGAAAGGGGGGAAAAGAAATGCAAAAACAAAAGACAGAGTTAAAAGTTTGGCTTCTTCATTTACTGTGTGGCTGGATAAACATTGTTGATGAAATATGTAATTAATGTAATTGTAACCACCTATGCAATTACAGTCAGCCGGGTGGGCTCGGCTGTGGCCCCAGTACACCCTGCCATAGGACAATAGGGCACCTTATTACAGTTTTAAAAGGGGGAGGGAGGGAGAGGGGGGTGAACAGAGGGGGGGAGGCTTAAGCTGGTCAGCTGCTCACCACATGGTAGAAATAATAAGGACTAAAGTCACAATCATTTCAGCTTTAGTTTAGCTTTGCTGATCACTGCACTTTATACTGGACAATACAAACACCTGACAAACTCCTGGGCATCCAGGGCTTTCTGACACATGTTCCCTGTGATGCACATATTAAATTACTCAATACAATGGAAGGAAGTATCTGTCATCTAATACCACCCTATAGAAATAATCCATTACAAGTAAAAGTCTCGCATTTAAAGCGTAACTTAAATAAAAAATATGTACTTAAAATATGTACAAAATGTACTTAAAAGTTTCCCTCCACTCATAAACATGTGGGTCAGTGTTACTTCTCTTAGAAGTGTGACCTTCTCCGTTCAGTGCAGTCCATCTACTGAGAGTGGAAAGTTCCTCTGTGCTCTCCTAAAATCACGCAATCATGATTTGTGACATCACAACTGGTTTGGAAGCCAGTCCAGGTCCAACAGGCAACTTCCACAAGTGTGATGCAGAAGCCTGCGTTGCACAAACACTGATACAACGGCCTTTGAGTGATGTAGGAGATCAAATATTAGCATGTTCAACAGTCTGGATTTTTCAGTGAGGGAGGGGGGGTCACTTTAAAAAAGTTAACCAGGTAGTTGAAGTTTTTTTTTTTTTTTGTCTTAAATAGAAATACAATGATGAAGGGTCTTTTTAAAGTAGCAAAAATCATCCTTGCAAATGTTACACTACCATATCATATTACTACATTATTATTGCTTATGCATTAATGTTTAAGTAGCATTTTATTGTTGTGGTTGATCAAGGAGAAACAAAATACTTCATACACTGTTGTGTAGGTTAATCTGCAGCACTGTCATCTATTGCATAAAATGATCATATTATTTATTGCAAAAACCCTGATTTTGTTGCCAACCTGCAAAATCATACATTTCCACAATGAGCCATGAGACACAGGCCTGTTTGCAGCTGAATTATTCTACTTAGAAAGGACGAGGAATTTCCCAACCCATGAAGGAACAAACACTCAGTCCTTTAATTTGTCTGAAAAATTCAGTATCACCAAAGTTGCAGATGCATTGTCTTTAAGGATTTTATGGGACATACATATTATTAGAAGTATAAAGTGCCATGACATAAAAATAATTTAAAACTGTATTTAGGTTCTTTAAGTTTTTCCTACTATTACTTCTAAACTACTTACATACTTATATATATATATGTTGTGCCATGATTCAAAGCATTTACACGTCTATTCTGATCATTTTGTTTTCTTCATGTCTCCAACTGCAGCCACCAAACAGGCTCAGAATAAAACTAGTCCTGCTCTCAAATATAAACAGCTACGAATTATGTTTAAGGACACATTTTGCACCATTATAGACGAACGTGTTGTCACCGGGGTAAAGACAAATCCAAATTTGGGCTAAGGTGCAGGCCGCTGCCCGGGCCGGTTCACACTGACAGCCGGTGTTATCCCAGGGATTAAAATAGCCTCTTCCCTGCTACCCGCCCCTGCCCAGCGTTAAAGTCTTCCACATTTGCAAAATTGCAAACAGATGCAACTCAAGTACCTGCAAATAATCTGCCAAGACCAATTTCAAAAGGGAGATTTCAGAATATGTGGGAGTCATTAGAGGGAGTATTATTTCAGCGATGAGCGCGAGAGGGCCAGCCGTGGATCACCCAACCAGATGGGTTCTGCTGCCTTTTATTCAGGAAGAAAGAAGCCGACATGTTCTTCATCTCCACCATTCCCCCAAATGAAGATATATAACGTGTATGAAGCAATTACGGCAGAATATTGGAAGTTTCAGAAGCAACCAAAGAATGTCAAATTTCCTTTTGAGTTTTTCAAAACAATCTTTTCATCTTCTTCCCAGTGAGGATGCTTTCAGATGGGGGGGGGGGGCTGAGGCGTGGAGGGCTAGAGGGATTTTTCGATGTAAACGAGGATACAGACACAGAGATCTGAGGCTTTTATTGTTTTGTATTGAGTGTTAAATATGAAGAGGAATTAAAAGGTAGACGCCTTAAAAGGGGCCTGTGGTGTATGTAAATGAAATATGTTTCAGAGCCATAATTTGCAACTGCTGCTGTTGTTATTTTTCAGACAGTTATCAGAAGTTTCTCTGGTCGCCTCAGTGCAGCTTTAAAGCGACACACAACAAAGCGCTCACCAATTAAAGACGATTTTAACACCAAGAACTGCAGCAAAACTTCATTAGATTTTCCATCTAGCCACTGACAAAGAGCCATTCACAATCCATCTTTAAGCGTTGGTAATGAATAATGTATAATCAAAACACACACTTCTTTTTTTTTTTTTTCCCCACACACTGCATTGACAACATCTACCTGCCCTTTATAACTAAGTTATAATAAGTGAAATGTTTATATCAAATGGAATTTGATTAAGTGGCTGGTTATTATTGCTAGTGGGGAAGCAGAATATCAATCTAAGGCACTTATAAAAAAAAAAAAAAAAGAAAAAAAAAGATCAAAATCACCAAACCCTTGAAACAATACACATTCAATCAAATTCTTCATAATTGTAACAGTAGGAAGCATTTTAGGCATTCCACCCACAACAAACAGGCTTTGTTCTCCTGTTATGAGAGGCAGCGAAGGGACACAATCAAGTGCGTGAGAAAGCCAGGAACATAGGATTTTCAGGCAATTCCCCCCTCTTTCTCTCTCTCTCTTTCTATATACAACACCCCCCCCCCATACACACACACACACACCCTCC
>NW_019525450.1:557611-561752 GCF_002814215.2 Seriola lalandi dorsalis | reverse complement strand
TTTTTTTTTTTTTTCAGGGTCACCCATATTATTTGCTTCCTGTCACATTGTAGCTGGCAAAAAGAGAATTTGGTAATTGAGTGGTACAGAACATGTGCCCTCCCTGCTCGCAGATGACAGATGGATTATAAAAACTTCAAAGGCGAGCATTTGGAGCACCAAGGGAGAGATGCTAGGTATTTGAACTATCATTCTTTACCCAGGAGACAATGACTGCCTGACATGGCGCATACATCAAGGAATAGTGCAACGGCACAGACATAATCCAACACACACATTGCACTTGCACCCCTCCTTTTACTCCTTTTTCCGTCTCTCTTCCTTCTTCTTCTTCTCCCTCCCCTGTGCTATATATTTAACATCCTGTTCTGTTCTGCAACTTTGTGCCAAGCTCAGGAACATAACAAGTGGGGGGTAACGCTGAGAGGCTGCAGGAGAGAGAGAGGAAGAGGGAGAGAGAGAGAGGGAGAGAGAGAGAGAGAGAGAGAGAGAGAGGAGGCAGCACTGGAAGGGGATGGAGTTTTATCTTTGATTTTTTTTTCTCTTCATGACTTGTCACCTTTGTGTGGCTTTTAGGTTTTCAAACTTTTGCCCTCCTTTTACTCCTGCTCGCTAAAATAATCTGAATTTATCTTTACTGGTGGCTTTGTGTTTCTTTTTTAAAATACAGCCAGATTACTAGGCCTGGAGGAAAACTGTAAGCACTACTGTAAGTGAAGGGGAGAATGGTGGGCGGCGACGCCTATAATCATCTTATAAGCATGATTTATGAAAAGGGCCATCTGCTTTGCCTTACTTAAGCACAGAGGCAACCTTTAATAATATAGGGACATGAGGAAAGGAGGGAATAGAGGGGGAGAAGAAGAATCTGGAGGGGCGGGGGGTATGGGGGGGTTACCCTTCTCCCCTACCACACCTCTTCTTCTCCTTCCTTCCTGTTCTTCTTCTTTTCCTTCTTCCTGTCTGTTCTCCTCCTCAGCATCCAGCCATTAGTTCAGATGGCAGCTAATCACTGTTGACCTCCCCTGCCACAGCATTTAACCCCGGCCCCTCCCATTGACCCTGAAGGAATTAGCAGCCTCACTGTAACACACACACACACACACACACACACACACACACACACACACACACATACACACACTTCAACTGACAAACTACCCTCCACCCACAGTCTCACACAAGGAGTTTGCTACATCCGTTTTTATCAACACAGTCTGATTATTGGAGTAAATACAAAGAAAATAATTCTGGTATCTGATTTTTACACGACTGATAAACACACAGGATCTTTCTTAATTTATTTTTTGTCTATAAAATGTCCAAAAGCAATCAAAGCTGGAAGCAATGATTTTTTTTTTTTTCACATTTTTTGTTTCAAAAAAATGACTCAAATGATTAATCGACGGATTTTTAGCAGATGAATTTTCTGATAATCAACAAATCAATTAATCAGTTGGTTTTTTCAGCTCTAGATTATTTAATCATTGATTAATCTCTCTGTCTCTCTTAGTCTCTAAATGTGAAAACCCAGCTAAACCCAGCAACAGTTGGGCATTTCCACTTGATAAATGTCTTAATTATTGATCATCAATATTTTTGCCACTTCATTTTATCATATCAGCATTTGTTTCAGCCATCGTTCACAGGGAAATAAGCCTGTTGAAATCCTTAATTCCACCATTAAATTCCTCCGCAGCCCGTCACTTCCTTTGGACAAATGACAAAGCAGCGCTAAGCTAAGCTAGCAAAGCAGCTAAGTGATATCATAACACGTTTCACACATGAGGAACAACAACGTCTCAAAGCGAAGCGGCTCCCACTTGATTGGCATTCATGCCCGAGCTGCTGCCCTTTGGCCTCGCTGTGACCTGGAAATGGCTGCGAGCGCGACCTTAAAGAGCGACGGCGACGGCGGCAAAGGGAGGAAGAGATGAGGGGGGTGGGGTGGGGGGGTGGTATCATAATGAGGCCATATGGCATATGCTATTGTGCTACAAGCCACACACACATATACACACACACACACACACACACACACATTTCCCCCATGTGTGTATAGGCGCACACACACACTCCTCCCCGTGTGGTCACCTTTTCAGTGTCCATCAGGATTGTCGGCCTAATCTTCGCTGGATCATCTCATCAATGCCTCGGCTGTTTATGTGTAATGGATCCCAGCTTACTCCCTCGCCCCCCCCCTCCCCCTGTGCCCCCTCTTCCCCTGCTACACCTTCCCTCCCTCCCTCTTAACATCCCCCTTCCCCTCCTTCCTTCATAACCTTTCTCACCGCTCCTCAAAGGAATACAACAACTTTTATATTTCTTTTTTTTTTTTACTGAGCTACTTCAAGAGAAGAACTAAGTAAATGTAATGTAATGTTTCTTATGGTGTCAGAGCCTAAACAGGAAAAAGCCAACACTCCCTCCCCAGTAGTCGTTGTTTGTTCTGTGATATTTTAAGCGTAAATCATGTTTTCCCTTTTAGAACCCTTTAATTACTTTATCTAAATGTTGAGTTGGAGGTTTTTCCACCCTGATAAATCCACCTACAGAGGTCAAATTGTTTTAATTATAATTTTCTATTAAATCTGTAAAAATGATAGATACTGTACGTTTGTACTTGCGGGCAAAATATTGATATTTTAAAGTCAAATTCTACTTTTCATACCAATCACTTTTGGTTATGGCAGGAATTCAAGATACATTTATGATTTCTGGTCTGCCGTATAATTTTCTTGACAAACCTGTCATGGAAACTGTATAATCATTTGTCTTCCCACCCTTCCCATCCTTCCTCACTCTCTTCATCATCCTCCTTCTCCTCCTCATTGAAGCCTCGCAGCATGTGTAAGCAGAAGCACACGTGCTCTCCTCGCCCTCATTACGAGCTAACTACGCTGTTTGATTAAAAGCATGTACAGAGAGGAAGAGAGAGAGAGAGAGAGAGAGGAAGAATGAAGAAAGCGAGAGAGAGAAAGAGAGAGAGAGAGAGAGAGTGAGGAGGAAGAGGTGGGGGGGGGAGAAGAACAGGCCGAACCTCCATAATTAAGATCATTTCACAGATTACCTCCGGCAACAAAAGCGCGGCGAGCGGCCGCCCGCAGCCACAGAAATTGGATGAAAAAGGGGTGTTGAAGAGGAGACTGACCTCCACTGGGTTCCGCACAAACACGAGCCACAGCTGGATCAAATGCCCCCACCCAACCCCCACCACCACCACCCCACCAGTTACTGACACACACACACACACACACACACACTCACACACACACGACAGGTACCGGTACATACTGCAGAGTCACAGAGACAGTGGAGTGAGGGAAAGCCACACTTCTTTACAGGCAGAGGCAGATGACACAGAGAGGAACCAGCACCTGAGGGCTTACATTACAGGTCACACACTCACACACACACACACACACACACACTTGTCTGCTAAGTAAACTGCCTGGAGAGGTGATCCATCCACTGGTGTAGAGCAACTGAGTCTGAAAAACTCCTCTGAGTGTGTTGCCACCTTATATATATAATATTTGGAGAGAATATGATTTCCTCAAGACCTCAACCAGTTACAATTAATTCAACAATAAATTATACCTTGAAATCTGCTGATAGGTTTGATTTTTGTGGGACACACAAATCCCCAAACATCCTGTTTAAATTCAAGATTAAGAAGCTGATGATGTCTTGTGTTTTTATCACAAATCTGATCTGATGCAAACACGGTTTTACATCCTCTCACACACTGACCAGCGGTCAAACCGACACTTAGGACATTTCTTCTCTCTCTCCACTTCTACTCTCTCTCTCTGCTCTTTGCCCCCCGCCCCCGTCAATTTCCACATCCTCGTCTTCATCGTTCTTTCTGCGCCGTTCACCTCGTCCTCCTCAGTCCACCTCATTCCCACCCCTCCAAAGCAACCCTGATCTCCGGCGAGCAAGTGGGGGTGGGGGGGGTGGGGGGGGTAGGCCATTTACTCTAATCACAGGGATCTAGCAAAGAGCGCCTCAAAGCCCTCAGGGGCTGATCGGCAATCAGAAAGACTGAGGCTTCGAGGGAGAGAGAGAAATAAACTCTGATTTCTGGAGCGAACTCCTGCGATCCCTAATCTGAAACGGCTCTGCCGTGAGACTGTCC
>NW_019525450.1:554963-557575 GCF_002814215.2 Seriola lalandi dorsalis | reverse complement strand
GGGGGGTCGTCATAGGCAGGGTGAATTGTGGAGGCTTGGGTCAAGGCAAGAAGGGGGCAATAAGTGTGTACTTTGTGGCTTTTGATGGGGCTGTTTCTCAATTTAAGCCCCTTAAGAATTCCTCCACCTTCCAATCATGGTTTACGACAACCTGGATCTCATTGTCATAGTTTTGGCCTTCACTTCTATCAGTTATGATAAGATTTTATTCAGCTGAGTAATTGCTGAGATCTGGGAACAAAGAATCAGCCACAGCAAGAAAACCAGAGCGGTCAGACAATCTAACTGGCTGCAAATAGGAAAAGTTCAGCCTGATTATCTGAAACACTTTATTTTGAGGTAAAACTGGAAACCCTGCACCTGACACGTTGATAATAAAAATCTGTGTGAGTGTTAAACTAGCAGAGCAGGAACCAGGAAGCTGTAGAGCTGAATATGACCCATTCATTAAAATGAAAACACAAGACTTTGCATCGAGATGACAGCAACATGTAAAAATAACTTTTCTAGGCTCCGAAGAAGTTTTACAGATACTGAACCGTTATGATCTAACAACTATGAGTTAGCATGCTAATGTTGGCTAAATAACACTAATCACAAAGCACGCTGGAGACTGGTGAAGAGGCCAGTTTTTGAAAGCGTTTGGCCTGAAATGAAAGTATTGGACAAGATAAAAAAAAAAATTTGACCTGATGATGGAGCTGAATGAAAACAAAGTTCATGAATGTGTGGATCGCATGGCAATGCGTGTGTGAGTTGTCAAGACATTTCACTAAAGGCCAAAAATGTCAACCTGATGGCAGCACAAGAGGAAACGTCAGATGATCAGCAGGCGTCATCCTTCCTATGGGAACGATGAAGGTCACAAATGTACAAAATTTCCTGGTGATCCATCCAATAATTGTTGAGGTATTTTACTCAAGACCCAAGAACAACCAACACCGACTTCACTACAACCATGCAGCTAGCATGGGCTAAAACTGTATCATAAAACAGTGATAACTTACTTCATTGGCAATTTGAGATGTTCTGTTTTTTTTAAATACCAGCAGTCTGTGGGGAAAAAGTGTTTTGATTTATGAGGGATTTTTTTTTTTTTTTTTTTTTTTTTTTAGTAGTACTGAGCCTGGTTACTAGAAGAGTCTGGCAGCAAGTGTGACACACCGCGCCACACACGGCTCAGTGGGTTTGTTTAAAAGCCGTCCAATTGTCTGAACGCTCCTGTTTCTTCCCTCGTCTGACTACTTTTTAATCGCAGGCCAAGATCTCAGCGTTTGCTTTAGTGAGTACCACGTCCCCATAACCTGAAGAAAACAAGATCCAAGCTTTAATAAACCCGGGCGATCCTTTAAAAGTCACTTTCCTGCTTGTGACTTGGTACAAACCCATCAGCACACAGCGCAGTTCAAACTGAGAAATACGGAAACTGTAAGTCTTCCTGTTTTGTTTTCTTTCCTGGAGCCACAGAGTGACAGAAGATTAGAAACAGCGAATCTGTTCAAGATGACCCCCCAGTTTTTTTCGGGACACACATTGAGCAAACTTGAAGTGTGAACTCACTCCCACCCTTCAAGCCTATCAGTGTCATCAACCACAACATGGATGAAAATGCTTCAAATGTGGAGGCCCCCTCCTCCCTTTCTCCCCCTCTCTCTCTGCAGATCTGACAGTCCTGTTTACCAAAGCAGCCGAGAGACGAGCTGAACAAGGGCCCGGGCCCCAGCACTTCCACTTAACTCTCTCCCCATTACTACGATTGGTGTGAATGACACAACAAAAGAGATAAAATGCAGTTCTGAGACGGAGAAAACAACTGCAGCTCACGATCAAGAATAATAATAATAACAAAAAAGACAAGGATAAAAACAAAAGAGGAAAAGGAAGGAAGGCGAGGAGGAGGAGGAGGAGGTTGGGGCTGGGGAGAGAGAGAAAGATGATGAGGTGGGCCATTTAAAAATAAGAAATAAAAATAAATAAATAAAAAGATGATTTAAGAAAGCTGTCGGAAATTGCGGGAGATCTGTAAAAGGTTTCTTTTTCAGCATGGGTGGGAACTCATCTTAAGACTTAAAAAGCGGTGTTAAAGGAAAGAGTCAGGCGCCGGGGGAATTCTCCCACGTCAGAGAGCTCTCTCTTTTTAAATTCAACCCCAGTAATAACACAGATAAATAATAGATGAATAGTATTTAGCTCCCACCTTGAACAACTCTTTTTAACGTAGTTCATGAAAAGACTGACAGCTCTCGGCGAGCAAATACACTTACACAAACATGCATCCTCACGCCGCGTGCGCCCCCCGCACACATGTACTGTGTATTTTACCTAATTAAATAAAACACCAGGTGGTATCGACTGATTGTTTGCGAGTGTGTGCATTTGTGTGCGTGTGTGTGTGTGTGTGTGTGTGTGTGTGTGTGTGTGTGTGTGCATGGACAGGAAAGAAGGGGGAAGTGAGGAAGAGAAGGAAAAGATCATTTTGGATGAATTTCATTAAGTTCATCATTAGTGGTTTCATCAGCAGCTGACGGTTGGTTTGGGTTCAGAAACTGTCAGAGTCGGACCAAAATGTCACACAATGCATGTAGCGTTAATAACCCCCCCACCCCCACCCC
>NW_019525450.1:554341-554943 GCF_002814215.2 Seriola lalandi dorsalis | reverse complement strand
CCCCTTCCTCCCCACCCAAATAATTTTTGTACAGTCCCTAACTTGTCTAATGATATTTAACAGAGCCCTTTTAATGATGTAGAAACATAAAAAAAAGGACTCGTTTTGGAGACCCTGTCCCAAAATTAGACCAAGAATAAACAAGCACACATATATATGTGTTTTAAAAAAAAAAAAAAAAAAAAAAAACATAAAGCACAGTAGCAGCCCCTACTTTGTGTCTCCTGCCAGCTACGCCTCGGAGATGCGGTCGTGGCGGCACCAGGCATTTACAGAAGGCTGTGTGTTTAAACGCCTGGAATGCTCATTTGCCTTTTGGGTTTACTTATTTACTTTTGCATAAATGGAGAACAGTAATGTGGTATTAAGGGGCTTCTCAGGGGGAAGGTTGTGTGTGTGTTTTTTTTTTTTTAAACGGAGCCTCCCTCAGTTTTGCTATATTAAGGAAGGTTGATGATTGATGCAACATAGATCTAATTTCTTTTGATTAAAAAAATAAATTAGGAAAATAATGCCAGGCATGAGAAGAGCTCAGCCCCAACACACACACAACCCCCCCACCCCCCTACAAAACACACACACACACACACACATAACCACAT
>NW_019525450.1:550657-554280 GCF_002814215.2 Seriola lalandi dorsalis | reverse complement strand
TCAAAGTCATCAGATACAAAATGAGCATCCAGGCTAAAATAATCACAAAATTCCCAATAGCCAAATATAAAACGTAAAACGACTGCCTTGATCAACTCGAGCCCAGTAATCTTTAGCGCCAGCCACAGCTGTACCACCACCGCTGTCACTTGAAATAAAAACCTAAACCTTTCAGGGCTTTCGATTGATTCTTTAATTCAGCCTGATATGACATTAAAACCCTTTGGTTGACTTCCACTGGCTGTGACAAATGTACCAGCGCTTAATAGAGGTGTGCAGACAGGCCGGCATTTCAGTGACTTTTATCAAACTGAATTTATCAACGGCGGGCTCCCAGGATCGGTGGCAGCAGCTTGTTCAGGAGGAAGCCTACAGATACCGTTAAGTACATCATCCCTCCTCTCTGTCTCTCTGCCTCGCTCCTTCTCTCCTCCCTGCTCCCTGCATTTCTCTCCACGCTCCGTCCTGTCATCGCTCTGCCTACTGTATATTTATCTCTTTTTCTCTCCGGATCTACCGCTCCAATGGATGTGCTGCTTTGTAGGCTAATAGGTAGTAAGTATTTTTAAATTTGACCAATTAAAAGAACAAAAAAAAAAAAAAAAAATCCCTAATGAGTCCTGGGGTGAAACAGATCTTGTACCATTGAGGTGAAATTGTTTTGCATTTAACAGCATCAGAGGTGTCATGAGTCTGAATAAAAAGTCAAGATATGTGGAACCTATGTGTCATCCGGAGGTGGTTTGTTGCAGCTGTTGGGTTTCTCTCTATAATACCGTAAGGTCTTGACCTTACTCTGTAAAGTGCCTTCAGATAATATATGCTATGATTTGGCGCTATATAAACAAACTGAATTGAACTGAATTGAAGTTAATTCACTTGTGTTAGGTGGAGACACTGGAACGACTTAAGTTTCCTCAAAATGGGATTAATATTTGCTTTCCAATACCAACACTGTGACAATGAAGCTGCCATTTACTGGAAATGGCAGAACTGTGAAGTATTTCCTCATTTTTAATGTTATTCAATTTATTTTTAATGGTACATGTTTGGATTTATTATCACTTAAAGAAGAGGCGATTGTGATTTTGAGGAAATCCGAAAGCAGTTCACCGAGTTGGATGATGAATCACGGCTCGCAGGGTGTGGTATGTGACGAATAAAAGGTAACTTATTGTCATTTTCAGCAACAAGTCCGGCGATGATAAAGAATCGTGAATGGAGTGGCAGATGGAGGGTGGAAAAAAGACAACATATAAAAAGAGACGATAGATAGGAGGAAAAAAAAAAAAAAAAAAAACGAGAGATAAGAGTGGGAGAGAGGATGGAGAGATGACAGAGGCTGCGGCGGAGAGAGGCAGAAAAAAAAAAGAGTGAAATGGTGGAATGAGGAGTGCGATAAGGAGGCTTTTGAAGGGTCCTCTCAGATGCTGGGATTGCTCAGTTCAGCGCCGTCAGAGCCTCTGAGGTACTTGAACCTTGCCTGCCTTTCCTCCACCTCTCTGTAGAGCTGCTGCCCTGCAGGCCACCTGTAAACCGCTTTGACACATGATCCACTCCCACAGATGTAGAGTGGAAAAACACACACACACACACACACACACACACACGCACGCAGAGAGAGAGAGAGAGAGAGAGGGAGAGGGAGAGAGAGAAACCACTGCTTGCAGGCAGCTAAACGCGCACAAACGCTTTAATGCGCCATCAACGCTTGGTTGTTTTTTAACATTAGCACTCGATTAACAACTGCCTGTCCCACTTTTCAATGAAGGGGCACTCACGGCAGAAACAAGAGAGCTACCTAACAGTCTCTCTCATGACATGTTGATTAAAAAATGTAGTTTTTTCTTCTTTCTTTTGGCCGTCTCTCTCGCGTGTCAGTTATAAGCAATAGATCCTTCAGCAAGACAAGACAAATAACCTGCTATTATCCATGGCCCTCACGTTGGCGTGAAAGTGGCACTAGGAGGATTTTAACCTTCACCTCCTGAAGGCCGAGGGAAATAGGACACGTTGGAATTTAATTAAGCAATTAGACGGATGTCGTGCCACAGCCACAAACAAGTGGCAGGGAGAGAGAATGGTAACTTTTAGGCAAACATACAAATACAAACTGGGAATTAGAGAAATTATGGCTTCAAATAGAAGGAGTACAAACGCATGTAAGAAAAGACTGCTGCTCAGTGAGTGCAAGAAGGCGCTAAGCAAGCCCCTCCACCCCCACAAAAAATGGAGAATTAAAAAAAAAAAAGAAAAAAGAAAACGATGGCTCCTGATTAGGCATTGTCAAAATATTTGCAATGGAGGAATTCCACCAGGCGAGCGCGGAATCGGCTCCTCTACAAAAGAGCGATCTTCCCTGAGTAACAAGTTGGTGCAATGAGTGTCGACAGAAGAGGAGCTGAAATCCCCCCCGGGCTAGAGAATATCCCGCTATTGTAGTCTTAACCCGCGAGACCTGGCGGGGAATGTACAGCTTTCACAGTCACTTCTCATCCTATTTGTAGCACCTGTCTCTTATACACATCTGGACTTAGATGGTACACAGGGTGACTGATGACTCCATTTTTTTTTTTTTTTTATTAATCTCACTGTCTTCCTTTACACTTTCTCCTTTCACACATCTTTAAAACTCTTCTTTTTTTTTTTTTTTTTAAATAGAAAAAAAAAACGAGTCCAACAAATATTTGAGGGATCATTCATCTATATCATGTTATTTTCTCTCTCTCACCCCCCGCCCTCATGCCAAACCACTTTTTTCATCTCTCTTTTTGTATTTTTTGTTCCACAAGGCAAGTTTCATTAAAGATCCAATTATGCAAATCAGGTGCTGGAGAGGCAGTTGAATATGCACTATAATGGTGTACAGTAATCGTTCGACACAATATACGGCATCCGGGGCCAGATTTACGAGCGCAACAGAACTGCAACGCCTCCGTCCTTTGGTGAAAACCTCTTGATCATAATTAAAGGTGCAGGAGTTCTCTCCAGCATCGTCATCCCCTCCCTTTTCTCCCTCTTTTTCTCCACTGCTTCCCTCTTTCCCTTTTTTTTTTTTTTTTTTCCTCTCCCTCTATCTTGTGCTACTTTGGCGTGCTCATTAGCAGAGGTCTGGGACTTTTACAGAGGTCACATCCGGGAGGTAGAGCAGCTAAAGAGCAGACATGACATGTGGGATGCAGTCAGTGATGGTATGTGAAGTGGGTAATAGACATAACCTGCCTCACACACACTTACACACAAACGCATACACACACACACACACACACACACACACACACACACGTAACCTTCCATTTCATGAACACTGGAGGTATTTACCACAGTCTTAGCTGAGCGTGGCTGAATGCTAAGCAGTAACAATTCTCTGCTTCAGGACCTCTGATTGATGTGTGCTTGCCTGTTTGTGTTAAGCTGTTGTCTACGGAAATGACACGGCTGAAGACGCAGCCGCCGTTCGACACATCAAAAGGGAAAATGGTCATGACATCGCATGACACATCCTTACATCCCAAATGCTAACGAACTTTGAGGGAAAAACAAAACAAAATAAAGCCAAACTCTATAATAATGCCTTAATGACAGAGGGTGTGTGTGTGTGTGTGTGTGTGTGCTGTCTCTCC
>NW_019525450.1:550048-550637 GCF_002814215.2 Seriola lalandi dorsalis | reverse complement strand
GGGGGGGGTTTCAGCGGGGAAGCCAGGGGGGAAAACAAAGGAGGAATATCACGGGTTGTAAGAATAGGGTGTTTTACATTTTTCTGAACACATTCCTCGTTGGTGTTGTTGAAGCGAGCGCCAACTGATTAAAACAGAGAGGCCGAGGCCAGGCCGTCACCTTGACACTGGACTTTCTCAGGGCTGAGCGGTTAAACTAGCCCCCAAAAAATAAACACGCGCAGTCGACAGGTTCATTCGCACATATACACAATGTTGCACTGTCACGCACGCACATTCCCAGGCTTATTTAACAAAGTCTGCAACTGGAAACAGCAAAAGAGAAAAAAAGATTTTTGCAACAAAAATCCTCCTTGCACCCACTCCCATGCCCACCTCTCCCTCTGGAGACCACTTCTTCTTATCATCCAGACCTCACCCGCCCTCACCCCCAACCCCACGACTCCTCCGGCTGCCCAGACAGGCAGACGCTCCTTGTGATGGCACCCCGGCATGAGAGGACTGAGTCAAGCCTATCTGTCAGAGCCTCATCTGCCCCACACTCTTTATTCTTAGATCAAACTGACGTCCGTGATTACCCTCCCACCCC
>NW_019525450.1:549595-550028 GCF_002814215.2 Seriola lalandi dorsalis | reverse complement strand
CCCACCCCACCCCATCCTGGCCCATCCACCCCTCTGCTCCTCCAACCTCCAACCTCCTCCACCTCCCCAATCTTTATCAAGCAAAGAAGAATATCAGGGGAAAATATACAGTCGCATTCCTGAGTGCAGAATGAAGCGTTCACACAGCGCGAGACAGCGCGCACACACACACACACACATACACACAAACAGGAAAATCCTACATAAAGTCTCATTTAAACAATGATTCAATAAAGCTGATCATTCACACAGCTAGATTTTAATTGATAGCATATTCATTTCTAGCTAATGGCATATCGCATATTTCCCATTGCTTTTTAGATCATTGAATAAGTGAGGTACAGCATTCTTTACATTCGTTTACAGGCAATTTCACTTTACCCCGAGTTTTTAAGTTATTTTTTGGCCTTTACTTAATAGTTGAGAGACACAG
>NW_019525450.1:546594-549575 GCF_002814215.2 Seriola lalandi dorsalis | reverse complement strand
GGTGTAAAGGGTCCCATGGGAATTGGACTTTGGACATCGTGGTTTTGTGGTACATATCTTAACCCCCTGATTCTACTTGGATGAAACTGACCCTAATGTGTTAAATTCAAAGCTGAATGAAAAATAACAGGAAAGGCTTCCGGAAATCACTACACCATGCAGAGGATGAAGAAATACAGTCATCAGTTTGCAATTCACTTCTCAAAAAAAAAAAAAAAAAAAAAAAAAAAAAAAAAAAAAGCTCATTACTGCCTAAAGAGGCCAAATAATGAGCAAAGGTCAGCAGCACAAACTTGATAAAACTCTGAGGTCATTTGTGTCGCCTTCAATTTGTCACCAAGGCGGAATAAATCAAATCTTCGTCACGGTGACAGAAATTCAAACAAATGTGATAAAAAAAAAAAAAAAAAACAGATTCAGATTTCTCTCTGTAATGTGTGTAATCTGGTGTGTGAGGTTTTGTGGTCAGGGAAGTCTCTTCTTGACTTCACATCCCAAATTTGATCCAAGGCTTTCGATTGTGTGTGTGTGTGTGTGTGTGTGTGTGTGTGTGTGTGTGCTTGTCATATTAGCCTCACAGAGCTCGCCAGCATCTTTCCCCTCTCTCTGGCTTGAACCCTGGAGATCAAGGTCACGGAGCTACAAGGCTCAACCCAGACTAACGCCTGTGTGTTACAGCCCCCTTCAGCACCCTCCTCGCCTCCTACGGGACACACACACACACACACACACACACACACACATATATATATATATATATATATACACACACTGACACACTGGAGTACATGTACCCAGCCGCCTTGCCCGGCTGCAGATCAGAACCAGAATGGAAATGAACACAAATAGGCAGGGAGGGGAAGTTGGGGGGGGGGGGGGGGGTGCTTTTACAATGACTGCACATATCAATTAATGGCTGGCTGATGAGCAGAGCCGGCCTGATCTGGCCTGCCCACCACCGCCCTGATCCCAGCGGACTGGGAGCCCTGGCCTCGCAGCCTGTACAGCTGGAGCCCTCTCCCCTATAATTACATGAGATGGGGATCAACTAACCACAGTCAGGCTGCCTGTCTGACTGTGGACTGCACTGTGTTGCAGATGCATATATCACAGGATGCAGGATAACTTATTTGTGTTTGAATTATGTGCTGTCCAATTGATTACACACATGTATTTTCTGTGCTGCTAGATTATGTAATTTGTGCAGCCACTTCACTGTGGGTTTGTGTGTCTTTGCGATGTCTGCTCATGGTGCTGCCTTCTTTATGCGCATTTGTTAAACAAGTGTGTGATTTTTTTTTTTTTTTCGTGCTGCTTTTTCAGTCCTTTTTTTTTTTCTCAAAAAAATCTGATTGTGTACATGTCAACGTGCAAATAATTCACTGTGTGTCGGGCTGACAACGCGGCGGCTCCAGTCGAGTGGGTCTACTCCACGGTGAACTGAGTGGCTGACTGACTGACTGACAGCCTGGTGAAAAGAGGACTGTTTTGATGCCATCCTTTGGATGCCATGCTCTCTCTCTCTCTCTCTCTTTCTCTCTCTCGCTTTCTCTCTCTCCCCTGTCTCTCCCATCACTGCCTTCGGCTGAGAGACGTGTATCGCTGCGCTCAGTCGTACCCCGGCGGCCCCCGTGTGCAACGTTGACACGGGCACAGGTGGGAAAGCAACTAACAGAGGATCAACGGCGGCGGCTGCACAGCAGATTTGGAGCTCCACTTGGTCAGAAAGTTGCAGCACAAGAAAATGTCAAAATACTTATGTGCTGTATGTGTGTGTTGTTTTTTACTGTAATAAATCTCATACTGAACGTGCATCCATCTATTTGACTTAAAGTGAAGATAAATCATGCCTGTACATTTTATGAGAATACTTATTTTAATGGCAGCAGCTCTGATAATTAAATGGATAATTCATTAATGAGTGATATGTAATATCAAACACAGCCTGACCTGCGGATGAGTGCAAAAAAATGAAGCAGAATTAGGCCTAATGAATATGAAATAACTTGCTAACATAAACCACTGAGGCCTTGACACAGGCCAGTTTGCAAAGTTAGGCCTCCTCTTAAAAACACTGCGTCTCTTCCCAAATATTTTCACCCTAAAAGAATGACAACATTTCAGCTCGCGGCAGAGCAGGGAGGTGCAGTGAAAGGGCAAACAGGTCTGCGAGGCAGCCTGAACTGTCAGAGGAGCAGGGACAGTTATCCACTTGCTATTTCATCTCCAATACGGCAATGAAAGGAGCTGACAAAAAAAAAAAAAGGGTTTACGCCCAGACACTATTTCAGACATAATATCCGCCCTGTGCATACCATTAAACAATGACAGCATCTCAACTCGTACAGTACATCTATTTATCCCTTTTCCTTCCGCAATGAATCTGAGGAAGATTTTTTTTTTTTTTTTTTTGCTTGTGTTTTGGCTCAAGACAACTTCAGGGGAAGGTTAGAGAAACAGTGTGAAACAATGTGACAGACATTGTTGAGTATTTTAAGACAGATGACATGTGTCTTCGCAGCCATTGTGCAGCGCTGGTAGCTTGTTGGAAGTGGCTGGATAACCCAGGTCAGATCACTCAGGGGTCAACTCCAGTTCCAAGAAAAGGTTCCTCCCCGCCCCAAGACACACGGTGAGACAGAGGCTTTAAATGGGATTACAAGCCTCATCCCTGCTGCAACATATTACAGATAATTCACTGCTGCCCCGTCATATAGACTAAGCAAAATAATATATGAGTGAGCGAGTGTGAGAGTTCAACCTGCTGGATCTTCTGATAAAACAAGGTGAAACTCCTGCAAAAATATTGACCTGTGGGCTCTGTCATTTCAGATTTGCCTGTCAGTCAACTAACTTTCTACCACCCTCTTTCTCCTTTTTAAAAAAAATCACACTCCCCACAATCAAATATGACACCAATCCCCAAAATGTCAATTTCATGGCTGCTATAACATGAGCCTTCACCCCCCCCCCACAACCCC
>NW_019525450.1:546384-546574 GCF_002814215.2 Seriola lalandi dorsalis | reverse complement strand
CCCCCTCCTCTACATATGACATGAACAACCCCTCTTCTGAATGCCATCATAACCGTCTCCTCAAAGCATAATGCGGGGACTTCTTATTCATAAGAGGTCGATCACTGCACAAAATGGCAGGTCTCACCGGCTCCTCTCTCTTCTTCCATCTCACAAGTTTTGACACATGGAGGCAAACGCACCGGTAACA
>NW_019525450.1:543858-546194 GCF_002814215.2 Seriola lalandi dorsalis | reverse complement strand
AAAAAAAAAAAAAAGAGAAAAAAAAAAAAACTCTCGCAGATTTGTGTGGCAGAATCTGCGCGAGCGATATAATTTATAGCAAAGCGGTGCAGCTCGCGAGCCTTTAACGCGCATTCAGTGAAACATGCAGCGGTAAACAAAAACACGTTAGGATTTATATTTCTGCTGGAATAAATTGAGGCTTAAAAAAAAAATAGTTTATTTGGCGTTTTAGTTGCAAGGTGTCGAGCACGGCAGCTCGTGTCTTTCGGTCCCAGCTGCTTATTTTGTCACCGTGTTTTTTTTTTTGTTGTTTTTTTTGTTAGATGTGTATAAGAGACAGTCATAATACTGCATGCCCCCCCAACACTTCTTACCTTTTGAATTTGGCGAAGCGCCGGCTAACTCCTGCGCGTAAACGCCGCGTTGTGAGAGATAGTGTTCATTGAATAATGAGGCATGTCCATATGATTTCACCGGATCATATTCTTTTCGGATGACGTGGGTGTTGAAAAGTGGCTTCGGACCTGTTAAATACTGTCCACTCCTCGATCCTGTCCCTTACAACTGCTCCCTGCCGCGCACCCCGACTTTCAAATGAAAAACGCTGCTTTATTACTTGTCTTTTTTTTTCCTCTGTGCCCCTCTCTCTCTCTCTCTCTCTCTTCTCTCTCTCTCTCTCTCAGTCGCTGCCTGCTAAAAGTAAACGTTTGCATTGATGCCGATCCCCGGGCATCAGATCAGCATATTCCCTTCAGCTTGAACTCCCCCTATCTGGTAGGTGAAACGCATTGTAGCTACCGTTAAAAAGGAACTCCATTGTAGAGAGCGGAGCTGACTGGCTGTGGATACATACAGCCCGGGTCTTGCGGTATTCGCCGTTGACGGGGGGATAAAAAAGCAGCTGAGCCCAGCGGTGAACAGAACCTGGTTTAAAGAAATAATCCCCCCCTCCTCCTCCTCTTCTTCCTCAACGTTACATTTCCCCCTGGTACAGTGACAGGAGCAAAAAGCCGATTCCCGACCACCTAACTTTGTTTCTGACCTTGAACCTGTCCACAAACACTGCTTTATTTCAAAATGTATCCCTCTGCCTACATGAGCATTCACACACACAGGCAGCCTCGCCGCTGAAGGCACCGCGCGTTCAAAAATTGCCTTGGAAAACAGCCCCTCTGTGGAAAGACACCCAGGTCACAAATTTACTCCAAAAAAGTAGAATTCATTACCTTTTTTAAGTGAACTGTTCCGAGTGTGTATCCTCTTCTTGTCCTCGCTTTGGAAGGGGGAAAAAAAAACTCCAGGATAAATGAGTGATGCCTCCTGTGCGTCCTGAGCGTCAGTCACCGCTTAAGAGAAGTAATGAGTGATAAAAATGACGCTCATCTATCTGCACTGTAACCTTGTGGCGTATTTAATGTAAATAAGCCCCGTTGTGTTGCCAATCCCCGTGCACACAAACGCAAAGCCGCTCCTCAGAAACTCGCTTTTTGCCTGCTTTTTTTTTCTTCTCCTCACTGTATTGACGATTTATTCTTTCTGTCTGGGAGCGCAAGAGGGAATGAACATAATTATTTGAGAATATGCTATAGCAGTAATGATGCGAGCGGTCCAGTTTGTGAATGAGTGCATTTCTACACACCTCTCTGAGGATGTTTGAAAAGCAGCCACGCTGTCAGCCAAAAAAAAAAAAAAAAAAGAAGAAGAAGAAGCAAATACTTTCTTTTTTTTCTGATATTTCCAACAGGAGCTCTAAACTTGAAGTTGGCACAACTTTTTTTTTGCGATGCGTAAAAAGGAAAAAAAAAAAAACATACGACCAAAAAAGACGTCCCGTATAGGCCGAAGTGTTTGTTGCAACTAAACAACCTGCCTAGCGGGATGGTTTTGATATATTACGCTTCTATAGAGGGCTGGAAGAGACTAAATAATGCAATTATAGATTCAGTGTCCCAGCGTTGACAAAAGACAGGGCTTCAATAGAGGCTTTGTTACAGGATTATATAATGATTATGGGGTAATTATGGGAACGGTTTGGTAATAATAAAAAAGTATCAAGCGCTCTCTTGCACGGGCAGCTTGTTTTCTATAATGTAAGTGCATGAGTAGAGGAGTGTGATAAGACAGACAGACAGACAGACAGACAGACGGTGCTGCTGACAGCTAGTGGCAGGATGACGGCAGACAGCCCCGATTATTCAAAATGTCGAACCGAGAGACACATTAATGCCACTGACTGAGATACTATCAGATGTGCTCAGAACCGGACATGGGCCCACAATGGAATATCTCGGGGTCATATTCATAACAGCCCCTGTGCGTAACACCCCCCACCCCTTCCCCTCATCAGCGCCCCC
>NW_019525450.1:514901-543838 GCF_002814215.2 Seriola lalandi dorsalis | reverse complement strand
CCCCCCCCCTTCCCCTCCAACACACACTCCCCCCTCCCCTTCAAATCATCCTCTCCCTTCGCCACGCCGCTTGTGCCATGCTGCATGTGTCAGAGAGAGAGAGAGAGAGGGAGAGAGAGGCAGATACACACATGTAAATGGTCACTCTGTCAGAGAGCAACACACTCCATCTCTGGGTGACACAAATCCGCCCTTTACTGCACATGATTATGATTATTATTATTATTATTATTATTTAAGGGATTTATTGCAGCCTGTTTATAAAACTTTTTAATCAAAACTTCTATTTAGAGAAAATATTAACTCATCTTTTTTAACGGCTTTTTAAAGACATAATTATTATCAGGCATATTAAGTTATCTGTCACATTCTTTTTTTTTGTCTTTTGACTCCATTGATACTTAAATATTTATGCTTTTTAAAAGATTCTTCACAATAGTGAGTGTGAGTGTGAGTGTGTACGCACGTGCGCGTGTGTGTGTTCTGTGAGACATTAATAGATAGCCTAAATATCTGCTTTCTTCCCCTTCCCAGACAAAACATATCTTCCTCTTTAAAAGATACTCCACATTCATTATGCACTATGAAAATCTGATTCTCATGCTGCTCCTTTAAATGGTTATATGGAATTCAGTTTGATGCATATGAATTTCTTTTTTTTTTTTCTTTCTTTCTTTCTTTCTTTTTTCTTTTTTTTTTGAGCATTTTCCAAAAAAAAAAAAAAAAAAAAGAAAGAAAATTCCTCCCCTAAAGAAATTAGCATAACCATTCCCCATCAATAATATTGCTATCTCTATGGGAGTGATAGCAGCAAGCAGTAGGGGTGTTCCTTTTGCCGATTCTCCATGGATCAACAGCGCGTCATCAGCTCCTTTTGAACTTGTTATAGCAAGTCAAGTGATTCTTTATCGGCTGACAGGCCTGACAATGCATCGGGGATGGGAAAGCAGGTCAAAAGGAAGTTGCCATATGGACTTAAGCATGCAAATTTCTAACAATACACAGCAGTGAGGGTTGTACTCTCACAGGCCCACCACTATATATATGTGTAAGCAGTCACGCAAAACTGTTGTCCAGCCCGCATTGTACAGGCTGACACAAATCTCACTGGCTTAAATTAATTGTTGTGCAGAGTGAGTGAGTATGAAACTAATTCCAGCTACACGGGGATAGAAGCTTTTAAGGTGATAAAAGCCACTCACGAAAAACATATACATATATTTATATTAACTACAGCACACAAATGATTTGCAGGCGTCATTTTTATGCAGATTAATGAAAGTTATTTGTATTTGCCGTTTGAATCTTTATCTGTCATTACCGGTGTTAATAAAACTCAAAGTTTAAATCCTGCAGTCTTTTAGGCTCCTGCATGAAACCCAATTATGAGAGAGCATGTTTATGATATGTTTTTATTTTATAGTACAGGATGTGAGGGACGGACATTGTAAAGATGGACAGGAGATGGTTTGGCAGTGTTTTCATTTGCTTCTGCAACAGGTGCAGCAGCATCACAATAATATCTGACACCCCTGGGTTTAGTTTTACTTCTTCATTTGCATTAAGATTTATGAAGCTTGATGACAAAAGCATGCTTTTGCATTTCAGTGTCTTTCAAATATACAGTGTTGTTGTGGTCCACGGTTTTAACCTACTGATTGTCTTTCCAGTGCACATTACATTTCATTCAGACTGAATGGAGACTGGTGAGCAAGCAGGGAGGTCAGTATATATCACAGAGACAGAAATGTGGTGCTGCACTGCATATCTGTTCAAGTGCACGGCCTGTGTTTGTGCTGAAGGGAGAGGAGGCGAGGCAGAGGGAGTGTTGGCCGGCAGTCCTGGGAGGGTCATCACTGCCTTATTACTGCCATGTTAGTGACTAGCAGCTGAAGATGGCTCTGCTCCCTGCCCCTCTGCTTGGGAGTCATCCAAGACAGCGTGCTCCAAAAAAACAGACCAGCCACTGTTCACTTCTCAGATAGATTAAGACGTTATTCCACTGCTCTGGCCGTCTCTATCTGACTCTCTGTCTCTCTTTAACCCTTCCCAGAGTCCCTTTTTTTTTTTTTTTTTTTTTCCCCGACACACCCGCCTGCTCCTTCATGAGGCCTTATTGCTAATTTTGACTCTTAGGGAGTTAGACACAACAATCTAAGAGCACGGGTGCAACATGATAGCAGTGTTTTCATGGCGTTGTATGCGCTAGTTTAGAGGGAACTATCAAATTATATAGTTGGGGTGGGGGGGGGGGCAGTGTGTGCATATGGCAAGTGTGGCGTGAGTCCTCCAAGTTTGCGTCTGTATAACGACTGCATCTTTAAAGCCAGATATTGTGCCCAGCTTATATTTAAATGCAAACAAGACGAGACTTTGGCTTCCCCCAGAGGAAAAGAAATGCTTTTTCTTTACTTCAAATTGAGTTTCTCAAAGTCTAATTTGTAGCAACCCTTTGATGAACAAATGTTTTCAGACTATCCTGCTTTAATGAAAAGGGAGTGAGTGCAATTTTAAACAATCTGAAAGCTCTGAACCCTCTGTGACTGTAAACTTTAAAAATTAAACTTTAGAATTTATATCAATTACACTTTCAAGTTCTGACAGGGCCTTAAATAAGAGCCAGGAGCCCGGCTGTGGAAAACGTTCACCAAACCAGATTCATTTCCACTGCAATCATCTCCTCTATTGGTGACATCAATCCTTCATGTGAGGCATTTATTTTTTCAACAAATACACACTAAACACACACTACTGTCTCAAGCTCTCTCCTGATGGCTGGGGTCAGCGAGTGTGTGTGTTTGTCAGCTCTGATTGTTAATGAAATGCTCACACAAATACAGTACAGGCAAATATTTAGAGGCCCGGCCTGGAGATTTCATCACGGACAAATCTGCGATTCTTCAGGGAGCCCTCTATTTCTTTATTCGCCCGGACAGAGAGTATACCCGAGATCAAACTTGTCCGGGCTCGATGAATGTGGAGGAGCAGGAAGTATACTGCCATTACTGATAACCAGTGTGATTTTAATTTAAATCATATGAATCGAAGTCTGCCCAGAGCAGAAATAAAATATATCTAAATGAAAACATCTGACTCTAATTGATTAAGAACAATGTTCTGCATAGTAGGTCTAGAATATCCTTGTTTTGAGACTGATTTGATTTCTTTCTCATCCATGACTAAGGGAAAAGGAACTGCTGTGTGTGTGTGTGCTGATGCACTGAGCTTCTGGGTTTCAAAAATATAAATACCCGGCCATCGTTGAACAAGCCAGAAGGTCGTTCAACAACACTGACTGCTGTTCTGAAGGTGTCCCAGACAGACTCCCCCCAAACATGTGGGTGAAAAAATATTCACGATAAAAACTGTTTTTATTCTTGTGAATTTTATATAATCACACATAATGATTACTTTGTGACCGACATGTACGTTTTGTGTTTAGTTTTGATATTAGTTACAACTGTTCATGTAGTTGCACTGCACTTCATAGACATGTCCTGTTACTTTCATTTCATATTTGACACAACAATACAAGTTTTAATGCAACTTTTTGGACATTTTTTGTGTCGTAGAAAATCCAATAAACAAATTTGGGGGACAAAAAATTATAATAATTATATATATAAATATATATATAATATATGTAAAAAAGACTTTATTTCCAAATCCAATAGTTTATATTTACACTATACACTAATAATTTGCTAGTGTTTTACAAAACAACCAAGGACATATATACACACACACACATATATATATATATATATATGCACAAACACACATATACATATGAGAGAGAGAGAGAAAGTAGAGCGGGTTGTCCACTAATCAGAAGCTCAGCGGTTCGATTCCCAACTGTCTGCCTTCAGATACTGGACCCCAAATTACCCCTGATGTGTCATCTCTGTGTGTGTGTGTGTGTGTGTGTGTGTGTGTGTGTGTGAGAGAGAATGTGGCTTGTAGCGTAAAGCACGTTGAGTGGTGGATAAGACTAGAGAAGCTCTATGTAAGATCAGTCCATTTACTATTTTCTGCATTTGTTAAAGATCACTGAGTAGTGGCTGAAACGTAACACTAATACTTGGGGAGCACAAACTGGGGCTGATCATTTTTGTATTCCTGAAAAATGAAACCAATCAGTGCCAGAAGTACAGCACTCAAACAGTAATCCCCCCACCCCCACCCCCCATAGTGAAATATCACTCCTCATCTTCACCATCACCATTCAACTCAGCCACAGTGAGCCTCACATCCGAACACTCTCATCCTTTGAGGGGGAATCTCAGCGTAGCTCCACATCTGACTCAACTTTTCGTCCCGTTTATCAGTCGGCCGTTGCCCTTAGCTTCACAGCCAAGTCTGCTTTTCACCTCCACTCTCATGCTCTACCGCTCGCCTGTCTCCTGTCCTCTCACCTTTCCACCAGAGTCCATATTTCCTGGATAGTGTGCTATCATATTTTACTATTACCTATCAATTGGTTTCTAATCGCAGTAACGAGGCAGCTAGCTGGCTGGTGACAGAGCGCTAACGGCCTCACAGGGAACATTAAGGAGGCTGGGTTATGCTGTGGGCCGTTAACTACCTACAGGCGCTGGCTAATGGCTCCAAATGACCTCCTCAGTGGCTATTAGCACATAATTAGAACCTGCAGACCAGTGGTGACCTCCGCCGGACACACGTGATTACTCCTCTCCCCCTGCGTTCGCCCATACTCCTCTGCTCTCTCCCCTTCCTTTCCTTTCCGTTCCTTTCCCTGCTCTCATCTTTCCACTTCTTTCTTGTCCATTCCTCCTCCTCCTTGTCTCCTTTTCTCTAATGCTCTGTAGGATTACATTGACTCCCTAGTGAGAAGACTACCACTAAAATTAATCTCTTTATGGTGCCCCAATACAAAAATATTCCTCCTGTACTGTAGGTCCTGGGAAACTGCATTAGGAGAGAATGTTCATTGCTACATTCACACAAGGTCTGGTTATCGGTATAATAACATATAAAAGTGGTTTCAGCGTCAGAGAAAATGTTTTTTTTTTTTTTAAAGCTTGCCACTGAGTGTTGGCACTTGAGGCCCTTTTTTTTTTTTTTTTTACCTTGCTGACAATTGGCAGCACCACCTTGACCTGATTCAGCAGCACTTCCTTAAATCAGCAGATAATGTGGCTCGGCGGTGAAAAGAGAAGCTAAACGGCAGATAAAGTGCAAGGTGCCACCACACCACAAAAGCGCTCAGTCGCACTAACCTCTGTATACACTTCAGCAACAGTCTCCCGTTACCCAGAACAAAAGAGACGCTTTACTAGGTTAGTGTCAGGCTCAGGAGCAGCAGGGAAACAATGAGAAAAAAAACAAAGGAATGTGCTGATTTTTTTTTGTGTGTGTGTGTGTGTATGTGTGTGTGTGTGTGAGTGAGTGAGAGGAAAAATGCAACACAGTACCAGTGCCTTAAATTATCAGTGAATTATCTCTGAGCCTGTGGGAATTATGTGGGTTATTTGTAACAAGCAGTCAAGGACAAGTGGGCCTTGTGTTACAACTATGAGATGAATACTAAACACACACACAAAAAAAAGAATTCCTGGCCAACTATCTATCTTTCCAGGCCATCTTCTACCCTTGGAAATAAGAAGCAGGTACATGTGTTCAACAATTGAGCTGCAGTTGACTGACGCTGGTGAGGACAACATGCGGCGGGGGAGAGAGAGTAAACCCCGTGACACGATAAATACAGCTGTTGTACTCTTGACCATGTCACTGGCTTGGCACAGCAGCACACTATGGTAATGCTGAGAAAACAGTAATAGTACTCAGTCGGACTGTTGTGAAAGACGTGCAGTCAAGGTCTTCGGGGGGGAAAAGCCCGGGGGGGGACCTGACCGGGACCAGGACCCAAAGTGAGGCGAGGATCCAGACGTATGTGTCGCTAACCTTGCAGATCTAATAAGAGTTTTACAGGCAGCCGTGGCTGCACCTGATCTATCTGGAGCGGCACAAGAAGCTGGAAATACAACACTGACTATAAAAATTGATACTGTGAAAATGTCAGCAAATGATCAGCAGACATGGATCCACATTAGCACTGATGTGCAGTTGTGTTTCTGGTCAGCTGATGAATCCAAGTCCAATACTCACTCCTTTTTTTTAGCTCTGTTTTGTTCTCCTCCAACTCCTGAAGGAATGAATGGTCTGGATTTTCTAGCTACTACATGCTCCACTATGTTCAGCCAGCAACTGGCTAACTGAAGCTTTGCTATCACCAAATAGCAGGACAGATTAACAGCTTGAAACAAATGCCCGCTGATGCTATGAGTTTATCATGTAGAACTGTTAAACCAGAAAGAATGACGCGATGCTTAAATGGAGGAACAGCAGAGTTGAGTGATGATTCATGGGTTCATCACGTTTCATCCATTGTTAACATATAAAAAAGTCGGTCTCCTTAGTAGTATAAATAAGAGTTTCCTAATATGTGAATACAGTAATATAACTCACTACAGTTGAATAATAATAATATGCACATGTAGCATATACTCCACTTCTTATAAGACACAGGCACTGCAGTTTATCACCTGTTCACAGGTAAGTTGTTTAATAGGGTATCCTTCAAATCTTGGTGTATTTCCAAAAGTTCTGGGCAAATTTTCAACTATTATTTAAGTTATTTCACAACATCCAACAGGGACACTGCAGCAGACAGCACGCCACCGTCATGCCAACAGGTCCGCTTGAGGAAAACAGGAATGGACAGGCTGAAGGCAGAACACAGTCTGCACCAGTTTGTGGATTATTAAAAAAATCTACAAACACAAATGAATTGAATTACTTGAATTTAAAGTCCTCAAACCAAAGTGTGTTTTGTTGACCCACCCATCCATCCATCCATCCATCCATCCATCCATCCATCCATCCCGATCTTCTTTGTCCCATCATACTTCCTATGGCTGCTGGAGGACTTTGTCTCTTCTACATAAATATATTTTGTTTGGGGGCACTTGCTGAAACTTCTTCTTTTATCCACTTTCTCTTGATGACATTCAATTGCCAAAACTTTACCTTTTGCTGCTGAGCCCCAAAACAGGCGACTTATAGTCTGTACAAACACATTCATATTGGATGAATTTACCTCCACTGCCGAGAGCACGCACCTGGATGACTTCTACAAGGAGCAAGCTTCTCCCACCGAGACTACATCACTGTGATCCTCCCAGGGGTGCTCTCTGCACTGTGCCCACTTGAGGCTGAAGCCTGCTACTGCAGGTGGGTGGAGTGCGGGGGTGGGAGCCTGTGTGTGAGGCCGAGCCAAGAGGTCTCCAGAGTATTCAGATATCCCAATTTCCTGTCCTGTGTCACCAGGTCTTAAGAAGCTGTTTTGGACTGTGTCATGAGTTAGACACACGCACCAGTGCACGCACACTCATAGACACACACACACACACACACACACACACACACACACACACACAGACACACAGACATTTAACAGCAGTCCTCACTGAATTAATTTGTTTTGGTTTGCCCTCTGTCAGCAGTACTCTGGTCTTTGCTGTGGAGAGATCTCTTGACCAAAGGTCCCTCTATCTTCTCACAGGATTTCATCTTCTGAATCAGCTCACTGCTGCTATAAACCAAAGTGCACTGAGGAATCACACTCTCGACACATTCTTTCTCTCTGGCACAGCATTTCACACACACACACACACACACACACACACACAACAGTACTCCATGCAATAATATTAAGAGAGGAATGCTGCAGCGTGGTTGATGGTAAAGATCACGGCCTCAGTGTTGGCCTGGTTCTGTCTCTTATACACATCTCTCTCGACACATTCTTTCTCTCTGGCACAGCATTTCACACACACACACACACTCACACACACACACATGCGACTGAAGATACGCCGACACGCAAACACCTATTCTTATGCACATACTGTACCTAAATAAGAAACATAAAAACTTGAATTCTCATGCACACGCGCACAGGGATGAGGAAAATAGTGCACAACTATAAAGGGATGAACGTGAAAGAAAGAAAGCTTTAGCCAGCAAGACAGGAGAGATACATTGGAAATTGCACTTCCATATCATCCATTTCCTGAAGATGGCTGCAAACCCCTGGACACACTTAATCAGTAAAAGGGCACACCTCCGAGTATCCATTCTTTTGTAATGGCATTACACCACACAAGTAAGATTTAGAGATCCTTTAATGTGCCAGAGTCTTCTGCATAAAAGTATATACAAAGGTTAATATTGCAATAATATGTTCCTGGAGGGCATTGCAATCATTATCTCTCTGGTGGTATCAATTAGAAGCACTTTACTGCAGGTAATGACTAAGATTCTGGTACAAAATGACATTATTATTATTATCCCCATCTATAATTTCAGAGTGGATACACAAGACATGGGGGGAAAAAAAGAGAAGCATAAGTTCAACCAAAGGTAGGCATAAAAAGTGAAAGGACTTTTACTGTTGGACTGGAGGAAGGAAACCGAGGTTGGATCTGTGTGTGTGTGTGTGTATGTGTGTGTGTGTGTGTGTGTGTGTGTGTGAGTGTGTGTGTGTGTGTGTGTGTGTGTGAGTGTGTGGGCATCTATGCACACATCCACATGTGCTGGAATTTTCAAAGGCCCAAATAATACACAAATTAAAACGTGCATCCTCTTATTCATGGGATGACTGTCTGTCCTAGTTTCCTCAAAGCAGCTTGTGTGTTTACATGAGCGCACGTGTGTGTGTGTGTGTGTGTGTGTGTAAGAGAGAGAGACCAAGCGAGAAAGAGAGATAAATCCGAGAAGAAAGCTTCAACAACCTGGCGACAAATATTTGCATTCCTCAAAACACGGGAGTATTGTTCTTTGCTCCTCTCTATTTATCCAAAGAGAAAGAGTGAGGTAGGAAAAAAAAAACAAAAGTTAGAAATGTCTAAAAAGATGTGTGTGTGTGTTTTTGTGTTGTGACCTTTGTGCTTAGTTCCAAACATTCATAACGAGTGCTCTTCCCCTTATTGACCCCCTCATCAAAAACATGAATAATTGAGGAATAGAAAATGCTCTCAGTTGTCCTAGTGGGCATTAGACACAGAGAAGCAGACCCTCAGACTTTTGATTTAGCTGTTTTATATTTAATAAGCACACACAAGAGCCTCCGAGGCGCCTTTTTTTAGAAGAATTTAATTGGACGTCGGTGACATCCATCACGATGTTGTCATGGCGCTGACCTTTCCACGGAGGCTATTCATAACCAGGAAGTTACATGAGCCGGGTTGCTGCCTACTCCGTCACACCCACCACAGTGATGCTCTATCATTCACGCCATCCTCCAGCTGATCGACCTCAGATGTGCTCACCGACAAACAAATTTGCTCGCCATCGCTACCGATAAGATAGCGGTGGATGTCGCTTCCTGTTGTCGTTTTCACAGCAGCGTCCGACTGGGGTTGATCTCTGAACTGTGCTGGTGATGATAATTACTACACACGCTGTCGGTGGAAGCCTCCGTCTTGTGTAAGTCTACAAGCGTGGTACATAAAAGCCGAGGGAAAAGCCCTGCAAGTTAAGAAATGATTGATCCAGGACGAGATATTTGGTCAGTGTGGAAAATTCATAATAGGCCCCTAAACTATCAGCGTAAAGAAAGAACAGATAAGGGGCCTAACATAATTAAACACTACAAGATCAATTTAGGCCGAGATACGCAGCATGCCACAGCTCACAATAAAACTCTTTGCCTTAGTTTGAAGTCCTCGTAATCAAATTAATCTTGTTTATATGCAGTTATGGTCAGAAATGTTTATGGACCCTCAATTTAAAGTTACAATTCTTCAGTTTCGGTGGATCTGACGACACCTGTGATCGCATCTTAACATACGGTATCAGGACCGACGTGACCACTGGCGGCAGGAAACACGCCTTGAGCAGCTAAATATAAAAAAAAAGAAAACAGATAAGACTAGAGAATGGTTTTTGAGACTGGCTGTTGACCACCTTGTGCTGATTTTGTCCTCATAGTTATTCCACCACTAACAATTAAAACTAAAATACACTGCAGATAGATGGAATGGAAATTGAAGAAAAAATGGAAATACTTCATCAAAAAAGTGGCTTAGAATAATGCATTATTTGATTTGCTCTTGTTTTTTAGCAAGTCAACAACCTGTGCACACAGCACTGACACACTGTATTATAATATCATAAAGTTGATATCAGCATAATGCCTACTTAAAGGGGCTGTTTGTAAGTTTTCTCTTGTCAGGAGCAGGTGGTGGTGATTGTTTACAAGATAAGAGGTTATAATACGTCCTCTGAGCAGCGCTACGTCTTCAGGGGAGATCAGAGGCTACAGTCAGTCTCTATACAGAAAGTGACGAGACAGGCTAGCTGGTTAGCGTGCTAACTTCAGTAGAAGAAAAGACGTGATAGAGACAAGAGTTAACATTGGTGTTGCTCTACACCTCTGGATACAGCTGTTGGTGAGTAAAGGAATGAACTGTGATGCTTAACTCTTAACATTTTTCTTCTGGACCGGTGAGTAAACAGCTGTTAATGCTAACGCTAGCTGTGTATCAATAGCAAAACTTACAAATGCTGTAGCTCCTTCAAACACCCAGCAGACACAGAGCAACATGAGCTGTGCATGTTGAACCTAAGTGTAATATTCAGTCTCCTTTTAGCCTTGGTTTGGTCTCTACCCATTCCTGAGGGAAGTATCTGGACTGTCAGACTGGACAGATGTAGCGTCTGCTTGAAGAACAGATAAAAAGAGCTGAAAGACACGAAACTGCACAGTCAGATACAAATTCACTGTGCATTTGTCATTTGATCCAATAATTAATTAAACTTTTATGCAAACATATTGGTTGGTGCAGCTGTAAGATTCAAATTCTTGCGTACTTCAAACTGCATCTGCATTTTCAAGACAGCTTCAGATCACCAGGAAAAAAAAAAAAAAAAAAAAAACGTCACAGCTGGACTCTGGCCGCTGACGAACCCTTCATGACAGAATTCAGCAGGCTTAGAGGATTTGATCTGAAAAACATCCAGCCAGCAGGTTTGTTTCCTTTGAATTAGTCAGCAGGTGACATCGGCCAATCAGAGCACAGTATTGTGGCTGTTCTATACTCAAATGCACTGAACAAATATCCTTTTAACTACACTGCAGGGGTCGGATAATTTAATAAACAAAAAAGGGATTTTGAAATGAGTCATCATTGCAAACTCTGCAACTAATGTGAATTATCCAAGGTTGCACATCATCATTCCCCAGTCCACTGTATATTTACACTGTAAGTCTGTCATACCTGTGTCGGTTGGTTTCAACTTCCTCTTCATCTAAGCAGTTTTTTTCCTGTGTTTTGACACTGCTGACATACAGAGGCTTCAGAAAGTATTCAGACCCCTTCCCCTTTGTGTGTTGTAGATTTTGTTTTAAATAATTAAGATCTCCAGTTTTGCTCATCAAACTGTAAACTCAATAACCCACAATGACAAAGTGAAAACATGGTTTTGGAAATTTTTGCAAATTTTTTAAATGACTTAAGTATTCAGACCCTTTTCTGTGTACTCCAAATTGATGGTCTGGTGCATCATCTTTGCTTTAATTACCTGCAGCAAGGAGGTTATGTTTGTGTGTCTGTTTTTCTTTTTCTTTTTTTTTTTTGCTTGTTTTGTCAGATGGATTACTCAAAAAGAACTGAACCAATTTGCACCAAACTTTTTTCAGGGCTGGGACATGAACCAGGGACGAACCCTTTAAATTTTGGTGCGGATCCAGGAATTTTTTTTTTTTATAATTTTCTGTAACATTGTGAGATAAGGCAATTTAAGAGACAATAATAAGTGGATCTTGATGTGAAAAATCAGGCAGATCTATGGTGTTGAGATCTATGAGTTTGTACAGTTTGGTGGGATTCTCTGGCCCTGGTAGAGGTATGCACTCTACACATTGGTATCTTAGTCATCCTTGAGATAAGTCTAGAACCTGACTGGAGTCATACATGAAGAACATACTTCTACTGATTCAGATGTACTGCGCGCTATAGAGTACAGAGAATACGCCAACAGTAACTAAATGTGTCTGGTTGCCTATTCAAGAACAAATCATGCTTCCAAAGTCAAACCACAGCTACAAGGAGAGGACACAACACTACGTCACAAACGCCTCATTCAGAGCTGATTGGTTTCAATTAACTCGTTTTGGTAATTATAAAAATGCTAAACATGGCGTGGGAAAGTGAATCAGAAACAAAGGCACCTGGACGCCGACCATCTCTTAGAAAGACGATGTGCCTCCAGGTACAACCAGAGAAAATCCTCAGTAAGCAAGACGCGTTAGTTCAGTGGTTAGCTTTGCAGCAACACAGCGATGGACTGTGAGTCTGTCATGTTTAACCAAGAAACAACAACAGAAAATAGAAAGTTATAATCTGAAGTGGCTCCTATATTAGCCGAGATGAATCTAAAGTTAATACGAACAGGGGCGAGGTTATAGCACCTTCCTAAATGGCACCGCAGCGCACCACGGCACAGCGGAGCCCGGAGGCAATAGGCAGAAACATAAGAGAAATGGAAAGACTGAGCAATTCACCCAAAGGGATTAGATTTTAAATAGATATCAGCTCATATATGATTCCCTCTTTCTTTCTCTCGTCTGTAAGTGGGTGTAATTTGGAGTGCATAATGAAGGAAAAAAGGAGCTATAGGTTAATCTCATTGACCTCCACACTCTGGGGACGACGGGTTATAGTTAGGAGATATATACCCGTCTCCCCTGCCAGCTAGCTCGGCCTGCCCTCAGAGAGGTAATGAAAGTTGTGAAAGTGACTCGGTGCACGAGGGGGAGTGGGAGCAAACGTGAGCGCGAGGAGGAGGGAAAAAAAATAATAAAATAACAGGGAACCTGAGGAAAGCGGGCCTTGCTTTGTTAGCCTTATTAGAGGGAAAGAAAGACAGCGGTTTAAGTGTTATATGGTGTAATGAACATCCACGCTAAAGCAGAATTTACATAATGATCCTGGATAAGATATGTGACTGCAGTTAGCAACAGTCTGAGGCCGATCCATGCACAGCAAATATGACTGGCAATGTGAGCAGCGGTAGAATCCAACTCCATTTTTACAGGTTTTATACAGTTTAATTTCCTTTGGACAATAATTGAAGTAATTCTTTAAACACCTTTCCATACTGAAGGCTTCAGTATGATTCATTCTGGAACCCCTTTCCAACAGGAGAATCAGGTATGCGAAGATATGAAAGTAAACAGTTTTAACTCACTCATTCTTCACACAGGTGTGTGTTAAGTTACCTCTATTTGTACAAGTAAAACAGTAATGGAGGCAGTCAGGAGGACAGCAGACTCTCTGTACCACTTTCAAGTGTGGTCATTCAGAAAAGGGCATCAGCACTTTTACTGTTAAGTAAGAGGTTCAGAATAAAAAGTGAAGTATCATGGGCATCGGGTCAGGATGCATGGAAAGGAAAAGGCCATGAAACATCAACCCTCTGACAACTCTCAAATAACTGTGTTTTAAACATGAAGGAGAAAACAGACATGGACTGCTGCTTCTGAAATGAAACAAATAGAGATTAAAGATTAAACTAAGAAAAAAATCAAAGTAGTCTCATACGTACTCCCCTTAAAGAAATAACGATTAAAAAAAAAGTTTTGGAGACAAAGTATAAGAATTAAATAGTAACATAAACTTCTTACCAGAACTGCCACCCTATGCAAAAGGTTAAAAAGAATGAATGAACGAATAAGTTATTTAAAGTGAGATCTTTAAATAACCTTGTAGTGACCAGGTGAAGGAAAGGAAAGGAAGTGAGGTAGGTGAAGAAGGGAAGATAAAATAGGATCTTTACCACATTTACCTTTAGTATAATTTTTTTTCAAGCATACTGAGGCTTTAACCCCCATGAAAATGTGGCTCTGAGCTATTTCTCTACAGCAAAATCTTCATGACTTACTGTTGGCATTATTCTTTTTTTATTAGGAATCTAACACTCACAATTTCACTTCTACACTTCTACTTCAGAACTGTGTGGTAAATCTTCATTGGTACATCGAAGTATTTGACATCACATTCTTTCCAACTGAGCCTCCACTTCCAAACAGTGAAAAGAGAAATCTCTGATGTTAAATAACCAAAAACTGTTTTAGCTCTGGTAGAAAACGTTGTGTTCATACAGGACCCCATCAGTCATCATAAGAAGATGACAGAGAAAATACATTTTCAGGGCTATAAGTGCAGAGAGCTTTTCAGATTTTTTTAGAAGATTTTAGAAACCTCTCATTTACAAACATATTCAGACCCTTTACTGTGTCACTCCAAATTGTGATCAGGTGCTTCCTGTTTGCTTTAATTACCCTTGAGATGTGTCCAGAACGTGACTGGAGTCCACCTGTGGCAAAGTGAATTGATTGGACATAGTTTAGAAAGGCAAACACCTGTGTATATAAAGGTGCCACAATTCACACTGTATGTCAGGACAAATCCTAAACCATTAAGTCCGAGGAACTCTCTGTAGACCTCCATGATAAGATTGTGGCGAGGCATAGATCAGGGAAAGGGTACAAACCCGTTTCAGAATCTTTGAGTCTTCCAACAGCTCCCTAGAAAGGCTTTGGTCAAGGAGTTGACCAAGAACCCAATGGTCACTCTAACAAAGGTTCAGAGGTCCTCTGCAGAGATGGGAGAACCTGCTAGAGGGACGGCCATCTCAGATCTCTCCATCAATCAGGCCTTTACAGTGGAATGGTTAGACACACGCCACTTGGAGTAAAAGACAAATGACAAGCCACTTGGTGGACTCTGAGAGCATGAGGAAAAAGGGGGGGGGGGGCTTCTCTGGGACAGGGACTGAGAGACTGGTCAGAACTAAGGGAACAATGGGAAGGATGGAGGCAGCCAAGACAGAGAGGTCCTTGAAGAAAACCTACTCCAGAGTGAACACGACCTGAGACACACAGACGCTTCCCATCCATGGACATTGAGAGGATCTGAGTATGAAAGCTTATAGAGAATTACACAAAAAGACCCGAACCTGTTATTGCTACCAGAGGGGCTTCTACAAATTACTGAATTAACGGAACATCATATATTTCAGTTTTTGATTTTAATACATTTGAAAAAATTTGACCTCGAAGGAGAGGTCGATATGTGTCTGTTTGGTTTTTACCAAGCGACAACCTCCTGCAAAACTGCAGTTCCTCTAATGACCACTAGAGTCTGGCTCCAACAGGGACTCCCATAGACTCCCATGTTGAAATGTCCAACTTTACAGCAGTAATAAACATGTTTACAGCCTGGAACAAAAAACAGTTTTGGTCTCTATAGATAATTTCCTCCTTCATGATACCTGTTTATATAAGTCACCTGTTGACATTTTATGTTGTGTTTTATTTTATTTATTATGTTATGCATAATTGAGGGCAAGCCACATTGAGTGACAGGCGGGCGTCTTCACAGTTGGTTAGCTGCTAGCTGTCTGTGAAAATATCAACAAATAATGTCTTACTGTTAATTGACGTGAATGCGAGGAAGTCTCTGCTCCTGTATTTTTGGGTTAGTGATATTCTAGTACTATATTATTTAATGAACAGATATCGGTGTCCACACTCATGATAGCTAACAAACTAGCTATTATGTCATCAACTGTATTAGCCATGGGTCAGCCTTCGAGCAAGACGGCCATCGGTTTTAAGGAGCGTATGCTTCCCACTATCATTAAACCAACATGCAACAAAGTCTCGGCTCCATACACGCCCCATCTCTTTGCCCATTTTTGGATTAGGTGGAGTCAGGCGCTGCAAAGATGGCGACAGCATATCTTGACATGGTGGCATCAAGACAATACGTGGGCTGCCACAGAATAGAAAAATTCCAGAAAATAATAGAAGCAGTTGTTTTGTCGTATGTCATACGCCATTTAAGTGTACTGCCTTTGAAATTTGGGTTTTCCCAAAATTAAATGTTTGAATGATGGGGAGCAAATATTTGTCAGCTGTACAGACACTTTAGTCAAAGTTGGACACTGTCAGAGGAATATTAGAAAATCATCCACATAAAGAACTCCACATCCAGACAGAAGTGTGCTGAACCGAACAGTCGTCAGCCAGGTGCACACCGTCTTACTGCCCTCAAACCAGAAACCTTAATGTTATTTTTAATCTGATAACTTTGGTCCCCAGTCTCAAGTGCTCCAGAGTGATAAAATCACAGGTTAAAGATTTGGATCTCCAGTTTCTCTGCCCTGGAGAGAAGTGTCCTTTTCAAAGAATATTACATTACTGGGGAAGATTTGGTGTATATTACACACGTCCTTAAGACAATAAAGTCAATCCTTTGTCCTGTGTGGAGACATAACGCCCTCTCTCCCTTTCTAAGACTTGATGATGATTGCGCATGTGTATGTTAATTATGGGTCATGTAGCAGGCTTGTGCACGTGTATCTTCTTGACATGCAATTTGTATGTGTGTGTAGAATTCCCTTTATGATAGTATATAGAGTAAATGTACTGTATAAATGAGTAGGTGTTTGTCAGCTGTGTGTGTGTGTGTGTGTGTGTGTGTGTGTGTGTGTGTGTGTGTGAGATCGAGGTCAGGGTGGGTCACCCTGTCCCCTCAGTTCAGCAGATAACCTGCTCTGCTCCGCTCTGTCTGACTCTGTAACTATATCTGTCCTTAACCTCCCACAGAAATAAATGAAAGCTCCGCTGCTGCTGCTCCCACTACATAAAGGGGAGGCATGCCTCACATAATCGTTTGGGACTGGGACAAACTTGGTCCATTGATATGTTCTACTGTGTATTTATTACGTCTATGGCAATATAAGGCAGGGCCGAGTGAGATATCAGCTTACCCAGAGAGCTGTGAGAGAGAGAGAGTTTAAGATAAAGGATATTTAATATCCAGTGCACATCGGCAGGGGCCTAAGCCTCTAATAGCACTTGGGGTTTCTGAGCAGGTAATGCCTTCATCTTTGTCTAAACACACTTTTATGGACTTTAACTGTAATAATATAAAGAGAGAGGGGGTCACAGATAAATATAGCGTAATGGCTCAAAGCTGAAGATTAGCCATGTATCCTGTCTAGGGGATAATGCTTCAAGGCAGTTCCTCCAAAAGGTGTTATCTCCTACGAAGAAAGATGAGAGAGGAAGAAGCACACGCGCACACACACACACACCCAGACACATATATTTAATAATAACCTCCTCTTCTTTCCTGTCTCTTTTTCCCGCCTTTCTTTTAACAGCGCTTTGCATTTTGTCACATTGCATTACAATCAATGGCAGCGGCGTTCAGTGTGTAATGAATCTGTGAAGCCAATGTACATGTACATGACTGGCAACAAACATTACCAGGGCACATCCCGTGTTCGAGGACACATTACCTCCGCTTATTTTGTGTCTAAATGTTAATGAGCATCCACATGATAACCTATATCATATACTGTAGATGTGAACATGAATCTAAGAAACTAAAGCAGAAGCAAATGTGCGCATGTTCACGCAAGAACAACAGGAGCACTTAAAGGCCATTTAGTGATTTTTTTCTTTTTTCTTTTTTCAAATCATGATCAATCAGGTGGCCTCTTCATCCATTAAAGAGGAGGGGGAATCAAACAACCGCTACATAGTCATCTGGAAGCATGAGTGAGGAAAAAGAATAGTGTTGTTGTCCTAATTATGCACCGGGGTGATACATTATTTACCAAACCAACATACATCAGCAGGGCTGGATATGAGTAAAATTATTTATGATAAGATCCTCCCTTTTCTCTCCTGCCTTTTCTTCCTCTCTATGTCCTCCATTTTTTCCCCCCCCCCCCCTTAAATCAAACTTCAATAAAATGTGCCACCCCTATTCATTTTGCATGAGGCCTCACTGAAAAACATCCAGGACGGCAAGATCTGTTATTCAAAAATTCTTCAGTCGGTGCAGGGTCAAAACAACAAAACAGTAGCAAGGAGGAAGCAGCAGACAGTGTAACTCTATAACTCACCTTGGGCTACTGCAGCAGCCTCACAGAGAGTGAGTCAGACAGGGAGGGAGAGGAAAGGTTGGCATGTGAAAGACAACCCGCCACCCAAAAGAGACCACCCTGCCCAGATAAAAAAGCATTCATTACAGCAGAGCAAACCTAGATTTCCTTCTGGGGTCCCATGACCCTCCTTCCTCCCTCCCACCACCAACTCAGCCTGATAAGCTAAATTTCTATTTCTATTTTTTTTTTCTTTTTTTCACCTGTCCACTAGTCTTTCACAGATCCAGTGCTGTGACCGCAGGATGGATGGATCTCGGGACTGCAGTGAAGCAGGTCTAAGTGCTTGATTAGATTTGTAAACTCTACAGCCAAAGCCGCACCAGCAAAGTTGTATTTATTCTAGGCCTTTAATGACATAACTCGAGGCGGAAACACTGAGCGGTCTCATCTCTGTGATCTTTATCCACATTGAATCCAAGTCATGGATACGTTAAGAGGCGCGGATACCAAGTTCCATGACTGTGCCATAAGACAAAGAGGTTCCTCAGGCTTCCATGCTTTTACGCCCTATGGAGATCAAAGTTTAATTCGTCCAATACTGGTACAATATTGGTTTATAACCAAATACTGAGCCTTAATCTCTTTGTCTTGTCTTAATGATTTCTGTTGGCCCTAATGACTCAAATTGTAATAAAACTAAATTAAACTAAAAAATACTACTTTTGGACACTAAAAATGTATTTATGAATACAGCACACAGTAATGATTGTATATGGGTGAAAGTATTTTTAGGTCAACTGGATATAAAGTGACCTATAATTGTGATTGTGGCCACAACGCCTGTAGTCCCAGCCCTGCAGAAGAAAAGTCTAATTAAAAGGGCAGTTACAAAGAAATGCCTGGCAAAAGACTGAAGAATCAAAACTGATGCTTTAATCTCTTGTATGGGCCAGGCTCCTGAACTCTGGATAATATATATTATCCAATAATACCACTTAATAGCATCTTTCCAATGGACCCCCTTCAATAGATCCCAATCTCTTTCAAACTCCTACCCCTGGTTTGTAAAAAAAAAAAAAAAGTCTTTCTGTAATAAATTTGTAGCCTCCAAGCCAAGAAATCAATCTGTATAATCCAACACATTATACAGTCTTTGTCGCAGCCTGAGCAGTACTCCCCATGGCTGGTGGATTGAGCTTCATGTGTAAAATCAGAGGAGTTCCCACTTTAAAGAACAGCTGGGACATCAACTTCTTCTTGTGTGTATCCAGACGTAATATACAACACCTTTTTTTTTTCTAATGCACATACTGTACACAGCAGCCCTTCCTTGATTACCCAGCTCTGGTGCGCTGCAAAGATTCATGGTATAGCTGTGTAGCTTTGAGTGTGTCTGCACAAAAGGCTGCATACCTGTATATAAGTGCAAGAATGAGAGAAGAAGAGGAGATTGAATTGTGTGTGTATACCTGATTTCATGCAGCGTGGTGGGTTCACACACATGCATACTCTTACAGTATGCCTGCGCCACCTTTGGCTAATGACAGATGCAGTAAAACATTTGTAAAGGATGGGACCATCCATCATGTTGTGTGGGGCACAGGGAAGCAGGCTATCTTAAAAGCACAAACAAGAGTCCCCTGCACAGGGCAGGGAGAGACGGGGAGGGGAGGGGTGGGATAACGAAATTTATATCATATTACACACTGAAATGTGACCTCCTAATGATATCAGTGAAATTCAATCAAGTCCTTGACTCAGTATTACTTAAGGTAAACCAGTGTCCTTCCTGATATGAAATGAGAAAATTGAATACAGAGTTGTTGGTTTTACTTACTGCTTCAACTTTGGATGCAGTTTGTGCAAAATGATTTTACCAAAGAAAAACATCAAGTATCTGCACATGGTTTCTAAGAAGTGGATTCTGTTAGCAGATGCTGTCAGCGGCAATAAATAGCAATAATAGCAGCAGGGACAGTAGAAGTTTTGACTGTAGGAGTGGCATTAGCAGTGGATAGGAATAGCAACATTACTGCTAACAGTAACACTACTGGTTGTCAGTGTTGGGCAAGTTACAGGACAAATTGAATTAATTGCTCGTTACCCGTAACCTTTTGAAAATCAATTGCATTACTTGACAATTATCTGAACAGCTGAGGAAATCAGAAAAAGCATTATTATATTATTGTTATAGTATTACATCATCTTTTCAATATTACTCAGCTAAGCTCCATCAAATGTGCCATCAGACAACTCCAAAGACACTGCTCACATTTTTTTATTTTCATCTTAAAAAGTTATTGTGGCAAATAAATTGTCTATTTACACAATGAGAGGTCAGTTATTCCTCCACACTGAAAGGGAACCCAGTACAGCGCAGGCGCAAGCTTCAGTGAATTGACGTGTCACAGTCCTTACAGTTTCTCACTTGTTTAACTAAAGCTGTCAAATAAATACAGTGAGTAGAAAGTTCAATGTTTCCCTCTGAAATGCAGCTGAGTGGAAGTATAAAGTAGCATCAAATGGAAATACTCAAGTACAACAGCCACAAAATTATACTTAATTACTTTCCACCACTGCTAACACGATTACTTAGCCTTCAGTACACATGGATTTTAATATTGCTCAATTACCCAACAGGTAAAACTCCAGAAAACATTATTGAAGCTAATATCAAAAGGTGAACGATCTTAATTAAGGACTAAGGCTAAACCACCACAGCCACAAAAACATTTCAAATTGAAAAATAATTAATGTCGAAATATATCTCTACAAGCCAAGCCGGCATTGGAAATGAAGTTAGCTTACATTTGTTAGCTAAACTGTAACTTAAGACAAAAGTTAGAAACTAGCTAACATTAACGTTCACCCGTAGATATTTGACACAATTCAGAAACAAGCTGGATAGTAAGCTACCGTTAAAAAATGTGAGCCACTGATTGAGTGAGGCAGGCAGGTGACACCCCCCCGACCCCCCCCAACCCGAGCCGTAATTTGAACCATGACAACGAGCAGACGCAAAGCCACCTAAGCATTCATTTGAGGTTGTGTCTCCAGTGATCTGACAAAATGTAAGTCCAATATTCACTCTCCTTTTAGCTCCGTTTTGATCTCCACCGACCCCTGAAGGAAATGAACATGTGGCTCTTCGGCTCTTTAGCTAAAGACATGTCTTGACTGAATGCACAGCGGCTAAATTGATATGAACCTTTCATCTAACATATGGTGAGAAAGTAAACATGTCGGCCCCCAAAAATGTCAAAGCGATACTATAATTAGATATCGTAAAATAATTACTGAAGTGGTTTAATTTAATCTGTTGCTAAAAATAAGAAATCGCAGACCAGTAATGCATGAGAAAATGCTGATTTAAACTAAGAAATCATTATACTAATTGTATTACTATTAGTACTTGGAGCAAAATCAAAGTACAACTTTCTTCTCAATGCGTTACGTAAATATCGCACAAGGTGAGTTTGTTCACAGCAAAAAAAAAAAAAAAACCCTACCTGTTATCAGAGATATCATCCGACACACTGGGCTGATGGAGTGTAACATGGATTTAAACAAATTCACAGCAGTGGCTGTCAATAAGCAATACTGCTGTCACTGCATGAATATCATAAGTGACGAGTTACCAGACACTAAGAAGCAAAAGAAAAAGTTGAGTCTTCGTAACAATTTTGCTCTGATCAAAGCGACTGTAGCTACAGGAGACGTGGATTAACAGCCATTTAATGATGAAGTAAAGTTTGTGTTGTGTTGCACTTGTTTGGTGTTTGTTTGTCTTTCCCATCCAGCTCTGAACAAGACAAGCCAGCAGAGAGGTTTTCTTTTTTTTTTCTTTCTTTTTTTTTTTTTTGGTTGCAAACTGGTGGGTGTGTTTGATAGAAGGCATGCAGGCACAGTGTTGCCTGTTGAAGCACATCATCTGCATCAACAATGAAAAAAAGGAAAAAACGGCAGGCAGATATAAATGAATATTCCTCACCTGTCTGCTCATGTTGACTCCTCTTGTTTGGATTTCACAGTGGGGGAAAAAAATAAAGGCGTATATTTACTTTTAATTGAAAGGAAATTAAAGACGCATCCACATCCGCATGTGACAAAGGAAGATCACAAGGCTCGGGAGTGACGATAGCTTTTGTTTAAGATGGATTTCATAAAGGAAACCCCCCACTGATAATGATGAAAAAAATCTTGGACATTTCTCCAAATACAATTACCTCGGCATCACCTGATTCAATCAAATGCATTTGCATTCTGTTTGCATGCAGTGTTCCGTGAACCGGTAAACAAGGCAGGCAGAATAAATCTGATGTGTTTTCATGCTTATGGTTGCTCTTCTGTTTGCTACATTTTATTCTGAGTATTTGAATTTTTATGAATTGGTAAATAACTGCACAAATGTACGCATAGTTGTGTGGATGGATGTTCTGAAGTTGAGAGGGGGCACATTCTTGCGAGCCAAAAAGAGAAAAACGGAGAATGTTAGTTCATGTTTTTGAGACAGATGTTGTTTGGCTGGCAAGCGTGGCAGATTAATATTTGACTGTGTCTGATGTGTACTTAAGAATGTATCAAAGAAGATGCATCATTCTGGGGACTACCAGGGGATGTTGCAGCTGGCACCATGACAAAAAGCATAAGGCCAGACTTGGCACCAGTCAATCATACGCTCATGGTGATGAGACCAAGGTCTTGTTCACTTGTAATCCCTGACCTTCTTTCTCCCTGGACACCGACAACTTGAGTCACTCTGTGTACAAAATACTCACTGTCTCATCTTTAACACACACTGATTTGTATAGAAAGTGTTCAAGCGACTCTGACCTTTCAAAGGTCTGTAGTATTTATTGTTTTACCAATATGTACATATATGAAATATATAGAAATAAATAGGAGTGAGACACCGTCTATGATTTAAAAGTACAATACTCACTCGTAATTTTAGTGTACTTACTGCAGCAAATAGATAGTTTGTCGTCTCTTGCTTGCAAAATAGCAGTGATCCATAGTACATAGATCTATATAGAGTGGTTACACTCACTGCAAAGAGCTGCACCTTTGCTGCAGTTGCATCGCTGTAGTTTGTTTTGTCCCCACAGGAACAGAAAATATTTTATTCCAGAAACATGCATCTCCACGGGGATGAAAAAAAAAAACAGATGTCCCTATATGTTTCTGTGTAGCAGAAATTAAGCCCTGTGATCATGGTTTGACATAAAAATATACTGCACTGCTGGCAATAAAAGAGAAAAGGAGATGTCTCCTCACTGCTCTGGCTCAGAGTTCTATGGTCGCTGTGAAACAATCACCAGTTTACCAGGAATCTGAAGCCACATGCCGTTAAAATGTTCAGGCTACATGCAGAAAAAAAAAAAAAAAAGAGAGCTTGTTTATTTTTACTGACACCCTGTCGCTGTGATTGTCTGTGTCGCTGGTTGCGACTGTCTACACGGGAAGCACATCAGTTTCTCAGTTGTCCTTCTCGTACACATGCGATAGATCACATACGCTCCCGTTTTAAACAATCCAGCTGTCTACACAGGCCGCACCACGGCTCATGTTTAACTCGAGCTGCACTCGCATAAATGCACCCCGAAGCATATTTTAATGCTCCAACTCTATTTTCTTTTTCCGTTTCAAGCGCAGGACTCGGAGTGATTGTGTTATGGGCTCCGAGTGCCGGCAAAATGCGGGTGACCTACACTCAGCGCTGTGTCTTAACGCACCCTGTGTAGACACAGATGGAGGACTGCAACTGTGGCTGCTGCTCTGCTAGTGTTCTGCTTTGGGCAGGCAGACTGTGTAGACACACCGACTCGTACTGCGCTGCTGCGTTCCTCTGACTGTGGTAGGCTGCTTAGTTCGACTCAGCTCAGTCTAAATCAGGACGGTCGGTTTAAAAGTCCTAAATATTGGCTTTATTCAGCATCACTAAAATGTGATGCAAAAGTCAGTGAAATATGTCACATTGTTTATTCATGGGGGAAGCTGTGTGTGTGTGAGTGTGTGTGTGTGTGTGTGTGTGTGTGTGTGTGTGTGTGTGTGTGTGTGTGTGTGTGTGGGTAACGCCAGGGAGACAAAGAGACATTCAGCTTGTCTTTAGTCTTGGTGTCGTTAACTCTGACCTGTAGGGAAGGTTTTAGGGAGGGGTTTGAGGAATGACTTCACTTTATCCAGAATTCCTACCAGCCGTATTTTCCTCTGATATCTGCTCATGACGCACACTGATTGTTTATTGTCAAACAGTTTGATAATCATACGATAGAAGGTTTGATGGACGTGTCAGTCAGCAGTGCAGGGGTTTAGATCTTTATAACAAAAGTGAAATGTGGATTTGAGACATAAGTAGTCTTGTGAACCAGTGACCTTCACTGCCAATAAGTTGTACTTGCACATGAATATTTCCATTTCACGCTACTTCACACTTGTAGTCCACTACATTGAATTGGGAAATATTGTACATTGTGTTGTTAATTACAGTGGGGATTAAAATCTTGCATAAAAAACATTTAGTAGAAGTTTAAAGAAAATGCATTGTTAAAGATTAAACCATAAGTAATCTAAATGTAATAACTATAATGTAAAATCATATTCCCTCTGGAAAATGTATTTTTGATATGAGTGGGTAAAATTTTCAGATTCTTCACTTGAATCAAAAAAATGTTTATACTCTATTACACGTCCTGCATTCAGACTTTTACTCAGTTGAAACATATGGAGGTTGAATATTATCAGCCAAATAGTTTTATAGCATCTGAAAGAAATCATTGGGCAGAATAAGTCATTCATAATGTTTTCATAATATGTATATTTTATATTATTGTTTTATCACTACTGGTGCCGTAGTATTTTAATGTAACAGGCTGTCATGGTTGAGCTAACTGTTCAAATTAGATTTAAACTGTCCAGTAGTTTAACTGCTAACAAAGCATCCCATTTTAAAAACTCATGATATGTTTTTCTGGTTCTGGCCTTCATTGCAAGTATCAGTCAAATCAATGTAGTGCAGTAAACAATACAATATCCCCTCTGAAATGAAGTAGGCCTACATAGGTAAGTGCAAAGACCCATACACTGGGAATAGTATAACTACCTCACAGTTGTTCGGTCCATTACTTTTCAATCATGCTTCCACTGTAAAACTGATAGTTTTACTTAAAGCAAACCACTGCAACATTTGCCAAACAGCCTCTGTGACCATAAATGGCAGTTATGGTATAATGGTAAATGCTAGAACAAAGTGTGTAAGAGTAGCACAAGAGAAGAAGAGTCATAGAGTAATTCAGATGACTCAGCGATGTCAGTAACGCAGCAATATTTATCTTAAGTATGCAAACATTAGTTGAAACTAAGCTACTGGTCATACCAGACCAAATAAGGCTGACGCACCGAAACGCCTGAGGACACTGAAATGAACACAGGTGCGTTTTATTGCTCATAAATTCAACTCTTCATTCATAAGAGGGAGAATTTGTTGTTTCATCTTTCAAAAGTGACACTGTGTCACTTTAAGTTAAAGCATCAGAATCCCTCCACCAGCACAATATAGGAGCTAATCAGAAAACATCATTACTGTTTTCTCACATTTTCATGAATCATAATTTAAAAATCAGGCTAAAATTACATATACAACACAGCATTTTGGAAACACACGAGTGGGGGGGGTCAAAGGTCGTTACCCTCATGAAACACTATCCCTCCCCTTCATCCGTTAATACAGGTGATAATGATCATCTCCCTGCTCCTGAGATCACGGCTCCGGCTGATGTACGACCCCGCTCTAACAATTAGACGAGAGCTTATTTGCCCTATGAGTTGTATCTTTTCTACTTGTTTAATGTTACGTCTACTGAGACCCGATTATACAGTGGATTGAGGTTAGCTGAGGTTGCTGATGTCTTAGTTACGATACAGTGTTAGCTTAGGCGCTCTGCACATACATTAAACATAGTGCAGCATATGAAACGACAGGCCTGAGGAACGGTGGCGATGCATATACATTATGAAGTATATAAGAGAATAATGTATGGTATCATCCCTAATATGGAATATAGAGACTGGGCGGGGGGGGGGGGGGGGGGTGTAATAATAGACACATCTGTGTTTGCAGGAAATGTTTGAGAATGTAATACAGTCACATTATGTGAATGAAGGAACCTACTTGTGGATATTTCAAACATATCACTGCATTCCCCGGTGATTTCTAGCTGCTTTTTTTTCCTAAACAATATGTCTGTTTCCTTTCAAGAGCAAGTCCCCCAGGCAATGAGAAATAATAGGCCTTCAGTATATACCCCTAAGCTTCTGAGCAAAAATCAAAACAAAGAGCCAGAGTCAACACTTAATAGACAGACCAGACGTTAGTGTTGTGTAATTGGTAAAAGCATGTCATCCACAAAGAACTGTTTTAAGTAGGAAATGAATAGTTCCTTTGAGGACTTCTTTTTTTTTTTTTTTTTTTTTAAATTGCCATCTTCTTTTTTTTTTTCCATGTACAGTCATTACACGATGACACACAAATAAGCACATATTGTGAGTATTTTTCATTTCAAATGCTGATAACAACATCATAAGGCTTAAATACAGTTCGCGCACATACAGCGGGAAAAGCAGGGAACAGAGACGCACACAAACTGACGGCATACAACTGAGCTGTACTGTAATAACTAAGGAGACTATTTACCCTTAATTGATATGGCCTTTCTTACCATGAAAAGAACAATTATTTCTAGCACCACACGCTTCTTATGTGCACAGTAAGCTATCAACACAAAGTGCCCTGAGTGAAATGAACAGAACTCACCATCAGCCTAAAAAAAAAAAAAAAAAAAGAAACTGGCAAAGCCTTTTTCATCTTTTGTTCTTTTTTCTTATTCCCTCTTGCTATAAAAGTGCCAGAAACAAGCTCAGAGATGATAAAAATATGGCAGTGTAATACCAATTTAATATATCAATGGTATTTATAAGGCATTAAAGTCAATGACACATGGCGAGCAACAGCATAAAACAAAGAGTCCTTGTTAAAGTGGATGCATACCACTTTCATGGCGCCCTGCATAATTTTGTTGGAAAGCATCCTTATGAAAGTCATCAGTGCTGGTTGGCGCTGTGCAGAGGAGTTTTGTTGATCGCACTCAGCCCACAGTTAGACTGTATTAAAGGTCCCATATTGTATAAAGTGAGATTTCCATGTCTTCTTTGATTATAAAGCAGGTCTAGGTTCTATATTAAAACTGTGAAAGTATCAAAACCTCAGTCCACAGAGAAATGCAAACAGCCTGTATTCAGAAACTGAGCCTTAAAACAAGCCGTCAGGACTTCTGTAACTTTGTGATGTCACAACAAAATAGTCACCGTTCTTAGCCATGCCTCAAGCCCTGCCCCCCTGGACCCACCATCCAACATTGAAGGATTTGGTTTCTCTGTGTGTTTACCTGAAATCTGCTATATTTTTATTCCTTCACTCAGGAAACAGACGGCCAATCAGAAAAGAGGCTCGGAGCCTACTCTCTTCTCTTCGGATTAGCTGTTGTTATTTTAAAAGTGGAGCTGGAAGCTCATTTACTCTGACTTCCTCATTGAGAAATACTGGATGAGGCCTTATGCCCCGCTACCACGACTGCTTGCTCCAGGTGGACAGGTGAAAGAGCAGAGAGTATCAAGATGGTTAGAGGAGGAAACATCAGAGAGACTCCGCCACATGTTTGAGCCTCAGTCAGACCCAGACTCAGATGAGGAGTCTGAGACCAGAATCAAAGACTAGAAGATGTATCAGAATGGTAAGTGTAGTTATTTGTTCATGCTGTTTGTTAGATTGTAACTGTGACACAGTGTTAGCGGTTGTGCTAATGCTAGCTCTCTCTCTGTGTACTGACAAGATTTCAGGTTTATTTAGCCTCGCCCCCCATCCCCACAAGTTGACAGGATTGGTTCTTTAGGTTTGTGACTTGATTTTCATTGGAGGGGGTCTTTAAAACCACAAATGTATCATCTTAAGGATTTAAACTTCAAACGAAACACAGGAAAAATGTAAGTGTAAGTCAGGACAACACAATGACTTGGAGTCAGGTGAAATTTTGACTCTTGTCAGCTCATTATCTTCTGTAGTTAACAGTATCTGGTTAAAAAAGAGAGCGCGTGGGTCCACAACCCAGTGAATTTCAGCATTTCAGGAGTTTCGATATTTCTTGGAACAGATGTCTGTAACAACATGCCAACAGATAAAACTGCAGTGAACAGACGTTCACTTAAGATTCAAATGTTTACAGCAAGATACCAGATTTAATCAATACTATGAATCAGCAACAGGCATGAATCAGTGTTTCTGACTGTGTACGGCTTTAAAATCTTCTTCTGTTCATTCATTACACATGTTCTATGAATTGTGTCTGAAATAATGGCAGAAACCTTGAGGATCCAGAGTAAGACATAATCCCTTTCTTTAATCCCCGTTTCCTGGACTCATGAAAGATATTGGTTTGAGGTTTGAGGATATGTTGCTATCATCAAATATACATGTCTGATTCCTTTTATTCCTCTTTTGACTTTCATGGTTGTCCATGTTCTTACGTTTAGGCACAACTTTCGCCCCCTCCATGCACCCTGCATATTCAAACACTTTGTTTATTTTGTGGCGAAATAGAAAAGTCAGTGCGGTAGTACATAAAAGCAATCAGTCTGCATGATTTAACAAGAACCTGAGCCCATTAAATGAACTCCGGCGCTATTGGAGGAAAAACGATCCACAAGCACATCAGCAGTTTCCCCGTCGTCCCCCCAGACAGCCAGAGACAGGGCCCGCTCTCAAAATGGCACTTCTGCTGGAAGACAACGGAGGAGGAGGAATAATGTACAGTGAGTTATCTATGTACAACATCTCCAATGGAAAAACAATTAAATGAGATTGATGGAGAGATGAAGACAACTGGGTGGGGGGT
>NW_019525450.1:492682-514842 GCF_002814215.2 Seriola lalandi dorsalis | reverse complement strand
GGGGGGTGTTGGATCTGACTGTCTGTCTATCCCTGTTTGCGTACCTCCTGGAGGCACAAATGTCAGCTTTGAGCAGTTTGTGGACTCCCCACTAAGCTCTTGGCCTGCTCCGATCCAGACTGGTTCTATCTTCTGGACTCTTGGCATGCCACGTACGAGCCGTGGCCATCAATGTGTCATTCAAATGCCACGGCTTCGCAGCCACCACATACTTCCATGCTCGTGTATATCAGGGTTAGTACTTATCTGCGGTGGTAACAGTGTTCCCACTTTTACTAATGTGTAGATGAACTGCACTAAAATGATCTTTTTACTCCGTTTCCAGTCACACTGCATTTATTTATATATTTATTTATCAGACACTGCTGTCTTGTAGCCGAGATGAAGAGACTCAGCTTCGAGTCTCAGATCAACAACATGATAGATAACTGAGAAAACAGCAAAGGGTCACAATAATGACGTGATCACGCAATATAAATACTTGATTATTACGAAAACATATTCAGATAATTCATGGTAATGGTAATAATTCAAACGGGGCAGATACTGAGTGAAGAGTCCTTTTCTAATTTCATCTGTAATGTTATTGATTCAGCAAACAGTTTACTGAATTGTAGATATATGGTCATCACATTAAAACGCATGATGTGTCTTATATAACTTGATTTAATATCAAACAAAAGGTGGGCTGCAGCTAATAATTATTTCATCATTGAATAATCTAATAATTTGCTCAATAAAGTGTCAATAATTTGTGAAAGATGTTTCCAAATGTTTTGTTTTGTTTGACAAACAGAAGAGTTCAACAGAAGAGAAAGAAAAACAGAAAATACTCAGATTTGCAAAAATAAAACCAGTTCATTTTTACTTTAAAAATGACTTAAACAATTAATCATTTATCAGAATCGCTGCTAATGAATTTTCAGTTGATCAACTGAACTAATAAATATGGGACATGTCGTCTGCTGTTTTAAAAGCATGAAGCTCTGTTTGGAAACACTGGCATCATCCTCTGCTATAAAGAATCTGTAAACTGTCTTATTTCTTCGTGTCATCGAGCTAATCTGAAGATGAAATGAACAAAAGAGCGAGCGTGTCTGGCTTCCTGCTAAATTATAGAGTCAGAAATTTGTTTTGAAATACAAGAAGTACAAAGTCCTCGCAGACGGAGCGCAGCACTGACAGTTTTGTCGTCTTGTCCGCGAGATCCCTCTGGTTGCACTTGTTTCACAGGCTAATTTTCCACTGGCATGAGAAACGTTTACATATGCAAACCTATGTAACATTTACAGCCACAAGAGACAATTACATGATAAATGGTCAAATATATAGAGTAACAGTAACACAAGGACTTGAGTGATGTCAGTTACACTGCAAAGTCTGGCTAAAATTCATTCACGACAATACAGTGAACACAACAGTAAAAAACCCATGAGTGTGTTCAACTTTTAGTTTGTAAAAAGAAAGTATTATTTCATCTTTTAGAAGTTACACTCCGGTTTGTGCCTTTAAAAACAAGAAAATAACGAAAAGGCCCAGGTCAGTGTAAGATTGAGGCCTCAGAAGGCAGTAAGAACATTTCATGATCAATGTAAAGATCATTTCATTTTCAGCACCGAGGGGCATCTAGTACAAGGTTAGTGCCCACGGTGTGGAAAGACAAATTCACTTCTAAAATGTAACAAATAAACCTCCCTTTCCCAACGTGTTTTTTTTTTTTTTTTTTTTTTTTTTTTGTCACCCCTTTTCATTGAGGCATTAACTATTGAAGACAACTGCCAACAAAAGTGATGATGCCAAAAAAAAAAAAAAAAAAAAAAAAGAAAGAGGAGGGAAAATAAAGACACTGCTAAAAAAGTGCTGCTACTGTAAAACGCAGGTATTGTTTAAAGATAAAGAAAAAACGAGGAAGACGAAGAAGTGAGAGTATGGAGCCGGTGGCAAAGAGAGGAGTGACAATAACTGCTGCTAAACAGCTTTGGCAAGAGATGACAGGAAGCAAGTGAAAGAAATAAACAGTCAACACACTTTGTTTCTGCTACTTAAAAATATCCTGTCCCGTTTTAAATCTTGACACATTCTGTGATGGGGCTGTGCGCGGATAAAGGGGGTGGGATAATATTGGCGAAGAGAGGGCTAGCTTTTCAAATGGCTCTGAAGCGAGAGTGGTTTTTTTTTTTTTGTCTTTTCTTGTTTTTTTTCCCCATAGCTATTACTACCATTACTATGTGAATCCCAGGGCCCCTATGGATTTGCTTTCCATGTAGTGCCAGCACTCGCTAAAGAAAAACCCCACATGGAATAACCTAATCCCTTTCAAACGGGTCGCGGCCGGCTCGGACATGACTTTGCAGCGAGCGGCGGCGGCGCGGTGAGGGGAGCAGCAGCAGCAGCAGCAGGAGGAGGAGGAGGAGGATGGTGGTGGTGAAGTCATATGCTCAAAGTTTGGATTCAAAACACTCGCCCCTCTCTCGGCGCGTCTCCCTTTGATCCCCACCGCCAACTATAATAATCAGCTTCTCCTCCAAGTATTTATCAGATAGAACACAGACAAGATTACATCGAGAGCAAATATGTGTCCCTATTATCCTGCCAAGGAGGGACTCATAAGACTGAGAATAACAGAGGTGACAGAGTGAGAGTCAGAAATGAGGGTGGAGAGGAAGAGAGCAATATGTAGTGTAAGTGAGAGGGGGAAAGGTTGTTGTTGAGTGGAGAAGAGCAGCGAAATGACAACTCATTATCCCAAACCCCAAAAAACATCCCAAGCACACACAAACACATGCATGCAGTGTGCACTCACATTCTTTCGGTCTGATTTTGTACACCACTTTTGTTTGCGTGCTCTGTCTCTGTCATTTTGCTTTACTTATTTATGAGACTTTACAAGTTCCTTGGTGGAGATGCAGAGCGTTGCAGTTTATGTCTAATTTAGTAAATATCCTTTTGCCAGTCAGGCCTGTCAACCATTGTTTTTCTCTCTTCCCTATGTTCCCCCCCCCCCTTCCATCTCCAGTCGCTGGGTGACAGAGAAAAATTAAGTCTGGGAATCCGAACGATATATATTCTCTCTGATTCGCGCCCCTTTTGTTGTTTTGTGGGCGTCACTGCGAAAGTTTTAACTTCTGAACTGCGTGCCACAGACAAGGTCAGGTAACTAGTGCGCGATGCCAGGCTAGCTGTGTGAAACGTGTCAAGCCCTCATTGTCATTTAATGCAGAAAGAGGGGGATAATAGCCTGCCAAACAGGCGAGTGTCTCCGCACAAGTCTCCTTTGCAGTACCCTTCGTTAACGATCACAGCATGGCAGTGGTAGCATACAAAAGGGAATGAGAGAGGGAGGAAAGCAAGAACAAGAGCAAGAAAGATGAAATGTATTTTGAATGTTTTATGGAAAAACAATCTGACATAAAGTAATATTCATCTCCTATGAATCCAATATTCTTTTTGGAATGATATTAGATGGTATCTATTATATCTTCCATTGTGTTCCCATCTGCCCTTTTCAGGATCTAAATTATGTGCATTAGTACGTAAATGGGCTAATGCCTGTCTGTATTTAGCTGGCTACATGCCGTGAATATATTCTCTGCTTCAAGAAGTAATTGGTAATTACAGTGGTCATTTAGGCAATCACTGTCTCTCCGAGATTCATGTCATTCTTAAAAATAACTAGCTCTTAACCTTTGACAGAATTCTACAGAAACTGTTCATCATCGCCCCCGCTTTGATTAATTTTTACACACACACACGCACACACAATGGGCAGTAAGTATTGCTGGGAGACAAAGATGGACACACACCTACAGTATGCAACTGACACACATATGTGTAAGAGTACACAGGCGTGGACACACGCCGTCTCAACACGAGCAGAATAAGAGATTTCCCATATCAAGGAGCAGACAGAATATCCCACCTCCGACACCATTAGTTCCATTTCATAAACAGTAAGTCTACACATATATACAGGTCATTTAACTTATCTGCCCACGTCCTCCCTCCCTACATCCATCCATCTCTCTCTCTCTCTCTCTCTCTCTCTATCTCCTCCAAATTCACACCGGATTTATCTCACCTCATTGACAGTAAACAGTTAAGTCTTTTTCATCTATTCCATCCCTCCATCTCTCCTCAGTGTAGCCGCTCCTCTGTTTCCCTCTCTCAGTTTAAACAAGCTCTCTAAGACACCAGTCATTTCCATGCATAATGATCCTCCATAGACAGTAGTGGTTGTGGGGGAGTGTAAAACTGGTATTGTATGTGAGAGATCATCAGGTTGGCGATATTAGCATCGAAATACTTATTCGCTTACTCCGATGCCCTCCATTACAGATTGCTCCGCGCAACTCTTTTGCATCTTCAGTGGCTTCTGTATGCAGAAAAATTTATCATTGTTTTCTTTTACCGTCACCCACCGGCATATCAGCAATTTTACAGTAATAAGCTGGCAGAGTGAGTGTTTCATAAATTCTCCATATCCCTAGAACTGGTTTTATGAATCTTTAATGTGAGAGCCAATGACCTCAGTCTTGATATATAGAGTAAAAGCCACAAGGAAATAAAAGCTTTTTATAATGATGAGTAAAATGTTTAGACACAAGATGCGCCCTCCGAGTCGTTAGTTATCTTATAGGTTTTGTGGTAATTTTTATTGTTTTATTATTTTCAGTGTCTTGAATAATGATGTGATTATTTCAGATTTCTCACAAATGATATCAAACAAATCTTTCTGTTTACACAAAGGGAATCATTTTGAAGAATCTACAAAAAAAATAAATAAAAAATTCCAACTGAAATATCGTCAAAAATCATTCAGTTATTGAATTTACTGTTTATATTTTTGGATTGTTAAAAAGAAAAGGTTAGTTATAAATACTTCAGAAATGTTCCTTTAACCTCCAGGATCAAACCAGAGCTGTATGTGCCTGCTGCTGAGATTGCTCAGCGTTGGCAACCTGTACACTCAACCTGGAGCCTGCTGCTGTTGTGACCAGTCAGGATTAATCTTGTCAGAAAAAGCTATGATGACAAAATATCGTTGATGACACATTTTTTATGATGAAAACGAGACTAAAACTACATTTAAAAGTGACAAATTGTATTATATTTATCGTCAACAAAAATAAAAGATTCAAGAATAATGTGAAAGACGAATGAATGGAGAAATGAACTACTGTTTTAAAGTGACAATTGAGGTGGGGTTGTGTGAGGTTATTATATACATAGTCAGTGAATTAGCTGCAGTAGATTTGGATCAGCACCCCCTCAGTTTGAGACAGGAGTACCAGTGTTGTGACAAAGTCTGTTTCCCCATCGAGACGTTTCCCCTAACCTCAACCTGAGCCTAACCTTATCTTAACCTAACCACCGAGAGGAAACACAATTGGGGAAAACACATATATCGATGGGGAAACAGACTTCGACACAACACCGGTGCCGAAGCTCAGCGATGTGCTGCTGTGGGGTGGGACAGCAGGAAATAAAAACAAGTTTTATCCAATTTTTTAAAAATGGCAACCGATAAAAGCCAATACCAGTAGTGAATGCAAGTGTATGCTATGTTTTCAATATTTACACCACTCTATCTTGCTGTCAAGGAGCCCTTTCCTTTGGAACTACATTTTCTCAAACAATGAACTAACATATCACTACGCACAAGCGCACACTGTATTACACCGCAGATCAACTGTCAAGAGTCAGAAAGAGCTAAGCGTAGGTGCGTGTCTGCGCAGGAATATGGTCGTTCAGCTGTACTTCAACTGGTATTGGCTTTTTTTATGTGGACATTTTTGTGGAGTGAGAACTGAGAGGGTGCTGATCCAGATCTACTGCAGGTAAAACACTGACTATGTATAAGTACCTCAAACAATGTCACTTTAATGCAAAGTCTTGTTCAACAACATGCTTCTGTGGACATCTGTGGAAATAGTGTGATAGTAATCCTATTAGTATCCTCCACCACCCACAACATCTCTGCTCTTGTTCAGCAACGTCACCTGTTGCACAACTGTTAATAAAAAGCATCTTGCATTCAATCAGTAATGTTACTAGATCTTGGAAGAAACAGATTGATGGACTAAATTCATCTATAGTCCACTGAGTATTAGACAGGAAGCAGCAACAAAACAGCTGGGACAAACAAACTAGGCTAGCATGCCAACATTTATAAAAATTAAAATTAAAAAGCTGTGGATGTAACGTTAACATTTCTTTCAGTCAGCAGCAAATCATCTAAAACTTCCTCCAGGAGAAACATCTCTACATCTGCCAACATTTCAGCTTCTCCTCTCAAGCTTAACCCACACAGTGAACAGTGTTTTTGTGACAAAGTGAGTAACTCCAGCAACTAATAATTTGCTGCTCTGTAGTGGAGAGTACAGGGAGCTGCAGTAGTAATGCTGGATGAGTAGGAATGAAGTCAGTTTGGAAATGACAACTGGATCTCATAATTCATCAGCTTCATGTTGCCTACAACTGAACAACAAAGAATCTGTGCACCTTGTGCACAGACAGATACGCAACACTCAATATTCGAAATACTAGAGAAACCCAAAAGTTCAAAATATATATATATATATATATATATATATATATATATATATATATATGAATCTGGAGGCAACACAACACTCAAACTTCCCTCCAGTTCTTATAAAACATGTGCCGACAGTGCTTTTCAAGCAAAGGTCTTGAATAAGGTGACCAGTTTTCTGACATGAAAACCGGGGACATTTCCAGTTTGGTGGTCAATATATCATTAAAAAATGAAATAAAAAAGCTGGACAGTGTATTATGAACATGGTAAATGTGGACTGTAACTAACTATGGTGAAGGCCGACTGATAAAACTGGTAGGGTTGCCAACTGTCCCACAAAATACGGAATCATCCCATAACTGGAAACAGAAAGACATCTTCCAAGATCTGGGGATAAAAACATCTGTTTTAAAAGCCAAGATAGCAGCTATATAAACACACCACATGTAGAATGCCACATATAGGACAGGACAGCAATTTCAGCTCAATTACCTCTCAAGAAAAACAAGTACATGTCTCATTTACCACATGCTTCATGATGCCCCTTGAAGTTTTCAATGGAGTTGATCATTTTAGATCTCTCTGAAGATTATTCCATGTATTGAACTGAGATGCACTTTGTCTCATATTTTTCAGATTCAACCCCTAACCCCACCACCTGGTTGCTGGGGATCAGGTGTGCAAAGCAGCTAGCAACAGGCATAACAACACACATCGTTAGATCCGATAAACTCTCCACAATTCAACTGTCCTCTCCATTTTACAGAAACCATGAGCAAAACATTTAACTTATTGAGATTTACCAGCATCATAGAAAAGCAAGGCGGCAAAATGGTGGTGACTTTTCCCTACCTTTGAAGCGGTCCTCAAGCCCGCTGTCTGTCTGATCCGTGGTTATTTATGTTCCTTTAGTCCATATGTGTCCAATATTAAAAGAATCAAAAGAGTTTTCTCATAAAAGTACTCCAGGTTGTGAATATTGTCACGCGAAGTCCATTGCAGACATTTAAGCAACTCCTTCTTCTTCTTCTTCATGTTTAAGGGCAGCTGCCATAAGTAGCCTAGTTGCATTACCGCCATCTTTCAGCAATCAGTCCGCTCCCATGTTGTCCAGACGACTAAACGTTCTCCGTTCACAAAGTCAAAATAATCTCCTCTCCTAACCACTTTTCCTCACTCTGGTCAAGGGGCGATGTCAGGAGAATTAAGGATTTAGAAAAACACCGTGGTGCAAGAAAATCGACTGCGCTTATACTGTGCTTTTTTTTTTTTTTTTTTTTCGTTAACTTTATTTATAACACATGGTTTTAAAATACTCCTTTGTTAACATAACTGAAATAAGATAACATGAGAGAAAAATACAAATAGAGAAATAGAGAAAGTTACACCAATAAAAATAATAATTAAATAGAAATAAGGAACTGAGCAAGGGATCATAATACATTTTATTCAGACATAAGTACATAGTTTCCAGACATATCATATTTTTTGTTATATTTAAATATCTAATTTTACATATTAAATTATTATTTTATTTTTATTCTTCTTTATCTAGTACTTGATATTGTTGTTTTGCAGTTTTTCTTTCTTTGCACTGTTCACTTTGCTGCTGTAACGCTGCGAATTTCCCCATTGTGGGAATAATAAAGGAATATCTTATTTTAAGGATAAGAGGACTAAGGACTACATCATTAAATTCTAAACTGACCGGTGTTGACACTTGGAGATAAGTTTTTACGTGCGGCCTGGTTTGTGACAGTGACCAACAGGACGGGAGGACACAAACAAAGCTCAGGGGTTGAGCTTTGTTTGTTGACCTTCTTGCCAGGTTACTGAATAATTTATTGAGTAATTTTGTTCATAAACACAAAAATTGCCAAAAGTATGAGTAGCCCACTGAATCATGAAAAAAAAATCAAAATTCTAGTTGACAGCCCTGTCTCTTTCCGGACTTTAAACACGTGGTACAGTTGAGTAACTTGCTGAAAATACAGTACTACTTCAAATATCACATTCTAGTATGCATCACTTATATATAAATATTCATATAGTAACTTATGATTTTACTATTGTAGGTACACCTAGTGGCTTCACAATATGAGCTTAGTAGTAATTTATCATATCATATACATGAGAGCATATGCTCTTGCATGGCTACTCGTTAAACAGTGAGTTTATGATATTATTAATATTCTCATATGATATTATTGTAATAACTACACACTGTCAGTTCATGTGTTCCGTCTTGTGTTGCTCCAGATAATGGGGAGGAGAATTGTCTGCTAGTTGTCCTGCAGCTGCCAGAGTTGGCATATATTCATAAAACACCCACATCAGGATCACCACACCTGGCCCAGTGTTAGTTACTACAAGTTTATCAGAGACACGAGAGGCTGAGCACAGCGGTTATCCACACAGTAAAATGCTGAACGACATCACCTCACAACACCACAAGTCTAAGTTCATCATTAAACAAGAAATTCTGTAAAACTAGCATAAAAAATAACATCCTCATGTGAATACAGTATGAACAGCCATATTGCCACTTTATCCCCGACATGAACAGTTTGCAGCCACAAACGTGACGGCTGGTCCGACTCCAACATAACAAACTATTTTGTCAACTCCAAACAACAAGCTAAATATAAGTTAATGATGTCCATTCTTCTCTTTCATAACGGCAAATCTGCCAATAACTGAAAAAAAAAAAGATAGAAGAACAAACGCCAAAAAAAAAACTCTTTCTCTTGTCTTCACGTATCTTTCTACATGTTTTGTTATGTTTTTCCTTTTTTTCAGTCATTAAGCCTTTGAAGACTGAAGCACAAAAAAAGGAAAAAAAAAAGACTGCCAGCACTAATTCCAAACGGAACAGAGATCTACGCCAAATGTGTTCTACGTAACCTACTCATTTATGTCAAAGTAAATTAATCATAGCCAAAAATTAATTTTAATGTTTTAAAAACAACTTAAAAGACTAAATTTGTCCAAAGCAAAACAAAGGTCAGGAGGCCCCATTCAAGGTACCAGACAGACAACGCTGTAGGGACACCGCATCGCCACCATAATAGAGAGGTACAGGCAAACGCCGGATCCACAGCCAACCGCATGATATTCAATTCAATTTCTTAAACATTTTCTGTCTTTGTAGACAGAGACGACATCTCACCGTGACAAAAAAGCAATTCGATTTTACTGTAGACTCTCAATATGAATTTCCTGAGTCAGAATAGTGATAACACAGCTGATCCTTGTCCTGTTAGTAGCAGGAACAGACTCATCCCCATAAAAGAGGGATGGGTTTTTTTTTTTTTAAGTATATACTTTTCAAAAGCTCAGACGAGGCAGAAGCGGAGAAGGAAAGGTTAAAACAATTCAGTAGTTTTTTGGTACACTGAACCCTGAAATGTGATTTGCACACCTTATAATTCCTCCCTCCTACAACGTTTGTCCCCGCTCAGACGGAGAAGTGAAATGAAATGAAGTCAAAGAATAGTCCCTGTAATATTAATGAGACACTGGAGTTTGCATGGTATAATTTAAGGTGCCTTTTTTACATGCCTGACTTACACACGGCTCTGAATTATGCGTTGTGAATAATTTGAAGTTCAGCTGTCTTTAAGTGAGCAGATGTACCTGCAGAATGTGCTTTTTAGTCTCAGCGGGGCTGGAATAATGGGTCATTTCCCAGCAGCCCTCAGTACACGAAGAGCATCCTTTTGAGAACTCCGTTTAAGAAGTGATCATGATCAAACCTCTTTGTTTTCAGTTCGTTCATTCAAAGTAGATGTTTTATTTGTTGTGCCCAAATGTTATGGATTGTTATAAAACCCTGAACATTATAACACCTTTGATTTTCTGTGTTCTGCTTTGACACTGTTGATGTCTCACACTGTGTTCTAACTAACATATGTTGTGTGTGTATAATACACAAAAAAAGCATCCATTAATTTGTCAACTAAAACCTCATGCATATGGGACTAGAGTAATTTTATTTATGTGCTATGAAACACACATCTCCACCATGCACCTGAAAACACCTTCTGCTATAGGCCTGGTGTACAGACAACAGATTTTTTCTCCTATAGAGGAAGAATCACACGTGTACCAACAACATTAATGATTTTAAGTGTTTAATGATGTTTAAGTTCAGAAAACATGTCCCTGGAGCTGAAATACTGCAATGGATGTTATTACACATTAAAATGTCAAAAGGTCTGATGGCCTGGTTTGCCCATTTAAAATGATTAAATCTAAAATTTCTTTTTTAAGCCATCACCATGATCAGGAGAGTGACAGTAGTGAAGTGTTTAGCACTGTCGCCTCACAGCAGGGTTCGAGCCTATCGGCGGGCTGGAGTTGATGTTGATGTTCTCCTCATGCCTGCGTGGGTTTCCTCCAGGAACTCCGGCTTCCTCCCACAATCCAAAGACATGCAGGTTTGGTTAAGTGGCATGATTGTTTGCCCCCCCCCCCCCCCCCCCCCCCAATCAGAAGAGAGGACGGTCTTAGCCTCTCTTCTGATTGGCAGACTGTTTTCTGAGTGAGTGAAGAAAAATATATCAGCTCAATCAGAGAAATCAAATCCTGCAATGTTGTATGGTGGGTCCAGGTGGGCGGGGCTTGGGGCATGGCTGAGAGTGGTGTGTGCTTTGTTGTGACATCACAAAGTTACAGAAGTCCTGACGGCTGGTTTTAAGGCTCAGTTTGTGAATACAGGCTGTGTGCATTTCTCTGTGGACTGAGGCTTTGATACTTTCATAGTGTTAATATAGAACCTAGACCTGCTTTATGATCAAACAACACATGGACATCTACCTTTATACTATATGGGACCTTTAAGTAATTCTTTAGTGAATGAAATGAACAAAATGGCAGGTACTTCACAGATGAAAACAGACAGAAGCTATGAAAGCTATTGTGACTGACTAGCAGTACCATCTTGTTAGCTCGCTACCATGTTAGTCATTAGCTTGCCAACTAGCCCCGCAAGTCGTCCCAACATCACCACGCTTGTAGCACTGCATGGATGAACTTTTACTTTGCCACTTTCTGGTATGACCGGATCTTAACACGCTGCTGCTTCGATCTGTCATCACTGGGTGAAGATGGAAACTGGACATCTAGAAGAAGAGGAGGAAGAGCTTTTTTTTTTTTTTAATCATAGCATTATTTGTCTTTGCCAAAACACACCACTGTAGGGCATTTTCGCTTCATGAATTACATATATTACATAAATATTCTCTGCTAATTCATTAAGCCATTAAAATGAGATAAACTTGAAGAAGCCTGTGGTTTCTCAGCACTGGCTTCGTATTATCAGGGAAGGTTTGAAGCACTGAATCATCGACAATCTTAAAAAAAATGATCACAAAGCGTCGGATGTCGGCAGTTAATATCAGTATCATGTAAATAAGGGGTTAACATGCATTTGTGTGAGCACTCACTCGGATGTGACTTGTGGCCCATTTAGCCATCCCCATTGGATGGCACAGTGGTGATGGAGATGAGCAAAGTGGATTTCCCGTGATAGATGTGACACGATGACAGAGCGATTGTGGGGCCTTTTTTTTTTTTTTATCAGAAACATTTATACACATCAATATTCATCCATGCACTTCTCTAAACACACTATACATCCTTGTCAAGCCTGATAGTGAGTGAGAGTAACAGTGCGAGGGGCTGAGGGTGAACGTCAAGCGATGTTAAGTCACAGGCGTGCGTATTTGTGTCCTCTGCAGTAAGTGGCTGATTGTAAAGAAAAGGCAAAATGTGCAGGAGAAACTTGGCAGTTCAATATCTTTGCATGGAAGGTAGATATACTTACTCGCCCGACCCTGAATCCCCCGGAGAGAGAGAGAGCGCGAGAGAAAAAAAAAAAAAATCATCACTGATGGATATAATTTTAGAGGAAAAATGAGTCAAAGAGGCAGAGAGGGGATATAAAAGCAGATTATATTTAAGCAGTAATCAGGACAGTGAAGAGCTTGGGAGATTTTAATATGTTTAAATGTTCTTAATTGGGCTCAGAGTGGAGTGGGGCCCCCTGAAAGCATCCACCCAAAACAGTGCTCTAAAGGTAAAAGCAGATTGGCTTTTATTGAATTGTAATGAGAAGTGGGAAATTGGATGTTAATTCTGTCCCCGGAGTAAGTAAGCGCTCCCTCTGCTCGGTGCGAGGTGTAGCAGTATCAGGGTCGTGCGATTGAAGTTGTGTTGCATCTCGTTCAGTTATTTAAGGTACAGGGAGGGCGCTGTTATAACTTAATGGATTTTGTGCTTGGTGATATATGTGCCAAAGAACGCGTGCCAGTATTTGTGTGTGTGTGTTGGCACATATTCACTGGCGTACACATTACCAGCAAAACACACACACACACACACACACACACACACACACACATAGTGACGTGCAATGCATGATGTCTATAGACGGTGTGATCACATTTAGCGCTGACACTGTTGTCACCTTATTTAGGTCTTGTAGGAATTAGACCACGGAAGATCTGCTGCAAGCTCCACTCCAAACACACTCTGAGCTGTGTTACTCCACAACTCTGAATATTATCAAGATTTCACACTGGGAAGGGAAATATTAGTGTGGCAAACATATCCGCCAATGCAAACTTGCATCTAAAAAGGCGTAGCGACAACGCAGCTCAAAAACAGCATTTCCATGCACTCTGTCCCTTTGAATTGTAGAATCAGCTTGGCAAAAGAAGCGGCACCATAAAATTCAGCTGTGGTTTTCTTTCAGCCAAAGCGCTTTTCTTTTGTAGGGGGTGGGGGGTTGGAGGGGGGGGGAGAAAAAAAAAGGAGGGAGAAAAGCCTAGGTCTTAGCTGTGAGAGCAAGAGTGTGGGGAAAAGCATGGGTCCATCTGGCAGCAGGAGAGGCAGATTTGTGGAGATCGGCTCCAAGACACACTGCTACAGAAGGGTCCTTCTCTGCGACACCTGCAGAATACCTCCGAGCTCCGACTGCCTGCCTGCTCGCATTGTTCTACACAAAGTACGGGCATACTCCGCCACAACCTCTGGTCGCCCTCGCCCAAACCTGGGAACAGAGGATAGGCCTTTCAGATTACATTATATCCCTGCACACACGCACACAAACACACAAACACACACACACACACATCCAGAGACTGCAGTCACAGCAGCATCCTGTCATCCTGTCAGCCATTATTAACATGCATAAATGTATCGATATGGAGAGAGGGAAAGAGATAGAAAAGACAGAGTCTAATGAAACAAACAAACACAGATAATGACAAGAGGGAGCGACCGAGCCGCTTAAAGAACAAGAGTGTGTGTAAGAGAGAAAACGTAAGAAAGATAGAAAGTGAGAGATGTCTCTTTTATTTACCCTCATGCTTCAGTGCTCCTCGTTAAGAAGAGGGAGGACACGGGGGCCTTATCACCCAATTTGCTGTCCGTGTCTGTGTGTCTCTCAATTGATTTCTCTGACAAAGTCCGGAATCATTTTTCAGCTCTCCTTCATCCCCTTCCTCTCCCTCCACTGTCTCTCTCTCTCTCTCTCTTTATATGACTCTCTTCTGTCTGTCTCCCCTCTCATACATGCAGGCGCGCAGGGTGCGCGCAGGGTGCTGGAGTCCCCCGGCCGTGCTGACGGTACCATATTCAGCACATGAAGACGTCCATGAGACAACCATAAAAAGTGTATAAAATAGCCATCACATGTGTTAAATATAGACTATTTCACAGATGTTTTATGAAAATGAGAATTAGGACATGCTTGAAGCACACTGATGACAAATCCTCTCTAATCTTTAATTAGGAACGTTGTAAAAAAAAAAAAAAAAACAGCCAGTCTACCGGCACGTACAACTTTTAAAGTGTATTAAATGCTGCAATCATATTTAAAAATGTTATAATCTCTCTATATAATTAGAATTTTATGCGTAATTAAGAGTGCAAGTCACAGGTCAAGGTGAGTGTTAATTCTCATACAAAACCTCATCTGCAGCACAATGACAACACTACCACTGTTAGATTAATGAAAAGTGCTAAAAAAGTGTTATTGTTATTATTAAGCCTAAAAAACAGGACAGTTGAAACAAAATCTCCTTAAATGTCAGTTTCCTTTTTACTGTCATATTTACCCCACAGCTAGTGGCCAACACAAACACATATATATATATGTTTGTGTCTGTGTATGTGTATGTTTGCATTGTCAATCAGATGTGAGCACCACTCACATCCATCGTACTGGAGTGTAGGCAAAAATCTGTGACAAACAGCTCAAAACCTGCACAAATTAACCCAAACCTATTACATGACTGCATACAGTGTGATGCAAGTGACAAATATTTTGTGAACCAACCCTTTAAAATATAAAAACATTAAGGGATCAGCTTTACCCTCACGCCCCGACTTAATCCAGGGTGTTATCATCTGACTCCTTTAGATTTTTCTCTTTAATTCTGTTTATTTCAACAAATACTTTTGACCAGCAGATAGACATTAGATTAGACTTTTTTAAAACATGAAACTCCTTCATAGTTTTTCTTTTTTTTTTTTCATGGCATCTCTCCATGCACACCCCCCACCCTTCCAAACATGTCATATGTGTCACATGGCATTTACTGTATATGAGCTAATGTCAAAGTTAAGTAAAAAAGAAGTATGCTAATTGGATAAATGTATATTAGCTCTGTTCAAGTGTAAAATTAGCTTCATTTAAGGCTGGAGAAACACTTTTGCTTGCTTGCTTGTTGATTTCTCTTGAGTTTATTTAGCACAACAGCTGCACAGTTGTTTCACTGCAGATGAGTGAACAGGTAGTTTACCCTCTCCATGAAAAGCAGTAAGTTAGGTAGCCTAGCTTAGGATTTTAGCTAGACCCTGTTCCTCATACACAAGTCTTTCCATCAAATGATGACGGTCACTATGTCTGACGGCTGTGCACCTGAAATACTTGATGAAATACTGTTCCAGAAAGTGCATTAAGTTACTATGACAACAGTGAGCTGTCATTACCAGCCTTAGCTTTGACATAAATGCATATCTAACAACATTTTTATTATTATTATCACAGTGTTGATACAATGCTCATTCCTTCAGTTTTGATGTGAAAAGTCTAGTTCATGTAAATATTGACTTTTCTTTGAGGAGATGAAATTGTAATTGATTAAATGAATGGTAAAGACACCCTTGGACTGCAAGCAGACATGAGAAGACTGCATTATGCAACCAACCTTTTGTACCTTCTATAATATCTGCACATACAACCATACAACACGTGGTGCATTACAGTAACTTAGGTTGGATGAAATTAAAACGATTTGCTGTACACTGTGAGAAGTTCTGAGAGTCTAAAGAGTCTCGCTGTGCTGAATGGGAGAAGGCCTAGCACAGAGCGCTGGCTATCAGGTAATCACTTTACACGGGTCAAGTTGTTGGGCTGATCCCATGAAGAGGCAAGGGGCCACTGCTAACAAGACCACTTATGGTGGTGATGGCTGTAAGTATAGCAAGCCATTAGAAGGACAGTGTTCACATTGACTCGAGTGTGAAATGACATGTGGAGAGATGGCGAAAGGTGATATTACCATTATCACAGGGTCATCTCGGGAAGACATTGATGGATTCTTGAGGATTCTTGTTAATGCAAAGTAGTAAACTCTGACTTGTGATAATACTTGTGCTTGTTAATGCTCCTATTGTCTAAGAGAAGGCTTTGCGTGTGAAGAGGCAGCAGAAATGACTGGATGTGAGAATCTAAGCAGAAAACCCTCAATACCGCCTATGTAATTTATCAATCAACATACATTTCTTTCTGTAGGATGATGGGACTTTTAAATTTTCAAGGGTCGGATTATTGGCTTGTCAGTGGCCTGACGGAGCCACTACTGACACACCACCGGCCTCTGTGTTGCGTTTCCACCGACACTGATGGCCCCTTCTGATCTGAGGACAGCTCAACCAGCCCGCCACCCCCACCTCCCACACCCCCTTCAACCACTCTTCCTTCCCCCTGACATCATGCTTGGCGAGATAAAGGCTCGCCAGGCATGAAAAGTTACAGGCCAAAAGTTTGAGCTGAAGAAAAGAGAAGAAGAAAAGAGGGAAAATGGAGGAAGTTTAAGCTGTGGAGCCCTTCCCCTGAAGGCAAGCTGGCCTGCCATCTGTGCAGGCTCTCTAGCCATAGCCACCACCCCTGGAAGAGAGAGAGGAGAGAGGCAGCCAGGGAAAGAGGGAGGGAGGGAGGGAGGGAGGGAAGGATGGAGGAAAAGAGAGAGAGAGACAGACTGGGAACATGAGAGAGGAAGGAGTGGGTGAGAAATTGAGGAAGCAATAAATGTACAAAGAGGAAAAAGAGGAGCTGAATAAACTAAGCATCATTCCCGACTGCCTTCTCTTAAGTTAACCTTTGGAACAACCAACTAACCCCCTACCACTTCTGAAGACGACATAACCTCCCCCTTCGGGGCGAGAGGACACAACCTACTGCAGTCTTGAGCATGAAAGGCAGCTCTTGACATGCGGACATGAGCTTTGCTTGCCTGGCACTGACACTGAGTCCACTTTTTAACCAAAAAGGATCCCAGTTTTGTTGCATTTTTTTCCTTTACTCCCCTTTCCTGGGAAAATCTGCCAGAGCTTATCCATCGAAGCCAACACATGAACTTTCAATCAGGGATTAGCCGGATTTTCCAATGTGGATCTTCTTTTGTGAATTTGGCCAGCGTTGCCTGTGTCGTTGGCAAAGGGAACGTAAATAGAATATGATCCCTGGGCCAAGGGATTGCCTTGCTTATTTCAAAGAAAGACTTCAAAAACAGGGCCCACTTAGCCTGCTCCATGAGTGTGATGTTTCTGTGGTTTTGAAGTGCGTCCTCCACATCAGACCACCAAAACTGTCCAAGTAGGCATGGACACATGCTGCTCTCGTGCACTTTGTCCACAGGGACAAAAGAAAAGGGAACAACGTGGCTTAAAAGAGCAGAAAAAGGAAAGAACACAACTGCTCACACCAGCAAGAGGGGGATGGCAGACATTTTTCTCTCTGCGCTACTGGTGAGTACAACATCCCTCTATCTGCTGTAACCCGCCCCCTTTCTATACACCCCCTCTATCTCCAACTTCTCATCCTGCGCTCTCCTCTCTTCTGTCACCATTGTCCCCCGTGCTGACGTCCAGTCTTCGCAGATCTAGATGCTAATCCTAGCTTACCGTGCTGGCGGCTCCGATAAGAGAGGCCCCGCCACACAACAGCAGTGTGTGTGACTCCCGTAGACCCCAGTGCTCTATCAGACCAGTCCATGTGGCCGAGGGCCACCACCAAAGTTGGACCGAGGTCTATCTAAATGAGGGTTTATATGCAGGAACACACATGGGCACGCACACACATGTATGGCCTTGAAGAACTATATAGAAACACATGCACACAAACAGAGGAGCTGAGCCGCCCAGACATAAAGAAACACACTCAGATACAACAGCTACCCAAGACGGTTTAAACTTCCACATGGACATAAGTTTTATCTTAAAAAGGAACAATAGGCAAATATGCCACCCAACTGAGCATTGTGTTTGTTCTTTAAATGTCAGAGTGAAAATCCCCCCTACTTTGAAGAAGATAGGGCTTTAATCAGCTAGCTCACGCTGTTGCATCCGTCATTTGCCGCTTGGCTTGGCCATGGCAGCAGACTTAACAAACACTGTATGTTTACTCAGCAGCAAGTAAAATTATCTGAAACTTCACTCTCTCTTCGCCTTGTTCCTCCCCTCTGTCCGTCTGCTCTGGACAGCTGATCTAATCCTGCAGCGCCTCCCGCCGTGAGGTCCTCCTCATCAGGTAGATAGCCTCCCGCTGCGTAGCGCTCAGGTGTGTCGGGGAGGCGAATGAGGGGCTAATAATCAGACGGGCCTGCCTTAGTGATTACACATGTCAGTGGGAGTTGCAAACGCTTTGAAATGACACATTCTTTCCCCCAACTTCCCTCTGATCTCTCCTCTTTAAAAGCAGACGAGTAAAAAGCAGCAGAATCCAGATGAGCAATCATTTCAGAAGGTCACACGAATGGAAAAAATGTCTCCGGCTGAACGGCTCGCACAGACACGGCATGTTCGAGTGTGATTTTTTTCCTTGGTATACGGCGTGTGGACCTCTGAGTGTACGTATATTTCAAGTTTTACAGTGTTTGGTGTGAGGGCGCATGAACATGATATGCTGATATTAAAACATCGAGCAGCAGGCCACATACAGCTGATAAGCTCAACTAATTTTACTTAAATTACTGTGATAACTGTGTTGACTATTGTGTGTATTTTTACAGTAACTCCACTATATTTTGTATCAATAGCAGAAATAGAATGTAAAACAATTATTAACGCTAACAGCCGCTAACGCTAAAACTGTGCAGCTGAATGAAGCGGCAGCAGCGAGTATCTCGGAAAATTCGTGGGCAGAAGGAATCAGGAGTAGAATCCGCTGGCTATCAGGATGACATGGAGTGTTTGGTCAGTTCAGCATGTACAGGAAGGCCTCGTGAACAGGAAGTCTGTGCCAGACCTAAAATCAGCTGCTTATTCAAGCCAAGTTGAACGGAGTAGAGTTTGCAAAAGTTTTTAGTATTGAATGCTCTCAGTCAGCCTCAAGGGGAAAACATGTATCAGTCAGTCACTTCCTGCATTGCACTACTCAGGTGAGTTTTTAACATTATTTAGGGTGGCAATGCTTTAATTTACATGGTTAGCAGTTAGCTTTGTAACATAAAACAGAACTAGACGGGAAGAGGAGAACTTAGACTGTGGGTATACGACTATTTCCTCGAAGCAGTACGTGTAATGATAGGTCATTTGGTATGTGATGCCAGGTGGCAGTCTACCGTTTGATACCATGGAGACAGGTCAGGAAAGGAGAGACGAAAAAAAAAAAAGAAGAGAAACACAGGTACAAAGATGGTACCCATAAAGACCTCCTGGGTTACTTGATGAGAGAGTTTATCTTCCTTTAAATAAGAAACATGACAGTACGTACCAGTGTAAACTCAACTCATGTCGATTCATGCAAACGATACCAGTAGCAAAGATCAGTTTGTTTATTTCTGGCCAGCGCTGTGACTGACAGCAGGCAGTGGGTTAAAGCCCCGCACATGACTCAGGGGCACGCCGCAGCGCCACGTCATCTTCCTCCCTCACCTGTTCTTGTCCCGCTTTCTCCTTTTTAATGTGTTTTATTCTTTTGTTTTGTTTTACAGGGTGGAGATCCTTGTCAAACAAACTCCTCATTTGTCTGCGTTAAGAGTTGCTTGTTTCCCACTTTCTCCACGGTGGTGTGTGGCAGAGTTGTGTGCACATTTTTTTTTTTTGTTTCCGTGACACCTTTATAGGTAATGAGAATCTGTTATACTGTGTGTGTGTGTGTGTGTGTGTGTGTGTGTGTGTGTGTGAGATTATGGTACCTCATGTATTGTTGAGGCTCCCTTAGGGCCTGAGGGTACACCCTGTGTGTGTGCGTGAGTGTGTGTGAAAGTGTGAAATGTGAAAGAACCTTCCTCTTTGCCCACCTATCTCTCACTAGATGAGAAACCCTGCCATCCACCCTCCACCCCACCCCTCAGGGAAACTCTACAACCGCCAGCTCTCCAACCTCCACATTGTGACGAGGGGTGGGGTGGGGGATTAGATGCCACGGCTGAAAACCACACTAAATTGAACCCTCAATGTTTATTTTTACACTTTGCATTGTAAATTAAAAAAGAAGAAGAAGAAAGGGGAAAAAATTAGTAGGATGGAATTTGAGGTATTGTTACAGCTACATCTTTTTTTTTTTTTATTTGTTTCCCTGCAAATTAGATTGTTCTCCTTGACTAACAAAGCAAATGTTACAGCCCAGAGCACACAGGAAGACGATGCATGAGAAATCTGCGCAATGTGTGTACGAGTCTGTGTATGTGTGTGTGTGTCTGTGTGTGTGTGTGTGTGTGTGTGTGTGTAATGGAAATGCTCAAATGCACTTGATCTTTTATTTGGTGGCACTTTTCTCCAAGTGGTGCTCACATGCTATTATAAGGCACTATAAGCACTTTCTAAATGGATTATGAGCAAATTGTAATCATGATAATCTGAACATAATATAAACTGCATAACACACCGAACAGTGAGAAAGTACTGGGTGATATTTTGTGGCACAACAAACTTTCACAGCACAGCAACACTGCTACAATGCATCTAACGCTACATTTTAAAGTGTATTCTTTAATTACAAAATAAATGAAACATGTTACCTCTATGATGATGCAGTGATGATGTTATGATTGGTGTTTTCCTGTTGGTTCTGTCTAGTTTTTTTTTTTTTTTGTTTGATACATTGTGATTCAGTGTAATTCTATCACATGGAAATAAAAACCAACTAAACTAATTAATCATCATACAGGAAAAATCCTTTCACACGTTATTACTTCATATATTAGCACATTGTATTTTTGGACATTTTAAATTTAAAAAAATCACATAACACAGGCAGAAATGGTTTTTACTCATGATATATTTATTATATCATGTATGTTTATGATATTACCTTTCCGGTGTGACGTGTGATGTTTAAACCTGAAAACATGAATGTGACATTTTCATGATGTGCTTTTGTTTTGAAAGGTTTGATATAATTACAGTGCAAAAGTATGTTTTCTAATGGTCAAACATGCCAACATAACATAACATAACATAACATAACATAACATAACATAACATAACATAACATAACATAACATAACATAACAAGATTAATAAACATATAAATATAATTGAATATTTTTACAGTGTGGTATTGATGCTTTAACTTAAAGTATGGCAGCTGAGTGGAAAACTAAACGAGGTACATTTTATCTTGTGACTGTTTTAATACGGACTCTTACAGGCTGTGTGGTGTGGACCATTACATGAGACATATAGTTGTTAATTTCAGTCAGTTAAGCTATTAAACAATGGATGAAGAGAAACACAGAAATCCACAAAACAAAACATGAAGTCATGATTGAATGCTGATTCTTAGCTAATATGTACATGTCTAGCATGAGCAATCTCTATTACATCTCTCTGTCCCTCAGACTCAGTTCTGTGTATGCAAGCGTATTTGCATATGTGGTGTGATCTCAATGCCAGCTCTCAAGTATCTGATATTTCTCCCCCTTAAAATTATCAACAACCACTTAAATACACCCCCCCCCCCCACTCCCCCCAAAGAGCTGATTAAGCAATTCATACATACAAAAGCTAATCACCCGTACTTACGATATGGGCCAATATGTCCTCTTTTTTCATGAAGCTTCCAAAATATGCTACAGCCTCTAATGTATTCTGCTATATTACTCTTAAATGCTTTCATCAGTGTCTGAATGTGGAGAAAATGTGCAGTTTCATTATCTTTCAAACGTGGGTGATGAATCTATGCCAAAGGCCTCTAAACTGTACATGTGATTTAGATTTGCATATGTGTGTGTTTGTGTGTGTGTGTGTGTGTGTGTGTGTGTGTGTGTGTGTGTGTGCATGCACGGCCACAGCTGCGGCCAATGTGTGTTTCCATATGTGAATTCTTTAAAAGTCTGTGTATACATGTGCTCGCTTGTGTGTGTAGATTAGGGTGTGTGTTGGT
>NW_019525450.1:487623-492662 GCF_002814215.2 Seriola lalandi dorsalis | reverse complement strand
GGGGGGATGAGGGAGGCAGGGAGGGGAGGAACAATCTTCTCTCCTCTCTGTCTCTCCACAGTTATTTGTATCAGTGCTGCGCATCACTACCTTAAAGTCTCCATTAATCAATCTCCCCTCCTTTTTATTGTATCACCATGCACTGTGCAGAGATTGCTAAATAAAAAGACATTTCTGTATGGAGAAGAAGGAGGGAGAGAAAGGAGGAAAAAAAATGCAACTGTATTCACTGGACCTTAAAATGTTTTGATGGCTTCTGGGAGCCACATTATATTTACATAGGAATGTGTCATTAACGTCAATGGTGCAGCAGAAACTATTAAACTAATACAATGCTAAAGCCTACAACCTTGAGAATTTGATTAAAGGCCTTTGTTGAGTTTTAAAAATGCTCCATTCTCCGGTTAAAACAAAAGACTGATGGATTCGGCTGCGGTTATAATTCAGCTGTCAACTTCTATTGACGCTTCTGACTGTCGCAGCCAGACGACATTTACATACTTTATATATAGACCAATCTGTACGGCTGCAATCATAATAGGAGAAAGTTCTGGATACACACACACACACACACACACACACACACACACACACACACACACACACACATATACACACACACAGCCACTGTTTGTCCTTCATTTCAAATTAGCCTACTGTAATTTTGAAAGAGACTGCAGGCATTGTTTGCTTGGCAAAGTGTTGCTGTTATAGTGCATCTTTAATTCTGCTTTAATTGTAAAAGCGTCTCTACCCCCTCTCACTCTGCCAAGTGCTCTTTAGTTCTTTGCTAATCTTAGGCCTTAGCTCATCTTAGTGTGGATATTACGCCACCCATGACTTTCTAGGCCTGTTTATTAGCTCAGATGTACTGTGTGTGTCTGCGGGAGTGTGTGTGACAGGAGATGAAACGCGACATCTTAAGGGAGTCTTCTGCCCTGAATTTGCTTTCCCTTCCCCGCACCCCCCTACCCCTGCTCAGTGCACGTTATGGTCGACTCTCTCTAGTAATTTGCTCTTATAGTAATAGCATGATAATGTATGCCTTCTGAATAGGTGGGGGACTGGCGGCGTCATATTTAGCACCTAGCTATGTTATCCCCTGATCATATTTTCAATATAATTATGAAATTTCAGAAAATGCATGTGGGGATGTTTCGACAAATAGGAGCCACGGTAAAGCGAGACCCTATTTGTGTTTCATTATCTGTCGGAACATATTTTACAGTCATTGTGAGATATTTAACATTGTTTTATCATACCCCCGAGATATCTTACACACCGATCTAATTAAAGTTACCATTTTGCCCAGTATCCTATTTAAAAAAAATCTATATATTCTATATAATTATGAAATGATGCATTATTTAATATATAAACCCCAAAGCTCCTTGCAAGTGGCGATAATTTTAATCAAAAGAAAATGAATAGATTCCCCCTGTCTTGGTCCTGTTTATAAGCTTAATTGGAGAATGGAGTAATTCTTGATTGTTCTCAGAGTTTTTTGCAGCCAAATGAAAAATATGAGCAAGTGAATTAGTATGAAAGCATGCATGAAATCTAGTTTTAAATCATGTACGAGCCGTGTAAGAAAGCGAATGAGATTACATCGTCTTAGGCCACCACTTAACAAACTGTGTGTGTGTGTGTGTGTGTGTGTGTGTGTGTGCGCGCACGCGTCCAACGCTAATGTACAGGTGTATTTATGCGAGTGCGTGTGTGTGTGTGTGTGTGTGTGTATAGATGCGAAAGGAAAGGAATTGAGCCTTGTGCTGTGCCTTATATGAAAGTGGCTGTATCATCATTTTTTTTTTCTTTTTACGGGAATATTACACAGAAACACATTGTTGTCTCCGGTATTGTTGTGAAAGTAGCCCATTAAAATGCAAGCATGTATATTAAAGAGCAGCGCTGCCTTTTGATGGATAGTCGTTTGCCCATGAATAAGTGTGCATATTGATTGGCGAAAAAGGTGAAAAGCAGTTTGACACAATTATTTCTGAAAGGCCCTGGTTATCCCGCATGATTTAAAAACCATTTTAAACGCCTGTCACTTACATTCCCTTCTATGAGACCTCAGTGACTCCTGAAAATAATAATTATGTAAAATGTCCAGGCGATATTGGATGTGGCAGGCTCAATGCAGACACTACGATACGTATTGATATGCATCTATAAGAGAAGATTGAGAGAAAAGAAAATCCTCACCAGAGCCACGAGGATGACTGTCCTCTCCGTCTCTTTCTCTCTTTCACTCTCCGTCTATTCTCCAATAGATCCAGATTTGTTAAGGCAGTATATTAAGAGATTTATTCCATTTATTAATGAAACATCTGCCATTAAACTATGTAAAAACTTAACGAATGCTTATGTGCAAAAAAAAAAAGAGGAATCTTGTTAGGAAATATTAAAGATTGACTGATTTACCGGAGACTGGATTTACAGCACAGTGACACTGTTGCAATGCAATCGTCTGTACTTTTTGCAACACAGACTAAAGAGTGACAGGTGAGGATTTTCTCCTCTGAAAGGCTGTTTGAATTGAAAGCCATTGTCAACCATTCATTCCCCTTTCTCTTATTTGCTGGATTAAGGGGCAAAGTGGAGATTTTTTTTCCATAGGTTTTCACATTTAATCAGCAGACTGTGAGGAGATAAAGACTTCCTGGATTCTACTTTCTGTGCTGTAAACCACAAAAAAAGCAATAAGGTCCAGATTTTCTGTAAATAAGACGTCGCTAAAATGTGTTTTAAGTGTTAATATTTGAATGCACGAGGCAAACAGCCGTCAGACAGCAGTGAACATGCATCCTAATAAACAATCACGCCGCATGGAGATGAATCTCTGAGTAATCAATGTCTCGTGTGAAATAAACAGCCTCGAATGTTCTGCTGTTAGCGAGTTCAAGAGGTGACAAAAGATAGTGCACATTAGGCGCATGTGATTACCGATTAGTGCGTCCACGTGTGGTCGTTATCGCGATCTTCTTCCCAGCTTATTGTCACCATCACTGCCATTAACTGCATTCCCACGTTACATCAACATCTTTACCAGAGAAAAAAAAAAAAAAACTCAGCTCTTCTTTTGTCTTTCACCGACTCCGACCGGCTCCCTTGGCTTTTCCTCATGTGTGAATCAAACTTATGAGCACGTCTTGATTCTTGTTAGTCTCTGGCCTTAAAGTCTCATTGCATCAAGGTTTAAAATCATGTCAGGCCCTGGAGAAAGTTACACTGGGAAACTTTTCACAGCAGCACCACTCAATATACAGTATCTATCCTGGTGGACAAAGGGAATCTACTTCCTAATCGAGAAATAGATCATATTAGAATCTGTGACTAATGCTCAGTGATTAATCTGTTTTGGATTATTCTTTATCTTTATTATTTTATTTTATTGAATAATTGATGTTTCCACAGCCCAAGGTGACATCAACTTCAAATGACTTTGTTTTGTCTGACATAGGAAAGCAGAAAATTGTCAAATGTGAGAATCTGGAGCAGAGCAAAATGGTTATGAGCCATCTCTGCTCCATAAATGACTTTAAACCTTCAATCAATTATCAGAACTGTTGTCAATTAATTAATTTTCTGTCGATTGAGTAATCAATTAACCAATTAATTATTGCAGCAACAGATCTGAATTAACAAAGAAGGGAAAGAAGAGCAGGAGGGGAAACATATCAGAAGACTGTTAAAGTTGTTACTTTAGTGGCTGTTACTGAAACTTAGCATCTCAGGCCTTATTCTTTGTTTTCTTATTTTATATTCTGATCATAAGTTTTCATACTAATTTGATCTTATTTACAAATATCTTGTCCTTCAACACATTTATGTTCAGAAAATACAAGTGACCAGTGAGGTACTGAATCATTTCTGGTCTCTTTTTTAAATTGCTGGTTTTTCTACAACTTCCAACTCTGAATTCTTTCTCTGATCTTTTATTGTGGTGGTGTCACTTCCTGAAAACAAGGAAGATAACAGGAAAATAATATCAAGATCCGCTCCCACTGTTTCAACCTGCCTCAACTACCTGAAAACCAGTTTTATATGGGATTTGCGAGAACGGGCTGTGTGCAGCAGACAGGAAGTGTGTGTGTGTGTGTGTGTGTGTCTGCACACTTATGAGTGTGCTTTTGTGTTTTTAATGTACTGTAGTTTCCACTAGCATCAATCATTCCGTACAATTAGCCCAATTCCCGCACAATTTTCTGCTTTCTGAGGAGAGCAGCACTGCTGACTGCACAGGCAGCTGTCTCTGACCAACACACATATAAGTACACGCACACACACTCTCTCTCTCCTCTCATGCTTTAACAGATCACACACAACCCTCCGAACATGTACGATACACAGAGGACAGCAGGTGTCTTGTCAGTATGTGTGTGTGTGTGTGTGTGTGTGTGTGTGTGTCAGTTTTCTTTCATCAGCTATTTTCCTCTCCCTTCTTCTTCGACTGGGCACACCTCTTCCTCTCCGCCTCCTCCTTCACCGCCATCAGCCTCAAGTGTCATTTGTTTACCATAGCAACCGGATTAAATTAGGGGAAGTGATTACGGCTTATTAACAACCAAACGCTGTCAGTATATTCTTATAATTTGGTATGTAAACACTTTGCCCTCGTAGCGCTCTCTACCAGAAATTGCTTTGTACAGTGTGAGGGGGCCCCCGAGCTCAGTCATAATAAAAATATAATTATGAATCAGACAATAGCCACTCGTAGTACCCCCCTCCTCCACCCACCAACCCACTTCCCCTTTATCACCCCACCTTCACACACACATACACATACATACACACACACACACACACACACACACACACACACACACACACACACACACACACACACAGTGCCATGGCCTAACAGCAGCCCCCTCAAAAGTTCCCAGGTACCACCAGAGAGCCACTTGTAATGAACAATAAAAATGCTAACCTCTTCTCATTTTTTCCCTCCTTGATTCTAACTAATAAACCCACTAGAATTAACATTCACACTTCATGTAATGAGGTGAGGGAAGGGGGGGTGCGAGTGGGGG
>NW_019525450.1:486971-487603 GCF_002814215.2 Seriola lalandi dorsalis | reverse complement strand
GGGGGTGGTAGAGGGAAAGGGTGGTGGTGGTGGTGGTGGTGCTGTATGTGTGTGGGGGGGGTTCAGACTTTAGTTCTCCATATTGACTGCTCTCGCCCTTAGCCCCACTTTGCATTTAATACAGTACTCGGGGCCAAAGTGATTGTCAAATTACTTCCTTGTTGTGTGGAGAGATATTTGTAATTAATATTAAAATTAAGCATTGCGTTGATGCCGGGTGGTGTATTATTACAAGAGCTGCTACCAAAAGGCCGCTGCGCTTGCCCACTGCTTCTCATCTCATTCCGGCTTTATCTTTTTTTTTCCCTCTCTCTCTCTCTCTCTCTCTCTCCCTCTCTCTCTCTTTCGTTATGCATCAAACTATTTCTCTCTGCTAACGTTTTATTCCATCTCTCGCTCGTGTTTTCCTGTCTCTCATTTACAGTAAACCTCTCCTTCTCCCCTTCTCTCTTTTTTACTTACCTTTTTGTTATCCCTCTGTTTTCTCTCCTTGCCCTCCTCTCTCCTTTAAGACATCAATTATACACCCACAGATTATGTTTTCATGGGGTGTCCCACCGGTTTTGGCAGAGTGCTTTAGAAACACAGGATCATTTTAAATAAGCACCTACTCAGAGAAAAGAAAAAGGGGC
>NW_019525450.1:479553-486951 GCF_002814215.2 Seriola lalandi dorsalis | reverse complement strand
TGGGGGGGAGAAAAGAAAGATGAAGGAGTATGAGAGATGGAGAGAGAAAATAGAAAAAGAGAGAGGGGGCTGCTCTAGGCCAAGAGAATATGAGCAGGTGCAGCAGGGAAAATGAGTGCTATAAACAAGCCCAGGTCCTCGTAATTTATCATTAATCTGGGTGCCTGTGCTCGCAGGGCCGGGCTTATTCTGCATGCTGATAGCCATGTCATATTTTTTATCACAGATTTGTTTATGCTTTTATCCTTGTTTCTCAGGCTTTACACTTAATGCCATGGCATCAGCTATTACCACACTGGCATTTGGGGAAGGGGAGACGGTAAGTTGCATGTACACGGTGAGCCACAAAACAAGAAAGATCCATGAATGTGTCACGTTGACATTAATGGATAAACCCCGACAGAGGAGCACAATGGTTTTTTCTGTGGCGCAGAGAGAAATATACGTTTGACATTGTGACGATGAACGCAGCCTCTTCCGACAGACATGAGGAAAAAAAGTCAATCAAGCAGTCGCTGCACTAATCAGAGGCGCATTAACAGTTGTGCCTGAGCTCCCTGTGTGTGGACGTCCCTCCTTTTGTACTGCAATATCTGAGTTCCTCAAACTAGAGACAGATTGCCACAGAAATCAGTTCAACGTTAAAGAGGCTCAGATGGGCATCAAATCTGTCCAAATGTTCTGTACATTGACTACGCACACCAGATTTATCATGAATTTCTCATATTGGACTACTTCATTAAAAATGTTCCAACCATGTTTACTTGAATAATCAACCAACTAACTGTATCGAAAGCAACAACATGATCTACTTTGGAAAATTGTACCAGAGGCCTTACTGTTTGAGTGACTGTCTCGAATGTTTATTTTTCATCAAAGTTAGGACGATTAGAATGTCCCCCCCTCCCTCTCCTTCATCCGCATTTGAATTGGTAATACTGCTTCTTTGTTTACTCTGTGCAATTTACTAATGAAAAATATGTGCAGAAGTTATTGATTCATGACCGTAATTGTTTAATTATTAATCAGTTTAGTCTTATATTAGCATTTTAAATGTATCAGACAGCTTGAGAAAACTGAGACGCAGGTTCAAGTTTGTTCTTTTATGTGCCATTGGAGATTGCAGGAAACATCAAAGACAGACTTGCACATGCTAAAACATGCAGTTTCAAATGCTAGTCTTAAATGTAAATATTGTATTGTATGAGGAAAAACAGACTAACTTTTGAATTAAATTTAAATAGAAAAAAACAACATCATTTTTAAAAAGTTTTGGGATGATAATGGGTGAGAGAAAGGCCACGATTGGGCATTTGAATCTTTAAAAGCAGATAGCTGGGGAAGATTAATGATGGTAAGTTATTACTCAGCAATGATAAGATGTTTTGTGATCACAACACAAGCAATTCTGTCCCCCAAGCAAGCAATTACTACCTTATGAATTCTAGATTGAAAAGGACACAACATTTGCCATTAATAAAGCAACTAAATTCAAAGCTAAAGAAACAAAAAAAAGTGCCTGAAGTTTTTTCTGTTACCTGGAGATGATCATTTGTAAAAACTGCACACGATTGCTAGTGACGCAGATTGTGGTCGCAGCTGTCATACATGCAATTTGTTGAGTAATGATTCTCCAATAATCGGCACCTTAATGTGGTGCAGGGGGTCAGTGATCCTGAGAGTGTTGTTCGTCGGGGGTAACAGCCCCGGCTATGGTCTTCCCAGACGATCGGTCCCAGGGGAAGGACCAGACTAAGAGCACTTCAAACAACAGTGATGAACGGCTGTTTTAGGGAAACTGCCACCTTGATCGCACTAGGTGAACCAGGGCCCCCTCCTAGACCCAGACCTAGGCTTTAACCCATGGGGCCCAGTCGGGTACAGCACAACGAAATTACCCTGTGGGCCTATGACCTGCAGTGTAGGGATCTAGACGTGTCAATCCCTGGCATTGTAGACTGGTCCGGTGTCCATCTAAGAAGTGGAGCGGTACCAAGTAGATATAGTTGGACTCACCTTCATGCACAGCACTGACTCTGGAACCACTCTTGGAGAGGGACCGGATGCCATGTTGGAGAATAAGAACGCTGCCTCCCTGGGACTGCAAGTTGCTAGGAGGAAGGCTCTGACTGTTGTCTATGCTTATGCAATGAACAGCAGTTCAGAGTATCCGGCCTTCTTGGAGTCCACCTGGGGGACTTCAATGCTCTCGTGGGCAACGGAGAAACCTGGAGGGAGGTGCTTGTCATGGATTGGTTCATAAGTATACTTGGCGCCAAAACATCCTAGACCTAAGATCAATTAATGACTTTGTGGTTGTATCATCAGATCTGTGGCTGTATGTCTTGGGCACTCAGATGAAGAGGAGGAGCGCAGCTGTCAACTCCACACCACCCGGTTATGACTTGGATTAGATGGTGAGGGAGGCTTCCAACAAACCTGGTGAACCTAAACATGTTGAGAGGGTGGCCTGGGATTGCCTGGCTCACACCCCTGTCAGCGAGGTTCTTTAACACACTTCTCATGCATCCCTCCCCTGCGATGCATGAGAGTGGGCCATGTTTATCAGCCTCCATTGTGAAAGCTGCTGTTCAGAGTTTTGGTCAGAAGGTCGTAGATGCCTCTCTTGGTGGCAACCTACCAACAGTGAGGGAGGCTGTCAGGACAAAGGAGGAGGCCTTGTGGGCATGGTTGGCCCAGGGGTCTCCTGAAGCAGCAGATGGGTACCAGAGGGCCAGGAGGGCTCAGTTGCATAGGAGTTCATGTAGGATCTGGAGGAACACTTTTGGTTGACCTTGAGGAAGTTACATCAAATGGCTCGAGAAGGGAAAAGGAGGGGTTAGCCAGAGCTATGTTTAGCAGGGGAGGACAACTGCTGACTCTGGTTGGGGACAGTCAGTTGATGGAAAAAAACAGTTTGAGGAACCCCTGAACCCAACATGTCTTATTAGGAAGAGGCAGAGTTGGATGACTCTGGGGAAGACTTACTCATATCTCCTGCAGTGGTCATTGAGGTGGTTAAAAAGCTCCTCAGTGGCAAGGTGCCTGTTGTTGATGAGATTTTTCCTGACATCCTGAAGGTTCTGGACATTGTTGGGCCATCATGGCTAACACGCCTTTTCAATTCCACATGGAGGTCATGGGTACTACTCAGCCTCCCCAGGAAAGCTTATGCCAGGGTGCTGGAAAGGAGATTCTAACCAATTATTGAACCTGGATCCAGGAGAAGCCATGTGGACTCTGGACCCTCGAACAAATGCTTGAGGGGTCTTGTGCGGGATGCTGTGGGAATATGGGGTACTGGTGCATTACTACAAGTCATCCATTAACCAGAGTAAGACTTGTGTTTGTATTCTCGGCAGGAAATCAAACACATTTCCAGTTGGTGTTGGCCTCCGCCAGGGTTGTCCTTTGTCGCCAATCCTGTTTGCTATTTTCATGGTCAGATGGAATTTAAGTTATTTTAAAATTTTTTTATTCTCTTTTTCCTGTGAAGGCACAAATGATCTAGCCTACCTACTAACATAATAAATCAAGATTTTAAATCAAGTTTAAAGGTGCACTAATCAATATGTTTCTATTAAATATATATTAAATACCATGCATAGTTGCAAATATGATTATGAATTATTCATTAATATATGACTATTATATACTACTACTATGACAACCTTATAAGGGGATATTGACAGCATTATGACTGCTTCATGTGAGCTAAAGGCCTTTACACACATTCTGTATCAAAGTATTAATATTGTAAAAACAAAGAAAACTACACAGAAAACTTGGCACACTTGCACCAGTTTCAGTGTACGACCAATGTAAATCCATTCCTTTTAACTATCAGGCTGTTGCAGAAGTTATTTCCATGTGACGTGAATGCAACAATACACTCATTCTTCTTATGAAGTAAAAAGCGGGGACAGGACAATGATGTTTCCAGATGATGATGTGGGAATACTGTATGTGGGCCCTTGTTCTCACACAGAGGGAAAAAGGTCACAACAGGACTGTCACAGCCCAAGGTCAGAGTCTGTACTTATCCAGATTCAAGTCAAGTGCATAATTAATGATGTAGCTCTGAGGCACCAAACTCATTTTCAGCAATGAAAACATAAAGGAAGTGTTTTATACCCGAATGACACATTTCTCCATTTGAAAAATGTGACACCTGCTCCACAAATGATTGCTGGCATTTAAAGTAGAAGTAGAAGTAGAATGTTGCTTTCTTTTATATACAGAAAAGAAAAAAAAAATGCAATTTATTTTAACGTAATTGTGACATGACTCTTTAGCATGAACATATTTCGTTCTTCATGATGGTTTTGGTTGCTCTTGTACTCGCCTGTCACATGAATAATCATCCTGAAATAAAACCTTTCAGACATCAACGCTTGGCTTTCAGGAATGACATCAGTGGATTTCTCTCTAAATATGGTCCCATCTAATGGAAACCCAGGTGGTGTAGTGGGTGTCTTCACTCGTGACCAAGCCTAACAATTAATGGGTCATTTCAAAAATGATTGCAAGTATGAGGGGACAGCATTATAGGTTGTTACTGAGGTCATGATTATCCTAAATAGCATAATTTTCCAAGCCACTGGTATATTTTATAAGTACTGATTTATGTTTAGTAACATTAAAAAAAAAAAAAAGGAGCATGGAGTCCTACTCCCATTTTTTGCCATGTGTTTTTTATATGTATAGTGCATATGTATAGTCTGTTAAAACATGTCAATGTAAGTTTTGCTGTGGAAGTTACACGATAACAGTAAATAGACTTTCCCCTGATCCATGTTTTCGCTCTTCTTCTTCTGCATTTTACTGCCACGTTGCTCCTTTTCTTGGTGTGTTCCCGCCACCTGTCAATAAGTGAAATAGTGTGAAATCACCAGCAGGAATTTGTACCGCAACACCCATGTGCTTTTCCAGCATGGACACGAGCAAAACAGAAACCTGCTAATCAAAACATACTGTTAAAGACATCATCAAGGGGTGGCCCAGTGGCTCACCGGAGCGCATGCCATGAAGGCCTAGTTCTAACCGCAGCGGCCCGGGATCGAGTCTCCGGCCCTTTGCTGCATATCGTCTCTCTCTCTGCGTCACTGTCAAAATAAAGGCAAAACATGTCCAAAATTCTTGTATCCAAATCTGCTTTTCATCAACTTAAAAATATTTGTAAGGTGCAACCATTTCAATCTGATGGACACAAACTGATGCATCAGTCATCTGTGGAGCACCTAGAACTGCACTAACCTGTATGAAAAGTGCTATACAAATGAAGTTCAATTGATTGATTGATTGAGGTATGTTCAGACTGAAAATGATGTGAATTTTAGAGGTGGTGCAACTGCATATGAGGTCAATGCAAAGATACAAGTGGATGTGTGTTTGCACTGACCAGCAGGTCACTAAGTTGGTGTTTGTGTTTCCACTTGAGTGAATAAAGTTGAGTGCAGTGGTCAGATAACCAGACAGAAATAGGTAACATTTTTTAATTCTTATTTATTTATTTCTAGTTGCCCCATATTGAGATTTGCTGTTGTTTGAAATGCTCAATACAATGTGAACAGCAATGATCAAAAAATACTTATGTCTGTTATTTCCTACAGTTTTGAACAGCACTTTGTAATGAAGCTATATTTATACTGTATTGAATATTCAACATTAACATGCAGACATACTTAATTCTAAAGGATTATCTGGGGCTGTGTTTGGTTTTGGCTATTTAATGACCTTGTTAGAGACTGGGCTAAGCTAAGAGCATCAAAACAGACATTAGTAAGACAAGCACATTACATATTAGTATTTTTCTTTTTTTATCTCTCCTAGCATCTGTCTTATAATGCATCTCTTACTGTTCATCTCAAGGATCTACTTCATATGTTGAGCATTTTTATCATCTCTATCAGTCCATTTGTCTCTCTCTCTTTGGAGCGGAGAGTCAGATTTGAAGTGTAAAGTCTTATTTTTCCCCTCTGTAAGAGTCCCTCTTTGAACTTGAACTTAACATCCAATCTCTGAAAGTCCATAACTGGTACCTACTTAAATGTCCCAGCATGACGAAAGGATGGGCTTTAAGAGAGCACAGTGAGTTTCAGTGCAGTTCTGTCCCACTTTCCAAATGGGCTCCATCACACAAACACAACATATGGTCCTCGACACGCACCCGTATTCACTCGTTCATTCGTACAGACATTCACACAAACACAAACAAATGGCTGCAGAGACAGGAGGTGATGTATGCTCCACAACGACAAACGTACACACACACACACACACACACACACACACACACACATTGGAAGTTGGCTACCTGAGCTTCGATAGGTGCAGTACTGTGAATGACAGGATTGATTCTTGGGCACCATGTTCATTTACATATTTTTACTTTTCTCACAGCATCAGCATACTTACCCCCCCTTACAAATTTTTGTATGCTGAATGTGTGTGTGTGTGTGTGTGTCTGTGTGTGCATGCACCCCACCGGTGAATGTGTGTGTCATAGTGTGTTATTACAGGAGAGAGAGGGAGAAGCTTGTCTTTTTCAAGGAACACCCCCAGAACTAATGTTCCACACCTGTGCACAGCGCGGCACTCTTTATCGAGCATCACAGGTGCACTGCATTAATTGTGGGAGAAACCATTTCATTGGGGGCGTGGGGGGTGGTGGTGGTAGTGGTGTGGGGGGCTCCTCCAACACCACCTCCTCCTCCTCCTCCTCTTCTCTGGCATGCATTCAATCACTCAATATTCACATCTGAATTGCTTTTAGCATTGAGGGCTTGAAGGTTTCGAAGCATCTGCAGGGAGGATATCAGAGGAAGAGCACCACCCTATTTTTATGTAGTTAATTTTTAAAGTTAGTTTGGCACAAATCCCAGAGTGTGTGTGTGTGTGTGTGTGTGTGTGTGTGTGTGTGTCTCTTTAGGTGCATGTATGTGCCAGAGCTGGCCTTGCTGCTGCACTTTATAACAGGCATTAGAGTCTTGCCAAATGCATGTAATGTTTGTAATGTTCCTTTGTGCTGAGGAGATGAGACAGTTTTGTGTGTTTGTGTGCGTGTGCGTGTGTGTGCGTGTGTGTGTGTGTGTATGTGTGTAGGGCCTAAACACCTGCAGGACCTGGAGGTCAAACATATGAGACTGCCCCCTCCAGTGACGCAATTACCATGCATAAATACCTTCCCCACACTCCCTCTCTCTCTCTCCTCCCTCCCTTCCTTTTTTGTCTCTCCTCCCCTCCACTTCTTTTTTTCCGTCCACGCTGGCCAAAACAATTCCTTTACATTATCTTCTATCACTTCCTCCCCTCCTCTCCGCCTCTGCAACCACCTCCTCTAATTTTCACCCTTCTTCTACACCCTCATCCTCCTCCTACACCCCCCCCCCCCCGCCG
>NW_019525450.1:478083-479533 GCF_002814215.2 Seriola lalandi dorsalis | reverse complement strand
CTCCCCCCCCCCCCCCCACACACACACACACGCACACTCTCTTCATCTTTTGCCATAGACCAGATTATGACTGTCTGTCAATCAGTCCATTTAACATCTGCTCTGGGTAAGGCGAGGCAGACAATAACACATCACGGTCATTGAACTCAATATCCCTAAAGATTTCAGAGGGCCTCTTTTTTTTTTTTTACATTTTCCTTTATGTTTTCTCCCTCTCCCTCTTCTCTCCTCTTTCCCTTCTTTTTTGGAGGTCCAGTAATGAGTAACAAAAGGTCATTGGAGCATTGCAGCTGCTCATCCACTCGTGCCGTAATCCACGGCACTCATGCCTGATTACCTCTCCAATGGTCAAAGGTAGGGGAGGGAATAAAAACAATGGGTGCAAGGCATGAGGCTCCTCCAAGAAATATGGGCCAGGGGTGTTATTTTGGATGGCGCCAGTCAGAGAGAAATAACCCTGAGCAGATCCATTTATTCTTTTAAATCAAAATGCCTCTGCAGCAGTATGCAGTGAGGGGGAAAAACATGACACATTTTCTCCCTTCCCCTCCATCAACAGCCATTTTGATCTCCACAATTGACCTTCCATGGCATCATTTACAATGAGTCATATCACAGCCGCAAAGTGTTAAAGCTGTAGTGCACTTGCTTGTGTATGCGCGCACACACTCACACACACACGGACACACACACACGCTCAAACACATAGATAATCATTCTCTTTTATTGCCCACACATGCTTGCAGGCGCACACATACACACACACACACACACACACACACACACACAGAGTTGTGTTTCCAGGCATGTGCACACACACATGCCTTGACATTATCACACGCGCACTTGTAGGCATAATAGCTTTAACAAGACCAAATTGTCCGCCCTTCATTTGTATGTCTATGGCGACCCACATTCTCCATGACTCGCCCTTTGACAAAGAGGGGTCATTCCCCCAGCACAGAAAATGAAGCCCAGTAGATATTGTTTGATTGGATTTTGCCTTTTCAAGGTTTCAGGATCATTACAGGAATTCATTTGAAGTGTTGCTGAAAATGAAACTGCGACCCTCTTCCCGCGTTTAATTATTCTAATACCACTTTCTTTTTTGCTCTCATTCTTTTTTTTTTTTTTGTCTGTCTGTAAAGTGTGCCATTTCGAGAAATTAAAATCATCAGGCTAGCCTTAAAATGAGACCAGGGTGGACCAATTTTCACCCAGGAAGTTATTTTGTTTCTCCTCAGCCATCTCATCTCTCTTCTCTGCTTGTTCATTGCTCTTTTTTTTTTTCATCATCTTCATTCTCCTTTTTTTTCCCCCCAAAATCATCCCTACCTCCTCTGTATCCACCACTATTTTTTTTCACTCTGTCCTCCTCTAACTTCCTCTTTTCTTTTCCGCTCTTTCACTTTTACAGTGTTTCCATCACTTTCGTCTCATCCCTCCAGCC
>NW_019525450.1:477765-478063 GCF_002814215.2 Seriola lalandi dorsalis | reverse complement strand
CCCCTCCTTACCCCCACCCATCCACATTTTTAAACACAAGCCAGCGCATTGGTTCCAAACCAAATGTGTTCATTCCAACATTTCAATAAATTGAGTAGGGGAGGCATTAACGTTAATCACAGCGACCACATTGTGCTTTAGACACGTCTGTGGGATTATGGATTACTATTAGCTGGATGGAAACCGATTCTTTCATTTGAATTCCGACTTCCTCGACTTGCTAAAATTAAAAAGAGAACTAATACTTCTTGGACAATAATACTTCTTCTTGGACAGGGTTTGCCCCCCCCCCACCCAC
>NW_019525450.1:454557-477745 GCF_002814215.2 Seriola lalandi dorsalis | reverse complement strand
ACCCACCACCCCCTTCTCCCTGATCTGCAGGAACACCCATGGAGCCATGACAGACAACGAAGACAGTTCGCATCTACATTTAAATCACAACCACATGAAGCTTATTGTTTCATTTAGCCATCTGATACCTCTGTAGCTGATAATGATAATGTCCCATTCTGAGGCTGATTACTCGTCTGTCGTAGCCTACTAAATATTCCCAGTTGATGACATTGGCCAAGTTACAGTACTGCCAGACTGCAGCTGGGGCACAAAAGTGCTTTCAAGATAAGAAGTTCGCCAATGAGAAGTTTGTGGATGAGCTTGGGAGGACAATTCTCCAGTATTTTCCTCCGGTTTATTATGTATAAAATATTTTACTGACTTGTTCTGGGTTCTTATACTGTACATATTTATCAAATAGGACCCACATACATAATAAAAACCATGTTAGTTTTCCTTAAAGAGAAAAAACATCTAATTTCCTGAAGTGTTTTCGACAGAATTACTGTCTGTCTGATAGTCATGGTGATACATTTGTTGGTTTAAACAAAAAGTTTTAAAGGGCCTATTTGTAAGTTTTCTCTGCTTCTCGACGGGAGCTGGTGGTGGTGATTGTCGCTTAAAAAGAGCTTCAGCCATCGTTGCGTTTACGAGAGGTTGTAATGCGTCCTCTGAGCAGCGCTACCTTTTCAGGGCAGGTTGGAACTGTAGAAGAAACGACATGATAGGGACAAGCGTTAACATTGGTGTTGGTTTCCACCTCTGGAGACAGCTGTTGGTGAGTAAAGAAATGAAGTTTGATGCTGAACTCACAATGTTTCTTTGAGACTGGTACGTAAACAGCTGCTAATGCTAGCTATGCTGCAATAGCAAAACTTACAACTAGCTCATTTCAAAGATAAGTACAGTATCAGCCACTATAACTTTTTTGTAACCAGTCATTACAGTTTAAAGTTTATTTTGACAAAATGCCAAGTGAATTTTTTGAGGTGGCACAATTACATATACATATTAATGTATATTACATATTAATGCAGAAACAGTAGCTGTGAATATTCAGTGAGCCTAAGATGCATTTAGGCAGATGTTTCAAGGTTACAACTTAAGTGAAAAATTAGCGCATATCCTGGAGCTTTATGGCTCCAGTCATGAGCGTATTGAGACAAACGGAAAAACGGGAACAACTGGAGGAAAATAACAGAAACAACTTAAGATCCTGGTGAGTAATGAGATCAGTCATAATCTGAGCTGTTGGATGAATACACACAGAAAACTTCCACACACCCCAGTCTGTGCGTACATTGCTAACAACCTACTACTAGTATTTGCTTATGATGTGCCACAAAAAAACTCCAACGGTCAAAGGGTTGCGCTGTAAAACTAAGCTTCATTTTGCTCCCTGTCTGAACACGCTTTACACCTTGTCAGCTGAATTTAAGCTGATCAGTAATGGTATGCTTAAAGGTGCATCAATCAATTTTTGTTTCCTAGGTGGCAGGATGTTTTTGCTCTGTTTTGGTCTGCACCAGTCCCATAGGGAGGGGCAGGGATGAATGATACAATAAATTGTTTGGCAGTAAAACCTAAAAACCAGAGTGAGTTAAACGATGTTATATATAAATATCTGTAAGCTGTTGCGTGATACCGCTCTTTGATTGTGGTATAAATGAATTATAATTCAATTTTTTAAAGAAAATTATTTGCAGGTTTAAAATGTCTCACAGATTGAAAAGATATCATCATTTTTAAATCCCAATTTTTCATATTCAGATCATAATCAAATGGGCCTGTTTTTTGTTTGCAATCACTCTCAGGCCTTTTGCTGTTTTACTAAAAAACAACTTACGAGGTAAAATAAGAGCTGATAAATTGTGTGTGCATGTGTGTACATGTACCACACAGTCTTGTGGTGATACATCATGCAAGTGGGTTGCAGGACTGCAGGAGCTGAGTGGTGTTTGTCTGGTCATACTGCAGTTTGACTTGCTGGAGTTATGGCATCCTTTCTTCTGTAGTAGAGGAATCTCGCTCGTCTGTTCCCAACGCATCACATTAATAACCTTGTGTTGGAAAGTGACTGTTTGCTCTTATGGCTTAATATTAAGGGATGTTTGAGTGAAACAGATTAACTGTGTGTCAGGGTGATCAGATACAGTAAATTACCCAGTATTTGCCCTATGAGGAATTAGTTAAAGTTGGTATTCCTAGGTATAACAATTGATATTATTCTTTGGACCTTATAATTCTAATTATACTTGTTCGCTCTGTCTTGCCAAAGACACTGTTGAAAGAAAAAAAAATCAAGTGAAAATACCCTCCCAACCCCCTCTTTTATCTCAAATAAGCCTGTTGGGACTATTTTGAGAGAGCCAAGTAGTTCTGTAATTCACACACAGTCACATATTTAACAGGAATAATCATCTGAGTCCTCCTCTTTTGTCTTGTCTGATACTCTCTTTGAATTTATCCTCCAGCTACTGGAGAAGAAACAGCTTTTCACTCTGTATGGTCACTATCACGGTCTGAGTGTGAGACAAAGTGGAGTAAGATTTAACCAGAGCTTCACCACATTACCTCTTGTACCTTGTTTTAACAAATGTGCTTTTAAGGAAAAGCAATTTATGCCTTTTTTCAAATAGGGAGTGATCTAATGGTCATGAGTTATAGGGAGGAAGTCGGGGATGAACATTTAGGCCTACAAAGCAAAGAACTGGACACTGGAGACTGTGTTTTTTCCCATAACAGCCCGTTAGCTTAGCATTATGGCTGAAAACAACCTGTTTAATTTAGTTAATTTGCACAGCAGTTACAGTAAAATATTACACGGTAAAAAAAGATATATCAATTGTGCAGGAGAGGAACAAGTCATTAAAAACATATTAAATATGGTAATAGTATACAGTACAACATCAAATAGATAAAAAAAAAAGGTGAAGTCGAAAAGAAAAAATATATAATAAATATATATAAATATAAAATACAATAATAATAATTAAGCAAGACAGTACTTTAAATGTGCAAGAGATGTTATACATCCATACATACATACACCCAGTCACACAAAATTCTAGTCTGGTTCTAGTTTAGGTCTGGCTCTTTGGAAAGGTGTTAAACTCAGCCTACCAGCGTCTCTAAAGCTCACTAGGTAACTGGTTATATCTGATTTGCCTAATTCATACAAATACTAAACAAGTTGTGCTTTTGTGGCAGGGTTATGTGCCAAACTATTTCTGATGAAAAACTATTTCTTGATCACAAGACAGGAAGTGACTCCTCCTGAGTAGTAGAAAAGTAGAACCCATCTCTCAACTCTTAAGTGAACTGTAACTTAACTGTATTCTCAGAAATGTTCAACTATTCCATTAAGGTTTAGGGACAGAGGATGATTTTGGTCAAACCTTGTGCGTCATGTCAGTGGTGAAATTTCCTGTCTTGCTTTGATTTGCCTAAATGTAACCATAACAACATGAATCATGCTTTAATATAAATGTTTGTGAGAAGTATATCTAAATTAAGCTTCTGCAAATGACATCTCTTGGTCCTGGGTGTATGTATCTGAGTGTGTATGCCGCGGTGTGTACGTCTTTGTGTGTATCACTGACGCTGCTGTCACCAGTAGATGGTATATGTCAGCCTTGACCACATGCTGGCTCCACTTCATCACCAGCTGCAGCCCAGCTCAGTTCCAGAAAAACTGGCAAACTGTTTGTCTGCCTGCCTGCTTGACACACAATAAAACTGTGTCTCCATTAGACTGGGCCTCTGCAGGCCCTACACACACACACACACACCAGACAAACCAGACACACACACATAACATTAAAACACAAACATGCAGCCCTGTGAGCACACAACTGTAGTCAGGCACATGCTCATATAAATGTATAAATGGACACACATTCAGACAATGTCCTTGCAGAGAGTGTGTCCTCGGTGTATGTGTGTGTGTGTGTGTGTGTGTGTGTGTGTGTGTGTGTTTGTGTGTGCCAGTGAGTGCGCTTTGTACCTTTTCGTAGAGACAACTGCAGTTTGTGCCAGATACCATCATAATGTTGGACAGGTGTACAACGTGGTAATCAGGGATTTACGAGTGTTTGTGTGTGTGTGTGTGTGTGTGTGTGTGTGTGTGTGTGTGTGTGTGTGTGTGCGTGTGTGTGTGTGAAAAAGATGAAGGACAGACAGAGACGGTGAAGTAAAAAGAGACAAAAGCAAGGAGCAAAAGATGGCCAAGTAGTCCATCTTCTTTACCTCTCTCTTTGCCCAGAAACTTGTGTCTGCTCCAACCTTTATTCCAAGACTGTGTGTTTTCACTTATGCGTGTGTGTGTGTGTGTGTGTGTGTGTGTGTGTGTGTGTGTGTGTGTGTGTGTGTGTGTGTGTGTATAAACTGTCTGGACAAGGTCAACCTCCTCTGTCCTCACTGCCCCTCAACGCCTCCATCATTACCGCCCCTCATAACAGCCGATCACACTCTTCCTCTTCACCCCCTCTTTCTCCCTCTTTCTTAATCTCCCCCGTCTTTCTCTTTTACATGTTAATCCGCAGCCCCTCCCCTCCCCGTTTTTCCCCTCCCTCCCCCTCCCCACTATTTTCTACCTTTCTGTGGCCTGTGGAGCTTAAATGACAGGCTGTCAGAGGACACTGAGTGCTCTGGCCTGGTTAGTTAATGTGTTAGTTACAGACACACCTGCCAGTGAAAGAAAGCACCGTCAGGGACACACAGACTCCAGATAATAGAGGGCGGATGAATGGGAACAAATCGATCAATCAATCAGAAAACAAGTCATCAAATTTGTACTTGCTTAACAGCCAGCGGTGATCACTCTACCCCCCCCCCCTTATATTTTCATATTTATTTCTCTATTCACCATTACCCTGGATATTGCGCTGCCCTCATAGATGCACACACATTAGCACATAGCGCTGTCAACCTAAATGATACTTTTCACCATCTTTCCATTTGCACCTCCTCCTCCTCTCGCCTTCCTGTGCCTTAAATTATTCAGATCTCTCTACATTTGATTTAGCATGCCTCCTGTCTACCATTTCCCCCTCTTTTTTATACATTTCATTATGTTGTATGACTTTAGACCCACTGGCTGGAAAATGACAATTATTTTGCTCCAGCAGCCAGCTATTAACAAAGCTGAAGAATACATGGAGTGGCGTGCAGTGTAAAGACGCATGCATGCATTCAGGCAGACGCACACACGCATGAACACCACACACACATGGATATGTAGAGAACCACATGTATACAGGTAAATATGCGCACACATATAGTATGAACCAAAACACATGAAAACACATGCATATATGCAGCAACTGTGCTGCTTTCTTTTATGTACTTTTTCTCTTTAGCCTCACACACACACATATGCACATATCTATGCTTACACTTACTGTACTATAAAGCAACAAAAAAGCTGACTTGTGGCCGGGAATGCATGAGGAATGATCCCTCGGAAAGAGCAGAACAAAGAGAGAGATCCGTCACTGCAAAGTAATGCCTTTTAAATGTACCTTTAGCGTTGCCGGGCTAGTGAATTCAACCCATATCTAATGGTAGCTTGTTTGGCCTTTTCATCAATTCTGCATAAATATATATGAGCCATGGGGAAACATACAAGGGGCCTAATAGAAATGAATGAACTACTCAACCATATATTTGCCGTAAGAGATATGCAGCTTGTGATTGGAAAGGGCATCCACTATCTGCAATATTGATAATACTTTTCAAATTTCATCTGCTTTTGTTTGCGTTCTGCGGCCGCCTGTTTAAACATGGTGAGAATTATAATGAGGCCAAACATTATCTCCACCGGTTGTTCTAGGCTGAACATATAACTTTATCACTGAAATGATTCCCGTACTTTGGCTGCATTGTAGCGTTTCCATTAGAGCTTGGCTATCTGACAGAACTCCAACCAGTCGGCAGCAACAGTGGCCCATGTCTGGTGGCCAAGCGGTGTCTGAGTCTGTGACACTGTGTGTGTGTGTGTGTGTGCGTGTGTGTGTGTGTGTGTGTGCGTGTGTGAAATGTGCCAGGATGTTTAATTGTAACCGTCTCTGATCAAATACGCTGGAGGACATGTGTACTCGCTCTATTTTACCTTGAATGGTATTTATATTAACCACAACAATATTTCATGTATTTCAGGGTTATTTTTTAAAATCCTGACCTGGAAGATTTTATGCTATACAGTCCGTACCACAATTTAAAATATTCATTTTCTCTCTGCATTTCTTCCTTCTTTTATTTATTTTTTCAGCATGGCCTTTATCTTGCTCTGCCTGTTTGTCTTGAGGATGCCAATCACATTTTGACAACACATCACAATCTAAGTTTGACCTTTTTGCGGCAAGGGTGAAAACACAGCTCTGCAAGGACACATATAAACCGCAGGTGTACGAGGAGAAAGGTATTTTGGATAACAGTAAAGACAAAGAGGATTCCAGAGGAACTGACATATGCACCTCCCGAAATTGGGTTGCGCAGCATTCAGCGCCAAACAAGCCACACTGACTGATCCAGCATCTTCTTGAAGGATGGGTAGGAAACAAAATTAAAACAACAATACGACATTCACACCCACTTCACACACAGTGATTAGACAGGTGAGTGGGGGTGAGAAAGTTGGCTATGTTTGAAATTCTCTTTGAAGCTCGATTGTTTTCAGTGATTACTTGATGATCTCTGTCACTTTTCATGTGTACACTTGAGTGTATCGCTATGAATGCCCTCCAGGAGAGACTGTGTGAGCATGTGTGCTGCTATCCCTGTGTTTCAACCCTGTCTCATTTAAATTAACTTTAAAACAACAACAACAAGCGGCAAAGTGACAAAAACTGCAGTTCCCTGAATGGCCACTTGAGTCTGGCCCCAAAAGTGAGTCAATCCCCATAGACTCACATGTTAAAATGTCCAGCTTTACAGCAGAAGTAAACATGTTTACAGTGCTTGATTGCTTAATTGAGGGTGTGGTTGCTCTGAGTGACAGTAGGGTGCCGTCACAGTTAGCTAGCTTTTTGAATTAGCTGGGAGTTAAGCGGAGTCAGGCTCTGCCAAGATGGCGACGGTGGAGGGGCCTACTCCGAAACCTATGGGTGATGTCACAGAGGCTACGTCCACCTTTATACAGTCTATGCTATACAACTAAATGGCTAATGCTCAGTTTATTTAATGGCAGTGGATTCAGAGAGGAGATTCTTTAGGTGGAAGTAGGGTGCACTAAATGCACAGCTAGCACACCAGAGACCTGGGTTTGTATCCAAAGTCCCTTCTTTGTATTTCAGATGAGGATCTTTCCCTAACCTTAACCAAGTGCGGTGTGAGCCTCAACATAAAGTAAAAAAAAGTTTAGTAATACTGTAGTCACTACAGCATATTTTGACAGGAAATAAACGTGAATATTTTACTTATTCAGTTCAGTTTCATTGTATTGGATTAACTATATATCTGAGAACCCATTAAGGCCGGGTCAGGGCCCTCTAAGGCTTGTACTTCACTTCAGCTGTCATGTCATGATATAAAAATACATATGATTAAAACTTTGACTATAATGTTAAATGTCACCATCGTTGGTTAATAGCCAGTGATTTATCACTCTGCTTTTATTCCTTTATAGAATTTCTGTCTATATCATAGCGGTGCAACAGCTGTGTGTAAAAGATAAGCAGTGGATATTGCAGCAATCATTTCTTCTTTTCTATATTATTTCACTTTGTTCTGCTTGATTTTGCTCCAGTCTATAACATGATCCTCCTTGGTGGCTGCCGTCGAAGAGTCTTTTCAAAAGGGTTCTCAGCAGCAAGAGTATGCAGAGGTGAACCATATTATATATCCTCTTAAGAAAGCACAGGAATCAGTCTTGCATGATTGCCCCTCATAGTGCCTCACAGAGAGGGAGAGAGAGAGAGCAGGTTATCCTTGTAGAAATTGCACAGCAGATATCATACAACAAGCTCTGTCATGCACAAAAGACGCTGGAAAAAAAAAAAAGAAGTACCAAGACGATCTTTCATCCCAGAGTAGCTGAAATCCCCAACACACAACCTTCGAAGAGCAGCTCAGCCCCTGCACAGGGACTGGGGGTTATTTGAACTAAAGCTTTGTACAGGGTTACAGGGAGTGTTCAATCTCTAAGACCAGGGTTGGTCCGATGCCTACCATGGACTTATGGTGATCTTGGTGACTTGGCCAAACGTTGCAGCCCAGATCGAGCTGTGTCACCAGGGATAGACATATCAGAGGAGCTCAGTGAAGCTGGCAGATCATGATAGTCATCTTAGGGAGAGGGGTCCCAGTGATTAAATCCAGGCTGTTGGATCCCACCCTCTGGCACTTGACCACATACACGCGCGTGCATACACAAAAATACACACACAAAGATGCATGCGTGTCCAGAGTCCCAGACCCAGGATCATTAATATTTGCACATTATAACCCTCCTCTTTTCTCACACTGCTGCCACCAGATATACCAGCTGGGCCTGCCTATGCATTACCATAATGCTATCAGTGTGTGTGTATGCCTGCGTGTGTGTTTCTGTGTATGTTTCTTGTATGAGATTTGCTGCGTGTCTCTCTGTATGTTCACACGTTCTGATACTGTTCTGTGTGTTTGCGTCTTCCCTTATTTGTGATATTTGTGTCTTTGCTTATTCCTGCCTGTTACAGTGGGCACGCATATTCAAAATGGATTTAAGGGCTAAATTGTATAATGATTTCTGGGAAAACAATAAATTGAGGTTCCAAATAAAGGCCATTATGGAAATGAGATTAGGGAGCAATTGAATTAGGCTGTAATCACTGTTTCTATATGTCATTACAATGCAACTTTATACAGCATTACTCTGTGCCTCGAGCTATAAATGACAAACACTGTTTCTTTGAGGGGTATTTCAGTAAATCCACAAGGGGAGGGTTTAATTCAGCTACACTCAAAGCAGCTCCACCTCCACCACTTTATTTCTGAATTCACATAATTCCCATCGAGGATACAAGACCAGAGTATTGGATGAATAGATTTTCATGTAGCCCAACCTCTGTCGAGCAACACATGAACTGTTGAGCGCAGTTTTAAGGATGTATTGTGTATACATGGTAATCAACCCAATTCAATGCCCCCATTTGAGCATTTATAGTTTTGATCATATTTTTTTTCCTGACACCTACATATGCATTCTTTCATTTGGGGTTCACTCTCGTTGACAGTGGCATTTTTAAACATAATTTGGCTAAAACTTAATGGATAATGGCAACGTTGGCAAAGCACAGCAAAACTGAATCGTCATGTAGCATTATGTCATTTGACACGTGTCGTTCAACGACTGTAGCACGTGTCGGACAGAAGAAGTAGTCAGTGTTCAATAGTTGATAGAATGATTAATTAGTTGGGCCAACATATCAGCCAGTTTTATCTTATTGCAGACACTACAAAATCTGTATATATGTCAGTAAATAATATACATGAAATTGCAGGGCAGAAATGCCAAAGATTTGTCAGGTTATTTAGAAATTGAATCTATTATTAATATGTTGCAATTCAATTCATTTTATTTGTATAACAAACACTATTTCAAGGCACTTTACAAAGTAAGGTCAAGACCTTACAATATTATAGAGAGAAACCCAACAGCTCTCATAAAGAGCAGCACTCCAGCAGAACCAGACTCAGGGTGGGAGGTGGTCTGCCTCGACCGGTTGGGTTGAGAGGAGAAAGTGGGGGTGGGGGAGAGAGAGCGACAACAACCAGGAACAGCTAATATATAATAATGATAATGAGTGTTGTAGATCTGGATCCTGCAGCTCCAGAATCAGAGATACTTGCAGACTGCAACAAATATTGCTAATAATATGTCATATATAATCATCTATAAATGACAAGGGTAATTACCATGAAAGATGTAAGTTTAATATGTAGAAGTTTGGTTGGTCTGATCCAAATAGTGTCGGAGTAACTGAGAGAAAAGCAAAAAAGTGTTGCAACCGTCCCCAGATTCCCCTATAAAATGACTGTAGGCTCATATATTGTTATAGGATTTTTAAACTCTCAAATATTGATATTGGTATTGGCCTCAAAACTCCCATATAGGATTAACTTTAGTTGCTGAGGCATTTCAATGAAATTGTTGCTTTTCTGGAACAATGACATGTAAACCCTACAACACGTGTCAATGCATCAAAACCACAGAGGTGTGTGATGTTAGATAGAAAATAATAGATGCAGTCAGATGTTACTGGTTTTTCAAACTTGACCAGTTCAGTCTGAGAGGATTGTTTCTTGAGTCAGGACAAGACCAGCTGTGACAGTCATCCTGGAAAACAAAGGGCAAAAACAAAGGCAGAAATTTCAACCTTAACCAGTTGCTTTAAAATGTTTATAACAAATGTGTCAATTAAATGTCTTTGATCAGATACACATATAATGACAATTTAAATTCTCGTAACAGGAATTATCTTACCATCATTACAAAATCACTTATTCTGCTCCCAGCACACACGCGCTCAGTCCATCATCACCAGTGAGAGTCCTCTCCTCCTGTTTTCCGTGGTCCGTGGGGATTTGTCAGTGCTCGTCAACCAACCGTGTCAACCGTGACAGTCGTCCAGATGTCTCCTGCTGCCACAAAGATGACAGGAAGGACAGGAGGAGAGGAGGAGTGGAGGGATGGAGAGAGAGGAATATCCCTCATCTGACAAGCACTACAGTGGAAAAACTGTGAGCAATCAAATCCAGAGCACCCAACTACCCACGTTGACAAGCGCTAATAAAGTGGATTCCATGATTCTGGTACTTAAGGGAATACACAAAGTTTGTAAGAGACTGGCCTGTTGGTCAGCTTACCTGTTGAAGCAGAACTCCTCTGCACATTTACACTCTTTTATGATCTTCTGTATTCTAACCAAACCATCTACAGCTGCTTTTCTACTGAACTAAGACTCAAACCTCAAAAGGCAAACACTAATTATTTTATTAACTTGTTACCATGACAGCTCAGACGGTGAAATTTACATTACTTTATCATATCAAACAATATTTAAAGATAAGGTTTGAAAAAGGTCAGGCTTAACCTTTTACTACCCACTGTTCTTTCCACCTGTAGTACACTAACACTTTGTGGAACTTTAATGGACTAGCAGTGCTATGTAAAGTTTCATGAATATTAACATGTGATATACTATATGTAATAAGGGACTAGACTCTTGACTTTTTGGTCATTATCTCCAGTTGGTGGGTGTTGAAGGCTCGCAGGAATACTTCAGTGATGGAGTATGATGGGAGAAAAAGAGAGAGAAAAACAACATAGTGATACTCAAATTGTGGACAGAAAAGCACTGTTCATGTTAAACGATTATGTTTACTTATATTTTAATTTGCTCTTACCACCTCACAAAGAATTCTCATAGCTTGTTGGTAGCATCGACCCAAAATGAACAGCTGAGTATCTTCTACTGGTCCGTACTGCCTCTAAGAAACAGTCATATGTTCACAATATAAAGACAGATACTGACAAAAGCTCTCACCTTTTCCTCTGTTTATAGATGATACCAACTGCGGAATGCAGCTCTAAAGCTTGTGTTATATTTTTTCATCTGTGAGTATGAAAGGCTCTTTGCGGATGTCCGCGTACCTTCCAATTTATTGTGTTCATTCAGACTTGGGCACCAACTGCACATGCAGAAGAGATAAAAGTATAATAAGAACAACTATGCGTCCATGGTGTCTCCAACTCTCCATGTGTGTGTCCACAAGGGAATATAAATGAGGCCTAATGCATACTCGCTGCCCTCGACACTTCTCATACATGCTGAACTGCAGCCTGTTCACTGAAGAACTCAACAAGGACAGACTGGGATCGTTGGGGCTCACCAGATTTAGTCATGAACTAAAGTCAGTGTTAGTTCCTGTTGACTGTGGATTTAGTTAAATTACACAACTTTTAGTGACTGCTAGTGTTGCATATTGTATTGCATTTTGATTTGATTACTTGTGCGACCTCCAGGTTATTTCAATTTCTGCTTCTGTTACAATATAATTTACAAACATGTTGGTATAGTTTTGTTTTTTTTAAAATACACACATATAGCACCAACACAGTTATAAAAGTAAGTAAAAAAACTTATCAGTTTCATGGTTTGGTCAAGCGGTTCATCAGCTTTATGCAGCCTACAGCTTCATACTTTGGAGAAATAATGGAGCACATTTGTTTAATTCCACTTGATACTGACATATCATGTCAGTGAGCCTGAGAGGTGCCCAACTCCAAATACTGTAAAACAATAATCCAACATCGCCAACCTCATTTTTGGCAGAACATTGTTAAAATTTTGAAAATAGCAATTACATTGATATGAAAGTCTCGTGTGTTTAGTTAAATACCTGTAGCCATCACCAGCAGGAATGTGTTGTATCTGTAGCTACAGCTTTTGATGTATATCATATTATTTAAATCTTACAAACAGAAATTTACCTTGTGCTTTTTCGGTGCAGTTATGAGCTGCAAATATTTTGTACTTAGCAAATCATTTTCTCTGGATAATCACAATCTGTAATGTCATCAAGAGGGAGTTCACAGTTTTTGTACGTTATATTTACTGTACAGCTGCGGCTTCGTTGTGCACATCTGAACCCCCATAAAACGCAACCTTTTTAATTAAGCAAGTCAAAAGCCTAGTCAACAAACAGTAATAATGGGAACATGTTTTTAACTGTAGCCCTATGATACTATATGGTACACAAAATTGTTCATAGTTACTAAGGAACGATTCAGGAAGGACCTGATAGTTGATGAGTCATTAATAAGTAGTTCCCTAATGATTTCAACGCCAGGACTATGAAGCAGATAATGATGAGTTACCAGAGAACAGACTGGGAGATACTATATTAATGAATCATGAGATAATTAGTTCATAAATATTTAGGCTACTGTTGTATATTCATTTTTTGGCTGACTGTATATTTGTTGCCTCACAGAGAAAAATAGTTTTCTCCACAAACGCTGCCTCTGGCTCATGTAACGACCTGCTGCTCTGACTGTGAACTGTTGAGGAGGAGGAGAGGAGCTGATGTGACTTGATTGGCTATGGCACTTTTAGATTTCGCCAAGGATGCCACCGAGGTTAGAGCCGGCACTGTGCCAAACACTCCATAAAGATTTGGTTCGTCGCTAGCATGAATAGCTGTTAGCAGGCGCAGTCACTTACAACAGCAAATTCAACATAACAAATAAAGAAACTCGTGGTAGCTGGTGTGTGTAGTTAGCTCATTTGCTGGACCTTCAAAACTTGAGGACACTGTTAAAATGACATTGTGTTTAATCAAGCTGACAGACAATTGCAATATTGCTAAACTATTGCTAATAATTGAGCTTTCGGTTGTTTGCTTCTAGCTTGTTAGCTTGTCCACTTTAACTGTATTGATGATGCTTTATAAAAGAGAGCAAATGGAGAATAAGAAGGAGAGCAGATGGAAGTCAGACGTTGGTCGACTCACCTTCCAAACCTGCTGTAGAGCAGCATGTTTTTAAATGCATAGTTGCCTGATATGCTAACAAAACACTTGAAAGCACAATTATTTGCAGCAAAAGATGTGGGACCCTTACAGTTTCACCATCAGATTCACTACCCTCTCTTTTGTAACCACATTAAGCAAATATGGAGGGCATGGCAGGGCACAGATCCAGCAGGCTGGTGGCCTGTGCCAGGAAGTGCTCTGTAAAGCACATGGTGAGAGCCTGCAGCACCAATCAGCCTGTACTAAGGTTGTCAATGGGCTCATTAGCGCTCATTACAGCGACCTCTTGGGCACCTGGGTGCCCTTCAGGAGCTCTTAGGGTAGGTGGGGGGTGGGTGTAGACTAGGGTAGGGTGGGGGCAAAGTAAGGAAAAACAAAAGCAAAAGGAGGGCAACCAATGATATATCTTATGCTTCTTGTTTTGTAGGAGATGAGGGGAGAGTGAAAAAATAATTAAAGAGAGCATGAAGTTAATACTGTTCTTTTTCTATTCTGTACTCTAATTATGAAAATTACCTTTAGGTTAGGTTAGGATGTTTATTGTCCATGTTTCAGGGAAATTATTTGAATTTATATATTTATATTTGAAAAATTACATGAAACACAGGCAGCAAATGAGCCATGCCCCTTAAACAACTGTGAAGAGGTAGTAAAAATGTCTTACATAAGCCATGCTTTTATTTTTCAAGGCGCATTGTTTTTAAGCAGTGAATGTTGCATTTGAAATGTATACATTATAATTTGACCATTGGAGCATCAATTCAGTCTGTGTTTATTTGCCCCAAACAGCCAGTGTAGTGACAGATATTATAGCGGTAGCTCGCTAGCAACATGGCTAGTAACGACTATGACATTACAACAGACCAAAAACTTAAATTCTTCTTTCCATTATTTTATTGCAGTTTTTTTCCTTTATTGTATGAGAGGTATGTGCAAAGTTTACTAAAATTGAAATATTTTCAATAATCTCTGACTCATCTTTGGTGTAGTTCGTCCCATATAAGATAGCAGATTTGTATGTCTGGACCCACCCACCTCTTTATGTTGCACTGCTTCTAAAATTTGCTTGTGTTCAGTCTAAACACACCTTTACTGCGAGTGCTACTGAGTTAGCCTTCAGTCGTCACTTTGGGCTTCCATCATAGTGTAAATAAGGATGGACGTAGCCTCGGTGACATCACCACAGGGTTCTGAAGAGTGGCTTTGAAGCTCAGAGTGGACTGAACCACTGTCGCCATCTTGGCAGTGACTGACTCCACCTAACTTCCAGCTAATCCAAAAACAGGCAAAGAGGTGGCGTGTATGGAGCCGAGACTTTGGTGCATGATGGTTTGTGGCAAGCATACACTCACCCACCTGTCAGTCAAAGTGGCCACACCCTCAGTTATGCATAACTTTAAACCTTAAAGGGCCTATTTGTACATTCTCTCTATTGCTGAATGTGGTTTCTTGCCAGGAGCAGGTGGTGGTGATTGACACTTAATAAGAGCTTCAGCCATTGTTATATTTACAAGACACCCTCTGAGCAGCACTAGTCTTCAGGGCAGATTGGAAGCTACGGTGAGTCGCTATCGGAAAGTGACAAGACAGGCCAGGGCTAGCTGGTTAGCATGCTAACTACAGTAGAAGAAAAGACATGATAGAGACAAGAGTAAGGAGTTTGCATTGCTTTCCACCTCTGGAGACAGCTGTTGGTGAGTAAAGGAATAAAGTTTGATGCTGAACTCACAATGTTTCTTCTGGACTAGTAAGTTAACAGCTGTTAATGCTAACATTAGTTATGTGGCAAAATATACAAATAACTCCTTTTATAAAATTTAAACGAGTGAGTGGCTTCATTTTACAGCGCTGGAGGTTGCTGCTTGATCAGCTCACTAACCTGTATACTTGGCTATGAAAAACACACTGTGTTGAGTGTAAAGTGTATCATGTCTGCATTTTAAGTTGAAAGGATGATCCAGGACATTTAATGTACAAAATATTACAGTGTTTATAATGATGAAGTGAATCCAGGTCAAAGCTTTAATCCCTTGTTAATTTCCTTCATTAAATCTGTTCCAATCACACATGGAGACAAGAGATAAGCAGATGAGTTGGAGAAGTTTTAATTTTTGAGATTCCGTTGCCACTCAACCCCAGGATATTCTGTAATTATTTCTATAATATGTATGTGTATTTTGTGACATAATTGTGCTAATTCTATCCAGTCTGGGCTGTCTTTCATTTATTGGTGTCTTTAAAAGGGCAACAAGTTCACCTTCAATGGTAACAGGTTGAAGAAAGCTCACACAACCATGAAATCACCTCAAATGGCCCTATCAGTTTTACACCCTCTTACCTCAGCCCCTTTGCTTTCTCCTCAAAGCTTTCCCATGATTATGCTTACCTGAACGCTTTTCTTTGTGGCGCTTTAGCTCCAAGACTTGGAAGTGTGTCAGTTTTTGTTAAAGCTAAAAGTATTTCGCTCTCAGCAGTCTGCATGCAGAGCACAGTAGTGTACCTTTTCTATTTTGCGCATGTACAGAGAAGATACCCTCATAACAAGTCTTTATGAGCTGTTCAGAGGATACAGTAGAGCCAAAGGACACACGCATTGTTTAAACAGAGGGGCTCTTATTATTTTGACATCAATAAAAGTAGACAGAACTGTCACAAAGAGCATTTACACAGACACAATTGACACAGTACTAAAAGAATACCTTGGCAAGTAAGAGTGGTTCTGCTGAGAGGGGAGGGTAGGACAGTCAGAGGAGGCAGCATAGTGTGGTACCAAGAGCCACTCAGCCAACCAGGAAACCCTACAAAAAGACAGGACCAGCATTAGTACTTTATTTTTCAATGTTAAAGGTTCCATAAAGGTAGATGTCAATGTGTTGTTTGATTGTAAAGCAGGCTTAGGTTCTATATTAATACTGTGAAAGTATCAAAGCCTCAGTCCACAGAGAAATGCACACAGCCTGTATTCAGAAACTGAGCCTTAAAACCAGCCGTCGGGACTTCAGGAACTTTGCAATGGCACAAAGTCACTGCCCCAAGCCCCGCCCACCTGGGCCCACCCTCCAACTGGATTTGGTTTCTCTGAGTGTTTACCTGAAATCTCCTAATTTTTATTACGTTTTATTAATTTATTTTATTTTCATTAAATGTATTAAATTTTAAAGGACCTATAGTGTATACCTCATTAAAGGCAAATTAGTATATTTGTTTATATAATGTTAGTGTCCTTATTTTTGTCAACACTGTATAAAACAGTGTACCTTTGTAATTCTACATAACATTAACAATGCTGTGATTTTTGAAAATGTGTAAAATGTTTAACATTTGAAACACATGTTAAAATGCTTTTAAAACGCAAAAAAAACCCCTGTAAATGCTCTTGTAATACTACTGACTGAACCTGAAGAAGCCACAAGCGAAACGCATTGTTCGCTCGCGATAAAAGTCACAGTGAAGTCATTTCAGTGTGTGGTTGTTCGAAGTTTGAATTTTGAATAATCATTTTTTGTTTAACTGAAAGTGAAAACACAAAGAAAACTGGTAAAACAGGGTCCAAACACTGTGGCATAATGTGAAAGTGGAGCAATCAAGAAGCCAAGAGCAGGTGGTTCCCTTTCCCCTGGTCATCTGTCAGATCTGCTATTGTGTTCCAGCTGTTGTTTATGTCACGTGGTATTCTGTCCATGTCACCTAAATACTTCCTGTTATTTTTCCTGGTTCTGGTTTGATATTGTTTTTTTCTCTGTTATTGTGTTTTCATAGGGTCATGATCTTGTCAAAAATAGTAATTTGAACATGTGATTAAACTTCAAGTCATCTGATTGGCATTAAGCTATCACAATATTGTGTGTTGAATTTGCGCAAAGGTTTATATGCACAAATGTACAAATCCTCAGCTCTCCCAAACACTACAAAACCCAGACAGGAATAAAGACTGACTTGCAGTCTAAACTCCTAGAACAGTCCCTATGTCATTCCTCTTGTAAGGTGTCTGAGCCGCCTGTAGCCCTCAGCAGGAATCATTACACTTGAGTGTCCGCCAGTTATCAAAGTGTGGAGGAACCATGCAACTTAACCTGTCAAATGTTTGCGGATTATGTGCAGAATAAAAAGAAAATTGATTTTCATAACAAAACTGAAGTGAAGTCTGTCACTAAGAGATAAAGGAAATACATTTCTTTTTTTTCCTTGTTTATCTTATTTTAAGCATAAAAAGTAAATAAATCAAGTGACTACAAAATTAAATAAAAAGGTGATCAAAATAAAATAAGTATATATTAAAATTAAATTAAGTAGAAAGGGATTAGTTGCAGTATTATTGTTTTTCTTAATGTCCGATTTGACTTGCTTATACAAACAACTTAAACAGCTAAACAAAATCAGAAGGAAGCAGATGAGATAATTTAACTATAAAAATAAAGAATGCATTTAAGTATGGAATCAGAGCCATTATGGTCTAACCTGAGAGAATTTAACACATTATCACCATGCATAAAAATAAATTGATTGTAATATTCAGAGTAGAGGAAAGCCGTTCCTCTGGCGCTGGCACGTACCAGTCCAAATCACAGACTACTAGACTATGTCATGCTGGTTGCTGTGATTCAAGTACGACTGTTTCCCTCCCTCCTCCCGCAGTGCGAATGTGTGTTGTGTTATGCTACGCTACTCAGGTAGTGTGTAAATTAGGTGATATCTCATAGGCTTATCTGTTCCAGAGTCAAGGCTGCCACTATTTCTGGTAGGATGACAAACTCCCACAAATCTCAATTGGTGAGCATCCTGGCTCCCTGTGTTTTCATGGTCATCTCTCAAAAACATGAACCAGCACACAGCGAAAAAGTCAGTGAAATCACAGTGTATCAATTAAGTATGATTGAAAATTATTCATAGAGAATAAATAACTGTGAAGTAGTAACCACATAGTTAAATCTAAATTACAGTCAGATGTACAATAGATGTAGGTGTATATTAAGAAATAAATTGATTTTTATTAATAACTGAGTTGAACTTGCTATTAACTATGAGCAGAAATAAAGTATATTTATGTCATTTAATCTGTTTGACGAAGATATTCACAGCTGATTACTGCAAAAATAATTCACCCAATCACATTAAGGCAGTTCATTAACAGTACAATTAGTACTATGTGTTCCAGTTAACCATTTCTATAATAAGACTAGTATCTCACCTGAAAGGTGGAGTGTCCATAATAAAACTACTAACCAAACAGTCTGTGGAAACAGGATACGGATCTGGTATCAGTTCTCCATTTCCCCCAAATTTTACCTGAATGCATAGAACTCACTGGGATCATTTTTGTGTAATGCAACATGAGGCCAGGGGTGTTGTGGTGCTAGAAACTGAGTCAGCAGCCTAAATCCTTGAAGCCCTGGAAAAGCTTTGGTGTCACTTCTTTGCGTTCTTGTAGAAGTTTGTGTTTGAGTTTCTGGATGGCCTGCCGGATATGATAGGGAACTACTGTCTGATTGGTGGAGCCTATAGTCCATTGTCCCTGAAAAAAAGAGAGACAGATGTAGGGAATGTGGGTATGAAGTAGGCTATTTGAATGTGATTTGTGCAGTCGATGAGTTATTAAACAAAATGCTTTTATTGCAGTTATTGTAACAACTCCTTATGGTTGACATGGGTCTTATTTTTAAACCTTTACTACCTCCACTAAAATTTCACCTTTGCATCATTTATGGTTTAATCCACACAACTGCTTTTAAATACATAACTAGAACTACACCCTTGTGTATCCCTCCACCAACCAGCAAAGTTGCAGGAAATATGGCTACAATCTTTCCTTCCTGAGTTACAGTGTTGAATAATGTCTTAGTGTTTTTGCAGAACATTATGATGTCACAGTGACCTTGAACTTTGACCTTTGAGCAAAATCTATCTATCTATCAGTTCATTGGTGAGTCCAAGCGAACCTTTGTGCCAAATTTGAAGAAATTCCTTCAAGGCGTTACTGAGATATCGCGTTCACAAGAATGGTACTGAAGGACAACCTGAAAGCATAATGCCTCATAAACAATATGGTTCCAGTCCTCTTGGATTTTGAACTGCTAATTAAATCAAAGCACAACTTGATAGTACACACATTTCAGTCTCACAGCACTCAATAAATACCATAAAGTACCAGAACCAACCCAGGCAGACATAGGTTTGTGTTTCCTCCCGGAACAGCTCAGGGTTCATCACAAGCTAGGCAATAACAACAATCAGTCAACCAGTATTTAGTCCAGTTTATTAAATCTTTAACATTCCATGACACACCACAGCAGAAAAATCCTTCTCCGGCTCCAGGATGTTCAGTGTTCAGTGTGGACAACTTGATGGCTATTTGTTGTCAGCTTCCCTCAAACTACCAGCAGTCATAGTCAATATAATGAGTCATGACTTTAGGCATGTGGCTGAGGTAGAGCGGGTCATCTGCTAATCATCCCTCCTGTCTCCTCATGTCCAAATGGTCCAGAGCGAGAAACTGAATTCCAAGTTGCTGCTGATGGGATGAATGTCGCAAATTGTAAAGCGTTGTGTCCATCACGGTAAAAACTGGTGCAGTCCATTTACCATTTAGCAAAACTATGACTTACCTACCGCATTTAGACAGTGTGTTAAACCGGATTTCCTAAATGTGTGCCTCATTAAAGAGGTGCGTGACAAAGAGGCGAGCTTCATCACAGACTTGGCATTTTATTGGCCTAAGCGCCTCCCACTAACACACCTGTTTCTCACCTATAATCTGCTACTCACCCGATGATTTTCCCCTGATCCTAAAGCTCCACACGACAGTGGGAATGAAATGTCACCCACTACAGCAGCGTGACTCACTGATGTGTTTTTAATAGTTTCTGGACAGTAATGGAGCTCTGAGCCATAGAGGGCTGAGCTATATTAAGCTGTGAAAACACAGACAATATACTTAGTGGTAAGATAAGCTTATTATTTGTTTTGGTCTTTTATTGTTATAATTTGATTAAACACACATTTGTTTAAGGCTGCACCTTGTAAGCATTATATCAAATGCAATATTAAAGGTATTAAAATTAGGTATCAACTCTGCAAGCCCACAGCAGGGCCGGTAGCATCTCACTCTTTAATTGTGCTTCAGTGGTGCATTTTACCAAATGAAGCCCTTTGCACGGTTGTTAATCCAGCCTTGCCCCACAGCTGTCGCACACACCAACCCAGTCCTCCTCTCTGGGGAGGTCCTGTCTTCTGAGCGCACACCAGCACAGATGTTAAAGTTTTGAATGGAGTTGCTGTTATTCTCACTGGGGAGCTGGTAAACGTCAGTATGTATCTTTAAGTCTACAATCACCTGGCAGTTTATAAGGAACACCTAGCTGAAAGCAATGCAGACTGATGCAAAAGTCCTGCAGTAACTCCTCCTTCATGAAGGTTATAATGTTCAGAAATTGCTGAAATGGTTTTAAAGAGGTGTTGATTCAACTGTGTGATGATTTTGGAGGATGTAGTTTGTGGTGCTGTTGGACTGTATCTCATGATAAAGAGAGGTTCAGGAGGTAGAGCGGCTCGTCCACGAATCAGAAGGTCGGTGGTTTGATTCCCTGCTCCTCACATGTGGACAAAGTACACAAATTGATTACTTGGGTCAAAGTATAGATGTTCAAATATAGTCAATTATTACTCCAATACAAATGAAAGCTGTTCAGTCACATTTTTACTTCAGATAAAGATTTGGAGAACTTGCTTTTAAAATGGGGATGCCGACCAGCAACACCCGGCAGAGTGGCAGAGCTATGTGTTGCCGTGCACAGGGCCATGAGAGGTGCACTTGTGCGTAGGAATATTGTAGTTCAGTGGTTGAACTGCTGAAATTATTCTATGTGAAGTGTACATTCAAACAGATATTGGATTGTTTCGGTGGGTGTTTTTAGAAGTGTCTAAAACGTGTTTTTTCTGGTGGCCCCGTGCACAGCAGCACATCGCTCTGCCGGGTGCTGCCGGTCGGCTTTCCTACCTGGGTTCCCGCTGTGGGTAATGTGCCAACTATTCATGAGTACTTCACACAACCCCATGTCAAAACAATCCGAACTATCCCTTTAAATACAGTACAAGAGTAAATGTACTTCATTACTTTCCACCCCCTGCAACTCCTCCAGTCTGTGTCATTGGGCAAGATAGTGAATCCCAAATTGCCACCAATGTATCATTGGTGTGTGAATGTGCGTGTATGGCAGAAAAGTGCTGTATGTGTGCAGTGGAAAAGCACTGTATATGTGAATGGGTGAATGTGGCTTCCAAGGTAAAGCTTTCCGAGTGGTCGATAAGAGTATAGAACCTCTATTTAAGTGCAGTCCATTTACCATTCCTGCTATTTATTCCCCCCTCATTGATATAAATGGGTTGGACTAAATAATGGGAACACCTGTCCGTATAACACAATAGAGTTAAACAGCTCCATAAACTCGAGCCTCCGAAATGATCATAAAGTTGACTCAACACTTCTCTAAAAGAGTTTGTTTCGAAAAACTTTATTTGAAAAATGTGGTGAAGCAGTAGAGCAGGGTTAAAGGTAGAATGGAGAGGTCTCCTTGGGGAAAACAGAGTCATTACAAAAGCAGTGCTGAAGTAGTAAAAGGTAGGTAAGTAGGACAGTGTCCCTTTAAAAGTAGTATGGGGAGGAAGGAGGTGTGGGACATAAATTTTTACAGAGGAAGAGAGTAGAGCTGCAGAGATACGAGGCAGAGATATTAACAGGGTGAGGGTTTAAAGTAGTGTAAAGCTCAGTGCAACATAATCCAAGGGGCCTTTTGTTCGCTTTGCAATGTGATACTGTTGGTTCATAAAAAAAAAAAAAAAAAAAACAGTTCAATTGAGTGAGTGTATTGAGTGGGTGCATGAATTTGATTTAATTCCAAACAGCATTTCTAATACATATTCTGCTCAGGTGTCAAACAATTAGATGAAACACAATTAAGAGACCTCGTCAATCTGATAAAACATCCTGCTCGGAGGAAACTGGTGAAAAGAGCTGGATACTGGAGCTCAAAATGAGGCCACCAAGAAGAATGCTTACATTAAAGCCACCGATTCATAATATTTGCTTTACACACACACAGACACACACACACACACACACACACACACACACACACACACACACACACACACACACACCGCCATGCCCTTTCTGTACCTCAAATACTGTCATAAATGTTTCAGAGCCAGCAGTACAATATGGAAACAAAAAAAAGGATAAATACTCAACTCCCTGCAAAGGGAACAAGGCCCCAAAATATGTTTTGGAAACATAATCAGCATCATAGCAGCTCTGTGTGTCTGTTTACATTCTGGCCTCTACCATCACTCCCCTCTCCTCCTACAAACAATAGGACAGGGGGAAGGAGGAGAGATATAATAACAAAAAAAAGGAGGAAATATCTTTTGCATATTATTTTAAGTAACTGTTCAAATTTCATTTCAGAATGGTAATCCACAAAACAAATATGTAGCGGCATATCTTAAAAAGGGAGGCCCCGCTCGCTTCAATTTCCTATTGTGGTGTTTGGCGTGTGTTTGCTCTTTGTGTCTGTTTGAATTGATTTGCACAGCTCGGCAGACAAGGGCTGAATGCTCAGACCAAGAATCCATAATTTCATATGATCTGATAGTTCTGCAGTATTAGATTGATTTTTTTTTTCCCACCCCCCCA
>NW_019525450.1:452057-454537 GCF_002814215.2 Seriola lalandi dorsalis | reverse complement strand
ACCCCCCCCTCCCTCTCTTTGGTGTTGATGTTAACAAACAAGCTGAGGTACCTGCGCTCATGGATCCAAAAGAGAGCAAAGAGAGGCGTTTTGTTCAGGCTAAGGTGATAATGTGGAGATGGGGACATGTTTGTTTGAGGAAGGGGATATGTTTATTATGTGTTGTTTTTCTGAGGAGGTACTTCCCGTCTTGCCTATTTAGCTCGGAGGGCTGCGGTGTCTGCAGCCACATAATATCCAGGACTGGAGACTTAACACGCTGCTTATCTACAGCTGGTTAGGTCTGCACATAAATGCCCATTCAACTATTACTGCATATACACAAGTGCAGTAATCCTGATGCCTCACAGCAGAGGAATAGATTAGATATTGGCTCTGATGCAAAATAAGCCACCAGACTGTTGATATGTAAAAGTGTTGGAGGAGAAAACAAGTAAGGTATTGTCTTTTTTCCCCTACTCATATTTTGCTTCTGCAATAATTACCACATGATTAGAGCTGACAATGAATCTACTTGGCTCCACTTGGATATATTAAAGGTCCATATAGTATAAAGGTGGATGTCCAAGAGTTGTTTGGTGATAAAGCAGGTCTATGTTCTATATTAATACTGTGAAAGTATCAAAGCCTCAGTCCACAGAGAATTGCACACAGCCTGTATTCAGAAACTGAGCCTTAAAATCAGCAATCAGGACTGCTGCAACTTTGTGATGTCACAACAAAGCAGTCACCGCTCTCAGCCATGCCCAGAGCCCCGCCCACCTGGACCCACCATCCAACCTTGCAGGATTTGGTTTCTCTGAGTGTTTACCTGACATCTGCTATATTTTTTTTTTTAAAGTATATTTTTTGGGCTTTTTATGCCTTTATTTGATAGTATAGTGAAGAGAGACAGGAAACAGGGAGGCAGAGAGAGGGGGAATGACATGCAGCGAAAGGCCGTCCGATGCGGGATTCGAACCGGGGCCAACTGCAGCGAGGACTGTAGCCTCTACACATGGGGCGCCTGCTTAGACCACTACGCTACACGACGCCCCATCTGCTATATTTTTATCGAATCACTCGGATGAACAGTCAGCCAAAAGGCCTCCTCTCTTCTGATTGGCTCACTGACTTGTTGTTACTAGAGCTCCAGAGAGAAGCCTGAGAGAGGAGATGTACAATTACATTAAGATGGTTTTTGGTTCTTAAAACCACAGATATATCTTCTTATGGATCAACACTTCAAATAAAACAGTAGAAGAGGAAAATATCGGACCTTTAATAATCTTTGCTTTGATGTGATGACTATGATACAATTGTCATTTTCTCACCTTATTTCAACTGTATAGCCTATATATTGATATCTGTAAGGACAAACTTGCAGTAATGAAAATTTTATTTGTATGTGACGCAAGGAAACAAAAATATAATAAACAATATGTTTTCAATATGTTTTTCAAAAACAAGATTTTATTTTACTTCAGAACCTGCTAAACAGTGTCTATAGGAAATGCAGTTGGCTTATCGGGAAATATAAGCAATGGTAGACACTTATTATTACTTATTAGTATTAGTCATCTCCACTATGATCACCTGTATTGATGGTAAGAATATGGGACCTTTACTTCACAGACCTGAGACCAGGAACTACTGGAAGTAGACAGCTACTAAAGTAAAGGCCTAATATATACAGTATGTATATGTAGACCAATATATACTGTGTGTACTTTCATCTAAATCTCATTTCATTTCAAGAGTGTTGCTGTTTTATTATCTCTTTTTGTCTTTGTATGAAGGATATTCTCGTTGTGGTCTTTCACACTCACCTTGAATTGGCCCTTGACAGGTGAATAAAGCATTTTTGAACTGAACTGAATCAAGGATCACAACGTCTGTTTTAGCTACATGTTTTAGTCAACAATGGTATCTGAAGGGGAGGCAGTCAAGTTGACGTTCTACTGCTAGAAAATGGAGAGACTAAGATCTCTTACAGCGCTGACAAACAGTGCCTTATCAAGAAAACTGAACAGCAGGAGAATGCATGTTGCATGATTTATATGAGGCAAAACAAGAATAAAACATATTTGCACTGTGCACTGAAACAAATGAGGTTTCATTCTATATCAGGAAAATCAATACAATAACAGGCTCTGTGCGCTACGCAGCCTGTGTGCATGCTTAATAAGTGCTACCCTCTTGCAGTGTTATGCAGAGGATACAGCCTGCAAAGTTACATACTATGATATCAACGTTTTTTTTTTCCTCCCTCTCTCTCTCTCTGTCTCTCTCTCTCGCTCTCTCTTTTTAAACTCCAATCTCAAGCCTCTCGTTTGGGATTTGGTTTGAAGAGTGGGGTGTTAAGTACTAAAACCACAGTTCAGAAGAGGCTTATGTTAAAAGAGTCATCCTGAGACACTCACCCACCGCCTTAAAAAGAGGGGGGAGAGACAGAGAACTGTGATGCTATCACCTCCCTTAACTCCTGTGCTACCCCCCCC
>NW_019525450.1:365532-452037 GCF_002814215.2 Seriola lalandi dorsalis | reverse complement strand
ATCCATCCCCACCTGCCGTCAACTTGTACGCATCTGTCACAGACTTATAAAAATACTTAGCTCCTTCTTCCCGGGCAGACAAACACCTCAGAGGGAAGCCTGTGGGTGGGCAGGTGTGTAGATCTGTTTGAAAAGAGATGGAAAGAGGGAGAGGGGGGGAGACAATCACAGAGAGTGGCTCTAAGGCTGAGATAGAAAGTAAGTCAATGATAGAGTGAGAGAGAGAGAGAGAGAGAGAGAGAGAGAGAGAGAGAGAGAGAGAGAGATGGGGATAGAAAAGTGCGATTGGGTTGAAAAGCGGTAATATCCTCTGAGCATTCGCCTATCAGTAGGGCGACAAAGCAGAGTGAAGCCCAGGTATTAGCCTTCCCTCTATTCCTGTTTCACTCACTCTTCCTCTCATTCTCTCGCCACGTACCTCCTTATACCTGCCGCCGTCTATTTTAAGCCATTCCTTGAACACAGCATGTCAAACAAGCCTGAAATCCCTGCTAATACTAGTTACCCCTGAAACACTGATCTTACTGTTTGGCTTTTAGCTTAGACAAGTTCTCTCCATGTCCCTCCCCCCCCCCATACCCCCCCATCCCTCCATCCCTACCATCTCACCCCTCCTTTCGTGAAGAAAAAAGTTAAGGAGGGAAAAAAAAAGTGTGTTTTGACATTGCCTTTACATTTTGAGCTCATTAAATCCCGGGATCTGTCTCACTTCTACCTGGATTTTTTTATTCTCTGAGATAAGCCAAATTAATATGAACTCGCCAGGGCTGTTATCCAAAGCCCTGCGTTCCATCTCCCTCTCGCTCACACTCTCTCAAAGTTATCATGGGGCCCATGATAGCCTTTAAACAAGCAAGGTGAAGTGCTTTAATTAAAACTAGCAGTGTTCCATGGGAAAAAGGAAAGGGAAACGAAGAGGGGGAAGACTTCATAATTTATCTTACCAAAGGGCTTTCTCTCAGCGGTGGCTAAAGGAAGAGGGATAAAGGAGCTACCCATCTCTTTAAGCAGGGGCATGAAAGATGTCCACTTCTGTGCATGGAGCACACACCTTGGAGACAACAACGAAAACCTTTTGATGTACAGCTGCACACGGGACAGAACGCTGGACTCACTCTTAAAAGTAGTGACACAAAATCAAGATTCATAATGGGTCCGTGTGCTTCTTCTGATGTTAAGTGCAATGGTGCACTTAACATCAGGCAGGAACCCCCTACGCAACCATGTAAATCAATCACTTATATTGCACTAAACTTTATGCAATATACTTTCAGGTTTCATTGCTTCTATAATGCATATTTACATAGTGTCTACACAAAACATGCGCGGACAGCAGCATGCACATATACATGCAAAGACTCCCTCACACACAAACACACACACACACACACACACACTCACTCATAGGAAATCTATTGAGTGTGTCTCTTCTTGCCAAGGATTTTTTTTTCCTGAGTCAAAGATAATACAATTCCTTTTTTTCTTATTTCCTTACAATACATCTTTCAGTTCTGCCTTCTGCATGCATGAAATTCATTTTCTAATGGAAATATTTGTTTTGTAAATCAAATATGCATTATGCACAGAATGCAAAGCACAAATTAAATTATGTTAATGAAATGAAAGAGATATGAAATGCATATTTCATGGACAAAACATAACCCTGCCGAACAGCCATTTCTTGATAAAATCTTTAAACACAATCTCATTCGAAGAAAGACATATTGCCATAGCAGATAGCACCTCATTAAAATGGTCTCCTTTAATATCAGTGCTTAGTATATATGGGATTGTAAATAACCACTGGGGAAGAGGAACCAATAATGAAATACTGTCTTTAATAGCTTGCCATTGATGTCAGCATAAAAAGTCTACTAGAGGAATATTGGAAATTGGGTGTGCACACACATAGAGTCAAAAGCTGTAAATGATTGCATATTTAAATAGAGCTGACTAAGGAAAAGATGATATAGATATTAGTAATAGGCAGAAAATTATGCTGACCTTACATAATTCCACAAAAAAAAAGCCCAGACTGTTTTAAATTTTATATTGGTTACACTTAATGAATAATAGATTCTGTAGCTGTTGTTGTGCAGTCCATGATGTTAATAAAAGCCTAAGAATAGGAGCCCTCCTCTGCCTGGCCGACTAGCAAATGAACTAGACTGGCTTTTCAGCAGAAATAAATACAGCAATAAATACAAAAGGATGGGGACGGGGTGGTGGGGAGCTGGGGGAGGGTGGAGGGAGGGGTGAGGGCAAAGAAAATGTGAGGAAACAGGGGAATGATGCTGAGGAGAGAGAAAAAGAGGAGAGATACAGTGATAGATAGAAGGAGAGAGGTGTAAATAGACAGAGAGAACAAGGCAGGAAAGAACCATAGCAGGAAAACCAACAAGTCCTCCAACCCGATCAACCATACAGGTCACTTGTACCAACCCTCTGATACGACCAATAGGAGTGTCAACTGAAATAGCGCCCCTACGGCGACAGGCATACCGGACCTTCGTTGCTATGGTTACGATGATAAACAGTCACAGTTTAGTTAGGTTTATAAGCATAAAAATTACTTAGTTAGGTTTAGAAAAAGATTGTGGTTTGGGTTAAGTACTTCCTTAAGGTTAGATGACCTCTGTTGCCATGGTTAAAATAATAAACATAAATGGCTTGGTTAGGTTTAGGGACAAAAACAACTTGGTTAGGTTTAGGAAAAGATCGCGGTTTGGGTCAAAATAAGTACTTCCTTAAGGTAAGACAATCTATGTTGTCATGGTTACAATAGTAACAACATGGTTAACTTTTGTTGGGCCCAACACTTGGTTGAATGGTAATGGATAATAGAAACAACATAATAAAAAGATAATAATTGGGGAATACATTCATTCATTCTTTCAGAGAGTTAGACGTACAGTATTTTAGCTAGTAGGAAGCTACAGCTAGCTGAGACTGGTTAGAATAAAAACCGGAGACAGCCTGGTCCTCTAAAGTAGAGCTGAACGTGAGAACTGGAGAATATGATTTGTAAGCCGGGGCATCTTGGTAGCACCACAATGCTTTATTTATGGTCTGTTGTCACATATTTGACCTTTACCAAAAAAATTGCAGCTCCTGCGTTTTGGATATTGCACTTGGCCATATTGTGATTTTGATAATATTTTCATTAATTGTTCAGCCCTAGCCCAAAGTTAAAATAAATGGTCGACCAGCACCTTTAAAGCCATCAAGTTCACCATAACTTTTCTGTTAAAGGTCATGTATTATACAATTTTCCTGTGTTTTATTTGAAGTGTTGATCCATAAGAAGATATGTTTGTGGTTTTAAGAACCAAAAACCATCTCAGTGTAGTTTTACATCTCCTCTCTCAGGCTCACTGAGCCAATCAGAATAGAGGAGGCTCTGATCCTCAACTGGATTGTGTGTCCAGGTGGGCGGGGCTTGGGGCATGGCTGAGAGCAATGACTTTATAGTTGCGAAGCACAAAGTTACAGAAGTCCTGATGGCTGGTTTTAAGGCTCAGTTTCTGAATACAGGCTGTGTGCATTTCTCTGTGGACTGAGGCTTTGATACTTTCACTGTATTAATCTAGAACCCTGACCTGCAACACATGGAAAACTACCTTTATACAATATGGGACCTTTAAGTGATAATTTGTCTGCTGTTGTGTTTGCAGCTTGTTCCCCTGCCCCCAAATAAATCAGTTATTGCCGCCTTAACTAAAAAGAATTTAAAGGGTAAGTTCATAACAATAAGGTCTGCTTATAAATTAAAGTCAAGTTCCCATATGAACAATGAAATAATTTCTCCCCATGAAAAGAAATTTACTTTCACTGAAAGTGAACAAAATCCACAGTTGTGGTTTGGTGCAAAAATGTATTTGAATGTTTTTCTGATGTTACTATAATAGTCTGAGTTAGCCCAATCAAGTGCATGTCTTCCAGAGTTGCAGTCTTATGCTTAAGCATCGATCTTTTAATGAGCAACATGAACAGGAGGAACAACTACAGCAAGCAAAAATGTTTCAGTGTTCACATGGGCACCTGACTTAAAAAAATGTGAACCTAAACAGTAACCTAACTTTAAAAACACACTGTGTATTGGTAAAATGGTTGTTAAAACATTTTCTTAAATATTTAATGAACACAATTTAGTATTAATTTAACAAAAATAGGCCCTTAGTTTTTCATTTTCACCTGTGGAAACTGTAACAGGCTTACAAGTAAAGCTGTTAACATTTCTCTTAGTTTGCCCCACACCACTCCTATAATCCTGCAGACATGTGCTACCACGTTTTCCATCTGTTTGTCTACATCCATAACAAGGCGGAATGAAAATATCAGTGGTCAGCTTGTTGCCACTGGGCTGAAACAGATGTGACAACAAACACCATAGGGCCCATCACATAAATACAGTGATCTTGTTTTCCAGCTTTGATTAACAAATTAACACATTTCAAATATGCTCAGCGCTGATAATGTATGAACCAGCGTTGCCTCGAGTGTATTACTTTAAATAAATCAGGTTTTCTAATCACATAAATGCAATCTATTTCTACCACAAGCCAACCTATCATCTTTGTTTCCACTGAGCGGAGGAGGCTGTCAAAGTCAAAGATATGTGACATTTTAGATCATGCTCAAATTTTCAGATAATTATGTTTGAAAATATTAAAATTAGAAATGGTTAGGTGCAAACACAATAAATCAGGACATATGGAAAATGTGGAACTCCATAAGATTAATGCCAGTGACCCAACAGGGATTTTGAAGACCTTTTATCCTAAATAAAAATCCCAATAGTTCTGCACCAGGCTCCTGTCTCTAAACACAAACTCACAGTGTTTTTTAATCTATGTTGTAACAAGGGCATGCATGGTTATTTCTAAACACCTTTCAATGTCACTCGAGTGCTTTATCCAGTAAAATAATCAGATTAACACTTTTTAATTGTGTTTTAGATAATTGTCATTCTGTTCCTCTCCTCATTCACAAAGGGGAGAGGCGTACGCGACACACACGGGCTGAGACAGGGAGGGACGGGGGAGGTGAGGAGAGGAGACGGAGAGGGAGCTAAGGCTTGGGTGGGATAGCAGTGGAAAAGAAAGGGATGAGGGAAAAGACAGAGAGAGTGACTGATGCCACCAGTGCACATAGAAAACCACAGAGAGATGTGTGAGGTAAATACTGAGAGACACAGAGATAGCTGCTATCTCATGGTGCACTGTCCTGACCGGTGAAAAAACAGACATCAACAAGATCCTCGTTGGTGTTTTTGGCACTCAGTGCCAAGAGCAGAGCTTTTCCTAAACTGCATTTCCCAGAATTCACTTGTCAGTCATATCATTCCAATGTGCTGTGCTGTGACTTTCTGTTTGCAGCCTCTGTTTCTAACAGATGTTTAAAAACAGTATACCTATGAAAAGATAATGAATGAGTCTCAAAAGAATTCAATTCAAGAAACTTTATTTGTCTCCAGGGGGCAATTTAAAAGGCACGTAGAGTAGACATTAAAAAACACACATAAAAACACGACTAGTGCAGGACCAACTGTACACATTAAAACAACAACATTAACATGAAAAACAGCATCAGTGAAAAACAATAACCTGTAATATTACACCCTTATAAGGATAAACGGTATGGAGGAATGAATGAATGAATGTATGAGAAAAATCTTAGTATAATTAAAATCTACCATGTTACATAAACATTCACATTTATTCATATGTGGATATTCATATAAGGTATATGAGCATGAAAACAGCAAAGTCAATGTGAAAGTTGCAGAGGTTGTGACCAGATGGGAAAAGCTAACATGATAAAGTCATCAGCACTAGATCAGTGACAACGACAGAGACATGTCATACTCACCACACGACGACTCTGAGTTTCTCTTTTTAACTGAAATACTGCTCCTCACTGAATAATTCCAGTTCATTGTACTTTGCTATTTTAGCTGTTTCATGTTAAAATTTACAAGCAAAATTATGCGCAGTGTCCTTGGAGCCACTCCAGGGCTTTTAATGTGAAAGTTTCTTAACATTGTAGGAAAAAAGGGGAACGTAAAGCTGCAATGAATTAGTAAATGAAAACGGTTTTGTTATAGTGCTGGGAAAATGTGCGTTATGGTGAATTTTTTTTAGTGTTGAATTTGCATCAGTAGCAAATTCAAACAGGAGATCAGAAAACAAAACATCTTTTTTTTTTCAAATATGTTAAAATATAGGGGAAATTAGAGATAAGGGCCTGTCTCTATAAAAGCCTGTTTCAGATGAAGGCCATGTTCTCTGAGGAATTGAGGTAAATAAATCCCCCGGCTACTATCTGAGAATTTAGAGTAAGTACACCGTCTATAGGTCACACCACTGACTGGTGATATCAAGTGAGAACAGACAAGAAAAATGAAATCCAATTTCTATGTGTATACAGCAGAGGTCTTTAAATGTAAGGTGTATTATAAATGTAATCCAGACATAATCCTGATCCAAGACCGGTTATTCTTGGATATTAAAGGCCACCGAGAGACAGCCGGGATGAAAGCAGGAGGATCCGTGGGCCCAGGCAGAGACTGTATCTGGTGGAAGGAATCTTTGCAGGAGGACAAGGAGGAGGAGGAGGAGGAGGAAGGTTTGTCGGAGTGTCAGGAGGAGGAAGGTTTTTTAAAGAGCAGACCAATTCTTGACAGGAGGTCACCACACTCAATCACTTCATATCAACCTCACATTACACACCTAATTTGCCTTCCATTCCCCTCCCACTCCTCCTCTCCTCATTGCCCCTAAACTTCCACTTTTCTCCTCTGTCTGCTGCTGCTTCCCCCTCTTCTCCTCACCCTTCTCTCCTCTCCTCACCTCCTCAGCTCCTCCCCTTACTGTCCTGAAGCGAAAAGTTCAGGTATCAATCAGGACTTTGTATTAAGCTCTTTACAGCACCAAAAAAAAAGCTGTATTTCCAATAAATGTGGACACAGAGGTTGAACTAACTTTGCGCTTGTTACCTCCATTGTAGAGATTGGGAAAACAAAGATTCACGCCAAACAACATATATGAAGCACAAGCCTCTGCTAGCTCCAAATATATATGATTTTTACATGAATAATTTTAAACACTTATCTCTGAGTCTGACCAAAATAAAACAGAATGAAGTCACCTGAAACCGTCATCATAGCGAGCTGCGTAGCAATCTACATCTGATCTTATCACCCTGCATTATAACACTATGACATGTCCCATTCTTTTTATGTTGAGATCTGGGGATAACTCTCCAACACAAATGTACCTTTTTTTTCTTTCCAGCTCATTGTGGATCCAGGAATATATTAGTATTGACAGGACATACAGTATCCCTCACATAACATTTTATGTAATATGAAATATCTTTTCTTATCATAACTGACCGATTGGTTCAACAAATTAATTTCTTCTAGTTACACTGCTGGAATGACTCTTGTTTGTGAAAACATATTCCTCAAGTTGTGGAATCAACAGGTTTTTTTCTCTGCAGCTGAAGGTTTCCCTCTCCGGCTGTAGAGAGCAGTGACTGCAGGAACAGCTCCACTTTCCTCGGGGTACGTTGTCTTTCAGATGGAAAGTAAGCACTAAATATGCGCAACCATAACAGTGAAATGACTCACCAACCATCACCTCAAAATAGCACATGGGATAATCTGCAATAGTACTTACATTTTTGAGTTTCCTTATTAGACAGTATAACAGCAGTTAAACTCAGCTTCTGACTGTGTTTACTTTCGCGTTTGAAATTGATTGATTGATGTAAAAATAAAGTCTTTTTGGATTTGTGTCCCCAAATCTCAAATACAAATGGTGAGTGCAAAGTTAACAAGACCCATAGAGCCACAATGATGCGAATGATGCTGGGTTGAAATAAACTGGAATCACCCTGTAAACTGACCACAATATTGAACATACTCAGTGAAACCCCACAGTTATTCAATCAGACATAAAGCTATCTTGGGTTTTTGCAGGCTTTTATCTCTCTTGTCTTTGAATTGAGTTGTTGTGTATAAACTGTTTATTTAGTTGGGATATCAGGCTATATTGTGCTTACTATGTTAAAGGTGCAATATAGTATAAAGTGAGATGTCCATGTCTTCTTTAATTATAAAACAGGTCTAGGTTCTATATTAATACTGTGAAAGTATCAAAGCGCTCAGTCCACAGAGAAATGCACACAGCCTGTATTTAGAAACTGAGCCTTAAAACCAGCCGTCAGGACTTCTGTAACTTTGTGATGTCACAACTACCGCTCTCAGCCATGCCCCAAGCCCCACCCACCTGGACCCACCATCCAACCTTGCAGGATTTGGTTTCTCTGAATGTTTACCTGAAATCTACTATATTTTTATCGGATCACTCAGAAAACATTCAGCCAATCAAAGGAGAGGCTCAGAGCCTCCTCTCTTCTGATTGGCTCACTGACCTGTTCTTACTAGAGCTCCAGAGAGGAGCCTGAGAGAGGAGATGTAAAACTGCATTGAGATGGTTTTTGGTCCTTAAGACCACAAACATATCCTCTTGTGAATCAACACTTCAAATAAGAAGTAATAAAAATAAAAAGTGAAATATGGGACCTTTAACAATTTAATGAATCCATTTCATGCATTTATTTATTTATTTGTTTATTGAGAATTTTAATCTGCTGTCTGCTGTTTATGCTCTTGACCCTATGTGTTGTGTTGTGATCCTTGAATATTCTTACACTCATTATAAGTCTCTGTTACATTCTTTGTTATAAGTGTGTTTTATGGTTTGTATGGCAGTGTTATTTTGGCCAGAATACTGTAAAAGAAATGTTAAAAAAAAAATTATATTTTCTCAGATTATGTTTGTCTTGTGTGTGCAAAATCTTCTCTTGTACCAACCCACTTGCCGACTGGATGAGGTCGTACTGCTGGGTTAAACACTGGCCAGTGGTGAGGAAAAATGACTGCAGCCCATCTCTGATCCATGCTTCCTCTTAACACAAACCATTATGCCTAACAGTCTTCCTCTCTTCCTCCACATTGAGACATGGGAAACTTGGTAAATTCAGACAAAGGCCATATTGTGATGAATTGACACATCGTTTCTGAGTGGAGGACAAGAGAAAGGAACAATGGCACAATGAATCCCTATTTTCTCAAAGCGTAAAAAGACCCAGGGAAAGGAAATTTCTGGGGGAAAGAGACGTTCAAATTTAAAAATGGGACACTGCATATAGGCAATTAACACCATTCTTCTACTTTCCCTTTGAATCCTTGAAGAAAATACTGTTGAAGAAAGGATACCAACGGTAAATTTGGTGGTAGAGAGAGGTGACCTTGTTAGGTAATTAACATCTTATTCTGAGTTTAATTAGACAAACTAAATCAATTCAACCTAACTATGAAAGGAGGGCGCCTCTGAAAACAGGGAAGGGAGAAGGAAGGTAGATTCTGTTTTAATTGTATGAAAGCATTAAAAATGCACCTGTTCGCCGGCAAATTGCCTCACTCATGAAAATCCACAGGGAGATGCAGCCCCTATTCAAAATAGCATCAAGTTGTTAAGATAGCTATTTATGTGCTTGGGTACATGGAAAAGGAAAACAGAGGAGGGGGGGAGGAAATCCAAATTATGTTCCTTGTTGTTCACACTCCCTCTTGTTAGGGATTCTAAACAATGCCTGAGAAACTTTTTAGATTTAGCGCTTTGTGTCTCTGTTGGCTTGTCTTCACCAGCCAAACCCTGTCTTAACCCCCTTTGGTGTGCAGCGAACAGTCTCAACCTCCCCACAAGCACTTCTTTTATGTTTTCATCCTCTCTCTTCTTCATCTTTCTTCTCCCTCTCCTCTCTTCTCTTGAATCCCTGAGCTGTTGCTTTATTTGCATCTGGTCCAAAAATAAAATAAAAAGGGCCCAGTTTCTCATCAGGATGTGCTGAATGACAGGCCAGTGACAGGAGACTGTATATGAATCAGAGATTCATCAGAAATTTAATTGAGATTGGGTGCAGAGGTCATGAAGTTAATGTAGCAGGGAAGCGCTGGCCTCGTAACCATGATTGATAGCATGACAGTAGCCGCTCGACACCGCACTGGCGCTTCCACATGTGTGCATGGCTTGTGAGTGTGTGCATGCATGTGTGCTGGTGGATGACATGTTGTGTAGTGTAGCGGATGATCTCTGCAGCCACTGTAGTTGACAGTTGTATTTAGTGGTCACTCCATCCTGTGTCTCCATACCTCCACTGCTCTGGATGTGGTTTTACAGTCGGACATGCTTGTGTTCATAATTGGAACCGTTCCATTAACATGTTGCACTTATATCTGATGAAGGAGTTTTATTCCAGTTCTACGGTTTGTTTGTATGTAAAATTGCACTACTGTGTGATTTCTTTGCTGTTGACATGTAATTATGTGAGACATAATGTTGTCAAGAACTATAGATAATTATACTGCCAGGATGGAGACTAAATCTAGGTGGAGTGGGAGAGTTTTTATAAAAAAGTCTGTTATAAAAATAAATCTTAAAGGTGATAGCGTCATCAGAGTCACTTCTAAGAGTTTCAAAAGCTCCCTCTAAAGCCACGCAAGGCATTATACTGTTCTCACATGCTGTGTCGTTCTCCTCATGACAAGTCCACTGAACATCATTTGTAAAATGAGTGGTGCACCTTTTTAACTTACGAGCTCTTTGTGCGGCATTAATCTGCATCTCAATGACCAAAACTAAAGACTAGAAACTGAGTTTGCTCAGTTTTCCCTGCAGACACGTAGCCGGCCACCAATACGGTCAGACATTGCTACAGTACTTGGATGTGGGCTGTGACATTAACGTGATGAAATTTCAATATCAGGACAATGTCTAATGCCATTCTAAATTGTGTGTAGGATACTGACGACAGCTGATGTTGATATTTTGTTGATTTTGAGTTGTGTTCTTAAATAAAATGTCTTCCTAACATCCCATGTAAACAACATCTTGACATATAAAATACAGCCATGGGGCGTCGAGTGGCGCAGTAGGTTGAGCAGACGCCCCATGTGTAGAGGCTGCAGTCGGCCCCGGCTCGAATCCCGCATCGGACGGCCCTTTACTGCATGTCATTCCCCCTCTCTCTGCCTCCTCATTTCCTGTCACTCTCTACTGTACTATGAAATAAAGGCATAAAAAGCCCCCCCAAAAATATACTTTAAAAAATACAGCCATTCCAGTCGTGGGCAAAACCAAACATCTGCTAAATGTCACAATGTCACAGTGTCAATTAGACAGCGTTGCCAATGTAATTTCCAACTAAAATTTAAAGTCCGATGTCAGAGTTGTTAGAGTCCAGCGTCTTTCAGATGTTTCTCTGACGTCTGCCGCCTGCTGGGTTTATTTTTGAGAAATTTTTTCCAGCGCTGGCTCACCAAAACATCTGATTTAGGAGACTGCAAGATGCAGAATCTTTTTTTTTTTTTTAAAAAGCGAGTAAGTGGCCATTAAGTTGAGATTTATTTTCTTTTTGCAAAACCTTTTTTTTTTCCCAGCTGACACAGGTTTGTCTTATTCGGTTTCATTCTTTTTTTCCAACCTAAAAGCATCATCACTGCATGGACAAACGCACTAGGTAAGCAAACAAACAGTGGATGATGAGAGGATACTGTTGGTCTGTGGTGAAAAAACAAGTAGTTGCGGAGGCCTGTCGGTGCTTGGCGTTCACTGCTGGTCTCCCGCAGCCAAACTGCATGCAGCAGGTACTAAGCATGCTCTTGCACAACTGTAATAGGCCACAGTTGATGCTCTAATAACGCAACCCTCACCTCCTGGCCCTCCCAAACAGAGACTTTTCTCTGCTTTTCAAAAGAGGGGAAGAGCACAAAGCTGAGAGAGAGAGAGCAGGGGAAGAGACAGACACAGAAGGAGAGAAAGAGAGAAATAAAGAGGCCAGGCCACCATGAAAAGACAGCCAGTGAACAAAACCACTCCACCTTGCATGAGACGAGCTCCGATTGGCAGTGCTTCATCCGGCCTCAATTATACAGACTAATTAGAGTTTCACAATTTTCTTGTTTGAAGTATAAAGAAATGACAATGGAGGTCATGTGAAAAGCTCTAATGCAGACTGTAATGGCGTAAAAAATCCAAGACCTGAATCCAACACTACCATGTACCCCCTACAATAACACAGAACACAGTGTTTAAAGAACAGAATACGATATAGCGGCAACAACCCTCCCACCCTGACTTAACTCCTTTCCTCCCTCCATCAATGCTTTTTCCCCTCTTTTTTTTATTTCCAGCCTTTTTTTCTAATTTTATGCCATCTGGCCCTCTCATCTTCCACCATAAAAAAAAGAAAACTAATTCATGTTCCGAGTCATCCGCATGATGAATAGTGCAGGTCCAGGTGCTACTGGTGTAAAAAAGGAAAGAGAAGGAGAGCGAAAGAGGGAGGGATGGTCTGATCCCTGGGATGGAGAGACAGAGATAGATAGATAGATAGATAGATAGAGAGACAGAGAAAAGCAAAATTACATATCTGTACTAATTACGTATGTAAGCCATTATAAACAAAGCCTTATTTTTAAGGATAGTCTCGAATTTGTGGAAGTCTTAATACAATAGTCTCAGGCCCAGATACACGTAGAGAGAATTATACCTTCAATTGAGGAATTATAAAACTGTGCTGAATAACTGATGAAAACTGCGAGTAGCTACAATGTTGTGGAATAAGTGAAAGCAACTAATCAATCTACTCCATCGTCTTCAGTTGAGTGGAAGGAATTTTTTTTTTCATTAAACAGTAGATATTGCTAATTATCTTAATGATAACTTTAACAGTAAGATACAGAAATTAAGAAATAAAATGCAGAGTACAAAGCATGACAAATTGTGTTAATGAGTGGCAAAAGACTATATAGCTAACAACCAGTCCTCCAACCTGAACAACCATACAGCTCGTTTTCTCAACCCTCTGATACGACCCATAGGAGTGTCTCCTGAAATAGCACCCCTGTGGCGGCAGGCTTAACGGACCTCGGTCATCATGGTTACAATAAAAATCATGCGGACAGTACAGAGAGCAGCATATCTACCTTCGTCACCGTGGTTATTATAATAACGGTCATGGGTTGGTTAGGTTTAGACACAAAAACTACTTGGTTAGGTTTAGGAAAAGATTGTGATTTGGGTAAAAATAAGTATTTGACAATTTGTTGCCATGGTTACAATAATAACAACATGATTACCTTTCTTGAATGGTCATGGATAATAGAAACAACATAAACTACTTTCACATGGGAATCAAACACTGCTCTCCTGTGTGTTGTTGATCCATCCATCCACCACAACCTCCTCCTGACATGGACTTTGTCTCTCTTTATACTACGTCATTCCACTTTTCCCTTTGCAACTGTTGTAATTACTACGACCACTAGATTTCGCCTAACAACAAAACGTAACTATGAGTCACAATAACCTGCTGCACAGACGACCTATGGAGGACAGTCTCATAACTAAATGATGTGGTGATGTTGTTGTTAGGATGTAAAGATAAACCACTGGGAGTTGATCATTTAGTTGCAATTTTTTGTTTTAGTTAGTTGCAAACTTTGTGGCAGCTCCTGTGTGTCATACATTTAATCTGAGCAGAGTAAAAGGTATTCCAAATATTTTTCCTCTTTCTAAAGATCCTAATGAACTGTAGCACTTTCAGGCACCAATGGTCTGTCAATCAGTCTGTTTCTTGTAAACTCATGGAGATGATTATATTTGAACTAATACAGCCTTATTTTGTACGGAATAATTTCTATTCAGCATGTCTACAGGAGAGGATTCTCTGCAGTAACTGCAGGACCAGTGTGTAGGATTTAAGGGGATATAATATTCATAATTATGTTTTCATAAGTGTATACTCACCTGAAATGAATCATGTTTTCGTTTGCTGAGAATTAGTCATCCATATCTACATAGGGAGCAGGGTCCTTTTCCACAGAACCCACCATGTTGCCCAGTCATTTTTCTACAGTAGTCCAGAATGGACAAACCAAACACCGCTCTGGAGAGGGGCCTTCATGTTTTTACATTACCTCAAGTCCACTTTAGATTCTCCTACACACTTGAAAAAGGAGGGCTCAGGAAAGAAGTATTCAGTTGGTTGCAATAAGAATGTAGAGCTGGTTTTGATTTAATTCATCTTGTTGTTGATACCTCAAGGAGGCTGTCTAGGACCACTATTGTTTTTACAAATAATCTACCATTAATCTTGGACAAGATAAAAATGTATGTATGTTGAAGATTCAACAATATGTATGTCAAAACTTATAACTTAGATAACTGAGAAAGTCAACTGAACAGAGAATTCAAGTCAGTCGTAAGTAACAAATTATAAGATGGTAGTAAATATTAAAAAAGTATGGCAGAGGTGGTTAGGGTTAGGATTGGTAAATCTTGTGCTCCAAGTTTTTACCATCAAATGTTGGGCAACAGGTAGTCATGTCATTATTCTTATCACATTTTGATTATTGCTCCATGGTGTGATCTAACGCATCCAACAGTCAGATTGTGCAGAATAACTTTGTTGTTCCTGTAGAACTTTTTATGACATGTACAAAAGTTTGTATAGGACAGGTTTACAGTCACATTACTCAGTTACATTATAAATATTTCTGATACTAGGTCTTTATAGGTCTTATTTTTAGTTCAGGTAACCATGATTACGATACAGGCCAGTGGAGGTTGTTTCTTAGCATCCAGGTGAGCTTTTACTCCTGTTACCTTCAGTTTTCAGTTAGACAAGCCAGACTGCTATATGTCTGTACCTCTGATCGTCTCCCTCTCTTTCTTTGTGTTTTCTCTCCCTGTCTGTCTGTCTGTCTGTCTGTCTGTCTGTCTGTCTGTCTGTCTGTCTCTGTCTGTCTGTCTGTCTGTCTGTCTGTCTTTCTCTCGGGGAAAGGGAATTCAATCACCTTAATGAATCTGAGTCCTGGCAGCAATCTTCATTTTCTAAAGAAATTCCAAGAGGTTATGGAATTTTTAAGATGAATAGATTGGAGAAGGAAAATGGCCACATGTGGCAAATGTACAGTATGTGTCTGTGTCTGTGTAGGAATCTGTGTGCATTGACTTTGGCATATGGATGTGCATATGAACATTTTGCAACATATGTGCCATACACTGGAGGCGTCTTCCAGTTACTTTGTGACACGAGGCAGTTGTAATATATGGGGAGCATCATTCATTGTGGTTTTGGGGGAGTTTGTGGAATTCTGCTGATTCAGATTGGTCAACAAACACCATGTGATGGTGAGAAACCACTATAAGAGATGCTTTGCCTGTTTCACTGCTTGTCTTTTTTCCCCATATCATCACATCTTTATCTGCACGTTACCTCATTGATACTCAAAGTCAGGGTCAGGACCCTTCAAGAAGCTGCAAAGAAATCTGAAGGTCACTTTTTCTTACAAATTACAAAACAATTTTAACGCTTCAGATCTCAATAAATGATTTAAATAAAACAATCAGTCTTTGAACTGGTGTACAGAACTACCCAAACGCAGTGCATCTCCCCCTATTGAGGATGTGTCACTTATTCCACTGAACCACCAATTATTCCTGTTCACCCTATCCAAACTAGGCACCTCTGGTCCTGTCTTTCCACTGGGTTACCTAAAAGATCGGTGCTTTGTTCATCACTCTTATCAATATACCACCTCCCTTGGTTGGATGTGTTTCTTACCACCGCTATGCTGATGATACCCAGCTCTATCTGTCCTTCCCAACAGAAGGCCCAACCCTCTCAGTATGTCTCTCAGCCTGCATCAATGATACCTCAAGATAAATGACACTCAGTCTCTCTAACACTGGACTGGACTTTTGGTGATTCCTGCCAATCCTTCTGTCCACCAAGAAAATTATCTTGAAATGTAGGCATTGTTATTGATGACCAACTATCTTCCAGTGAGCGTGTAGCACTCATTGAAGAAGATTTAGGTTCATTATGGTTATTAATAATGTTGGGCTGTGTTGTTTCACACTGTAGCACCTTCCTTCTTTGATGTTGTCCTAACATTGCCCCCACGTATTGATTACCTACCACCCCTGTTAACCAATAAGAGATGTTCTCTACTTTGAGGAGGTTATTTACATTTTTTAAAATCTTGGCTATTGTTGTTTGAAGAAAAAGTCTGTACATTACTTGTTTGGCTGACAGCTTTCTGAGTGAATAAAAATAGATTTCAGGGAAGCACTTAAAGAAACCAAATCCTGCCAGGTTGGATGGTGGGTCCAAGTGGGTGGGGCTTGGGGCATGGCTGAGAGTGGTGACTGCTTTATTGTGACATCAGAAAGTTCCAGAAGTCCTGATGGCTGGTTTTAAGGCTCAGTTTCTGAATACAGGCTGTGTGCATTTTCTGTGGACTGAGCGCTTTGATACTTTCACAGTATTAATATAGAACTTAGACCTGCTTTATAATCAAAGAACACATGGACATCTACCTTTATACTATATGGGACTTTTAATAATTTCAGAATGACTGGTGAAAGAATGGGAACGGCATCTTCTGACATAGCAAGGTAGTGACCGAGGTACAATCATGAAAACAGCAAGATAAAAAAACAGTGACAAGCATGAGTGAGATTAAGTTGTTGTGAATCCACATACACACAAGTTACACACAGAGAAACAACTCTAACAACACAGAAAAAACGGTAACACTGACATATTTCTTTAATCCATGTGAAATACTAGAGCTGCTACTAGTATCTGCTACCACATTTTTGTTTGCAGAACAAAATACCCCCACATACCAGCATATACAGTACTACCTGTGCAAGAGGTGCCAAGCTGATATAGTGTTGTTTTATGGATTCACAAGTGAAATAGGCTTGGAAACTACAGACTGTTACAGGAGTTAGAGGAGTAAGCTGCAATATCATGCACACACACACACACATCTTTGTCAACTGCTCAATGTAAAGAAGACAGAAACAAAGGTCCCATCAATCAGGATCACCAGTTTCAGTTAGTAAAGTTTGAGGGTGGGGGTGTGGAAATCCAGCTCACCCAACCACAGATAGATCCTTATAGGCAATCCCAAGTTATTTAGTCAAGAAGGGAACCTTAACATTTTCACAATATGAAAAATCCAATGTCATTTATATTTCTGAACCTCCATGACTCCACACTGCCTGCTAACATCACACTGTGTGCCATTAGCCTACAACAATGGCTGGCTCTGTACCACCTGAACATTGTGGTCAATAAAACCACAGAGAGACTGTGGAGCTGCGGTGGAGATGCCAGTACTGGCTGTCGCTGTAATGAACTCTTAAGACCAGAAAATACTGTCTGTGAGTGTGTGTGTGAGCACGTAAAGGCGCGAGTGTGTGCATGTACGTTAAGCACGTGTACATTTGTCAGTGCAAGAGTATAGACACATATGTACATTTATGGGTTGTCTGGCGAGCGTGCGAGTCTTGACAGTGTGTTTCTGTCTGTGTATGTCTGTGTGTGTGTGATCGAGCCCAGTAGCTCAACGGTGTCAGGGCTGAAAAGGTTGTGGGATGAATGAGAGCAGAGAATCAAAGAGAGATTACACGTCTGACCATGTATCATCCTCGATATATTGAACGCAGCCTTTGTGGAGATGGGGGCCGCTTATAAAAAGTGGCATTGTGCGGCGGCTGAAAGAGCGTGTGGGCTCAACTCCATGACTAATCTGTCTCCCCGCATTATTTTATTCAATCTTCCCCCGACTTTATGTCTTCGACATTTTTGCTACACTCAGTAACTCTGAGTTGAATGGACAATTTTAAAGATTTTTAAAAGGCGTTTGCTCTGGCCCGTACACTGAGAGAACAAAAAAAGAGACTATCTCTTTGTTTCAGTGCATAATTTATGACTAAAAATGGTCCTCCGACTAATTCTAGCAGGCAGGGTAAAGTCTTGAGCACATTCTTTTTAGACTCAATATTGAAAAGAGTGTTGAATTTCTAAAGGGAAACATTTGATAATGCATAAAAGGATTCCCTTTCTCTTTCTTGCCTCTATAACCCACTTCACCCTACAAACTCACTTATAAAACTTATATTCACTGGCACGTTCACACATTCATATGGACACACATTCACTGGTGCTATTCACTCTCCCCATCTCTCTTCCTTTCTCTGGGCGCTGTGCTCTTTTCCTAACTGGAAAAGGATGTCACATACCCATGTGACTTTGAATGACAAAACCCACCAGTGTCACAAGAAAGGACTGTATGAGAAGATTTAATTGCTGTGAGCACATTGGAAAAGCAACTTGCTTGTTTGCTTTTATTTTTCACATATAACCCGATGCTCTTCTCCAAGCTCATTCTAAAAGCACACATGAAACGCCACTTAGCAGGTTGTTTGAATCTACAGCTGCAATTATATGAAATTATAGAGATTTTCCACATTAAATAGCAAAATACCACACATATAGACGGGTGAAAAATTATAAATTATAAAAACATTATAAAGTGACTTAGTAAGGTGTCTGGGCCGCCACGTGCTGCCAGACGCTACAAATCTAAACTTAACTGGAGAATGAACACCATTCCTCCAAAGGATATTCCCTCATGTGGTGTTTTGATGATGGTGGTGGAGATCACCGTCTAACACGTCACAGCATATGATTGATCATATGCTGTGACGTGATTTTTGTACCATTTTTCTATTCAAACCTTTCAGTGAGCCCCTCGTACCCTGTGGATGGAGGCACCGTCATCCTGGAAGAGACCACTCCCATCAGGATAGAAATGTTTCAGCGTACGGAAAAGGTGATCACAACTTTGTATTGATTTGCAGTGACCCCTCCCTCTAAGGATACAAATGGACCCACACCATACCAGCACAGCATAACAGAGCCACTGGATCTCCTCACGGTATGGGTCAGGCACTCAGGCCTGTACTGTACACCTCACATGCCACAGTGATGAAGGATGAGTCATCTGACCAGATCACTTTTTCCCTCTCTATGTCATTATGGATGGTCTCTTCTTGCTGAGGCAGTCTGATCACGTCCTGAATTGACATTCTCGGTCACCTGAGGAAGAGCTGCTCTGTTGTTTTTCCTTACTTAGTGTTAAGGTTATTGCACTGATGCACCAGCATCACAGTCATCGAATGTCTGACCCTGTTCACTGACGTCTTTCCCATAGATCTAAATGTCACTTAGATCTTTTCCCCTTTCTATTTTAATACAAAATAAAAATCAGCTGGGCCAGCTCAGCATTTTTATATTTTATATATTTATATATTTCCCAAGACTGTCATAATGCTGCTGGACACTGTGTTGCCTTCAGGTTGTCCCTTAATTGAAGCACAACACCCACTCAGCGATCACTTCCTTCCCTGACAAAATCTCATAGTGTGTCTAGTCTGGTGCGTTCAGCAGCACCTCCCCAAACACAAGTTTCAACTGGTCACTCAAGCTCTGTGTTAGTTGGACATTATATTCTCTTGGTTCTATCTACAACAACTGCATATAAATTTGTTCTTGAATCCTGGAGAAGAATCTACTCAACAGGGTGTGTGGTGATCACAGGGCTAATGTCACTTAACAGAATGATTTTACATCCTCACCACAATGGTGTAATTCTTAAATCTAGCTTTCAGCATACTATGTATTTCATCTTCAGGTCATAGTTACTGATGTGTAAAAGTGTAGAGTCATTTTGAAAGTTTTTTTGTAGTATTTGTAGTAATTTATGTTCATGTGCATCATTTTGAGCAATGACAAGGAAAAACTGGGCCACATTCAGCTTTTTACTCACGTGAAATCCATCAATGGCTCTTTGAGCTGAAATGTTTGATCTCATTGACTTGATGATAGATCCTACAGCTTTCCCAGAGTGCAATAAACCCTAGCGAAGCAAGAGAAACAGCACTGCTACTGCTAATCTGTCAGGTCTACAGTTTAACAGGCAGCACAGCAGGAGAGATATGCCTCAGGATCCAAATCAAATTAGAGATCGCACTTCAATCAGCTGTAACTAAACAATAATCATGTTTTCTTTAATGTTCCTCTACAGACATGTTTTAAACTCTGTAAAAATACTCTGCTATGGTTAAAATTTTGTTTATCATGGTTTCCCACATAAAAAGTGAATAAAAGAGGAAAACTGGGGCTGGAAGCTCATCTACTCTTACTTCCTCATTGAGAAATACTAGATCAGGTCTTGTGCCCCGCCCACCACCGCTGCTTGTGCTAGGTTGACCGGTGAAAGAGTGTATCAAGGTGGTTAGAGGAGGAAACATCAGAGAGACTCAGACTCAGTAGTTTGTTTAGGTGTGAGGAGATATTGTGACCAAATTCAGTAACTAGAAGATGTATCAGAATGGTAAGTGTAGTTATTTGTTCATGTTGTTTGTTAGATCGAAACTGGCAGTGGCTGACACAGTGTTAGCGGTTGTGATAATGCTAACTCTCACTCTCTGTACTGACAAGGTTTCAGGTTTATTTAGCCCCGCCCCCATCTCCGCAAGTTGGCATGATTGGTTCCTCACAGGTTTGTGACGTATGAAACCCTGGCTGTCTGAATCTGTTTTTTATGAGACTTCAGGTTCACTTCAGTTCAAGGTGGAAACACTCAGTCATGGCGTTTGACATTTGCTTGTGTTTTGTTTATTTGTATGTGTTTTATGCAGTTTTGAGCTCTCAGGGCCACCGTACCGCAGTTTTCAGCAAAACCGTTGATAAACCCTATGTTCGCTACCTGACCAGCAGAAAATGTACTTACTAAAGTTACTAACTTTAGCTACTAACTGGTGAAGAGAGGTGAGCATCTACCAACTAAAGAGACAGATAATGACGAGGTGGTGGAAACGTGTTAACATGTTAGCCACAACAGCTTTACAAGGAGATAACGAGTCATGGTTAATCAGCTAGTTTCAGGTGTCATGGCTGTGTGTTGGAGTTCTTCTACCCCCTCCTGGTCAAAGTGCCATTTTTATTTTATTCAGTTTCACTTTGTTTTTGTAAAACCTGCAGCTAAATTATTATTTATGCGTAAAAATTCCCTTATGAACTTTTGAATGTGATTTGGCTATAATTAGATCTGACATCCTGCTTTAAGGCTCTGTTTGTTTTTTTGCACCATTCTGATTAAACTCTAGAGACTGTTGTGCGTGAAAATCCCAGGAGATCAGCAGTTTCAGAAATACTCACTTTGAGCGATTTTATGCACTGCACTGCTGCCATGTGATTGGCTGATCACATAATTGCATGGTTTACAGGTGTTCCTAATAAAGTGCTCGTTAAGCATATAAGCGCAGGGTTGGGATTAACATAGGTCACAACAAAAGTGGGTCTCATGGGAATTGCTGTGATAAATACCAGTATCAAACCAAGTCTGGAATATTATTTTTTTGTTGCTATTTAGAGCATAATATCTTAATCAAAAGTGTAAAAATCTATCAAACCAACCTGTAGATGACAAATAAGTTATTGTTTTCACATGCAAAAGTTGATTTCCTGGAGTGCTCCGGTGTTTCACCTGGTAGAGCGCATATCGTTCATGCTCGGTCCTTATCGCAGCAGCCTGTCTCTCTCTCTCACTGTGCCTGACATAATAAAGCCAAAAATGGCCAAAAAAACTTTTTTTTAAAATTCTCTTTCCCAAAGCAAGAGATTATTGATTAAATGGCAAAAACTTCACACCCGCTCTACTGTCACATTGTCATCTTAGTCATTCTCTATCTGTCTGTCTCTTTCCTTTTTTCTTTTTCTTCCTTCTTCTTCCTCTATTTGATACACATGCAAAGAGACAGACATATAAAACACACACACATACGCACACACACACGCGCATGCACACACACACACGCGCGTGCACACACACACACACACAAAAACGCTCCTCTTTACCTTCAAAAAGCCAGGGGAAGGCAGTCAGCATGAATAAGTAGTCTAAGTGCTTATATTTCTATTCCTGCTCACCCAACTACTAACAAGACCCAGTTCACAGTCAATGAGCTACTTTGGCATTCATGAGGATCACTGACAGTCACTTTGCATTCAACGGCAATCACAAACAGCAGAAAAAAGAGCACACACACACACTAACACACATAAAGAAATCTGATTACAAGAGGCATTCTGCAGTGCTTCAGCATTCCCCAGTGTTTTACCAAAATAAAACAGGCAATCCGTACCCATCCAGGCGGCTTGAAGCACACACATACACAAGTATAGCAACAAGCAGGAAAACACAATTACCCTCGCACATTTAGAGGTCACTGGCATTAGGAGATTAGGTAAAGTAAGCAATCATCATTTAGATATTTGATGATGAAACTATTCTGTTAAATTGATTATAGTGGTGCACAGTGCAGGATAGGGTGACAACCACACCTGGCGATATGGAGGGTGTGTGTGTGTGTGTGTGTGTGTGTGTGTGTATGTGTCAATGATGTCCTATCACATGTCATAAGGGGTTAAACCTGTCCTCCACTGCTCTGTTTCTCTGTCTGCATGAGGTTTTTCACTAACACTTTATTTACAGTGGGATTTACTAGTTACTGTAAATAAATGTAGGTGCCGTGGAAGAAAATACAACTATGGGGAATGAGGGAGTGACAATTTTAGAGACATAAAGATATAATGTGAACCTACCAGGGTATAGTACTGGGAAACAAAACTGAAGTTTAGTGTTAACAACCGGTGCAATTGAAGAATATAAACGAGAGAACAGCTCCACAATATATTACACATTAAATAGACAGTTTAACTTATAAAAATGCATTGTGTTTTATAAGCTTGTTGTAGGTTTTGTAAGTAGTTAGAAATAAATGTAGTGAGATGCAATGTACAAACAGATTTGTAAAAGCTACAGCGGCCCTGGGAGCTCAACGCACTGCATCTTAAGAAAACGCAGGCAAATAGACAAAAGACAAAAAAAAAATTCAGAGAACATCTTCATCAATTTGACAACACATGTGCTGCAAGTATTCACAACACAAGCAAATACACAAACACAACTGAAGCGCTTCCAGGGGACAGTGATGAACAACAAGTGTGTCCCAGCCAGGTTCATCACTTTTTAGTCTCCTCTGGAAACACTTCTGTTGTGTTGTGAGTATTTGCAGCACATGAGTTGTCAAATTTATGAAGATGTTTTTATAAAGTTTTTCGTGTTTTGTCTGTTTGCATGTGTTTTCTGAAGTTGCAGTGTGTTGAGCTCTCTGGGCCACCGTAACAAGCACCACAAAACTTTATTTAGATGCAGCAGAACCTGAGTTAATGTACTTAATTACATTCCACCACTGTTAACACCATTAAAGTTAATTTCAAAACCTTAAAAGTTAAAAAGAATTACTGCAAACACTTCATGTAGGTTACCCCTAATACTCAACAACCAGCATACAGTGTGTCATGGAGTCGTTGTTAATGATATACTGTAGGTGTTGCCTCCATATTAACACTGTAAATTATAGTGTTTTTGCTTTACAACACATTTGATTTGAACCTGCACATTGTAGCAGTCATGTATCATATCTATTCATTTCATATACAGACAAGCATGTTCATTTTAAACTGTAAATAATGAGTTGAGTTCATTTCTCTGTGGAACTTTAGCCTGAATCTCCTGTTTGCATTAAAGTAAATTTAAAGGCAGTTTGCCTTCAGATGATACAGTACATTACAGAAAAAAAACAACAAATTAGAAATAGTGAACTAATTTCATATCTTTCTCATAAGAAAATTACTTACCTTAGGAGTATGGGGGAAAACTAAACTTTTGCGCTAAAAACCTAGAATAAAAAGAACTGAAAAGGTACTGTTCTCATTTCTACATACTCAAGAGGCAGTAAAGAGAACATTGTTTTTTCTTTCACATGTATATAGCTATATATAGCTGTCATGTCAAAATGACAGAAAACCTGAAAATAAAATTTTTGAAGACAACTTTTTCACACTGAATTTAAATTGAATTAAAGATTGAAATTTGAATTTAATTAGCTGTAAGTAACAGAACTATTTCAACTCTTTTACAACAGCAAGCAAACATTGTTATTGGTAAGAAAACAATGTCCTCTGAGCCTTAGAATAAACTTACTTTACTGTAACCTCGCCAAAAGAAGGGGATGGAACATTATTGGCCACCGTAGCATTGTGAATGTCCCTGGACAGCGTGGAGGGAATATCACCATGTGTGCAGCCGTTAGCCAGCAAGGCGCACTCCATCACCATGCCAACCTTGGTCCATATAACACAGCCCTTCTCTCCACACTACATGGTCGAGCAGAGGGGTGGACCAGAGCAGCACAGGTAGGTTGTGTCCTGTTCCGCAACTGCTTCATCGACCACGCACACTTTACTTTTCTATACTTCCCACCATCTCCCTCATTCCTGAACCCAACTGGAGAGTCTTTTCTTCTCCAGGCAATGGAGGATGCATGTGGTGAAGTTGATTTTGGCGCCACATCACACTGAATGCAGTGTTTGCTCTTGCTAGAGATTTGTAGAGTTTTGCATTTTGTGTTTGTGGTTTTGTGGTTTGGTGTTTAGAGTTGTGAGAAATGAGCCAAAGATTCAGAAAATGTGTGTAAACAATGGTGAAAAACTGTAAGCTAAGCTCATCACAGCCCACAGTTAGCCTTCTATAGTGTTAGCTACAAGCTCCAAGACATCCACTGCAACCTGATGACAACATTTTTTAGACCGTGTCTTTGGTATGAGAAGAGAGACCCAGAGCCTGCTCTTCTGATCGTTCTCTTCTGGCTGTTTTCTGAGTGACACATTGGTGAGGCCAACCACAGGTAACAGATTGTAGTCTACTGCAGTAGCTTGGTGAAAATAACTTGTAAATGCAAATGATGATGGTCAGTCAGTGCTCAAATGAGCCCAACAGTCAATTCAGACTAAAATACTCCAGCTGGATTTGGTGTGGAGCTATACACAAGATCCTTGGGCCTGGTTCCAGTGCAAACCCCTGGGAAGATTGGGGGTGACCATCCATGGTGCTGCAGGCTCCAGAAAGCAAAAGTGGTGGAACCCACTTCATCTGCCTTCAATTCACTTTTGGAGGATGACTGGCCACTCTCCTCAGATGCTAGACCCTCCGGGCAGACCAGTACCAGTGCCAGTGTGAGTTGAGACCAGTCAGGGGAGCGTGACCGCAGACTCTGAGACCATCGGGGACATCAAGGAGGTGGGTGATCAGGCAGCTGAGACAAAAAGTCAAGCAGCTTATTCTTTTTTTGGGATGTCATCCCTTAACTATGAGTAAGCACGTTTGCAGTCCATAATAATAGATGGTTTTCAAGTTGGACGGTAGCTCCAGGTGGGCCATGCTGGGGACATAGCTGAGGGTGATGACTGTATAGTTGTAACATCACAAGATTACAGAAGTCCTCACTTTTAAGGCTCACTGTCTGTATATAGGCTGTGTTTTGATATTTTAACAGTATATGACACCTAGACCTGCTGTATGATCAAAAACCTAAATTAACGCCTCACAGTTGTATGCCTCCGCCAACCAGCCCAGTTGCAGGAAATATGGTCATAGTCTCTACTTCCTGAGTTACAGCACTATATAGTCAGAGGTGTTTTTTCAGAACATTATGATGTCACATTGAAGTTGACCTTTGACCTTTTAGATGAGTTATGGCCAAAAACGTGTTTTGTGAGGTCACCACAACCTTGAACTTTGACCACATTCATTCATCCTTGAGTCCAAGTGAATATTTTTGACAAATCTGAAGAAAGTGCTCCACTCACACCCCACCTATTCTCCCATTTTTAGCCGTGAGTTAGGGGCGGGGTCAGACACTGTCAAGATGGCAACAGTGAAGCAGTTCACTCTGAAAAGCCTATGGGTGATGTCACAAAGGTTATGTCCATCTTTATTTACAGTCTAAACCAGTTGTCATACCTGGGCAGGAGCTCACTAAAGAGACGTATGTCAAGGTTTCTTTTTAAACATGTCCTCAGACGGCACCAGTTAGGACCAAAAGTGCTGATTGTGTTTCTTCATTACTGCCTTCCTTCATCGCACACAAAAATAATTTTATTCATTAAATAATATACAAACACAATTACGTGTTTTCTCCTTTTTCCCACAAATAAAGTTTTCTGTTTTTTTTTTGCTTTTTCCCAATAATGCTTGCTTAAATTGGATACTAAGGGGTGAGACAGTGTTTTGATAAATCATCTTCAATGTAAAAATTAGAGGAGTTGATAATAAAAGTTATTTTCAACTACATATTTTCAACTGTAAGATTATTGCTTAAATATGAAGGAGTAAGTGGCTGAAGTGTACTTTTCCTGGGGAAAGCAATAAAACATTCTCACCTACACCACATACTGCCGCACGCTCACAAAAGTAGTGCTGCTATATCTGTTGGCAGCTTGAGATCGCAGTTAAAGCCCCGGAGGAGGCAGAGAGAAAAATGCTGGAAATACCCAGAGTTTAAAGTGCTAAAGTGAAGACTAAAACACAGATTTATTCAGCAGAAGCCAAAGACCAAGGGAGAGTTTTAACACATTTACACCAGAGAGCCCTCTGAGGAGAGACACACCAGTGGGTGGTTGAGTGAGAGCTTATTTGAGTATGTAGTGTATGTCTTCCTATGTGTATGATTTGTGCGTGTGCTGTGTATGTGCGTGCATACTCCCATCGGTGCGTTCATTTCTCTTATCCGTACACCCACCTTTTTCTTGGTTTCAAGACAATCTCCCAGGATGCCTATTCTACATTAAACAGTGCTTTGAAGACAATTGAGCTGAGACCCAGGCTGATCAAGGCTCCCTTATCCCTCCCAGCACATCTATTATCAAAGCCTTCGTACCATTACCGTCATTATACACTATGTATTATTATTATTATTTTGAAAATGCAGCGCTGAGAGCGGGCGAGAGATGGGGCCCCCGTAAACAAATCTATTATTGGTGATGAATTGCATAATAACACAGGCATAATGCCGTTCTCTCACAAAACTGGTGAAGGTGCTGAACTGGAAAAAGTACCCCCTCTGTAAAATTTGAATAAACAATGGGTGAGAAAGGGGGAGAGACAAAGATGGAGTGGTTATTAGTTGGTGTGTTTTTTACTTGAAAGCTAAAGACTGTAGTTTGCTGAGCACATACTGATCCTGTGCTGTCATCTCTCTGTTTGTTATCAACCATCACTTACATGTCAATGTAGATTTAAAAGAAGCCAGGAGGAGCAGTATACACTTTGAACCCCTGCTTCTTTGATGGCCTTTGTTTATGTAAGAGTTTATCTGTTTTTGCCTTAAAGGAAATGGTAGAAAGTCAAAACAGTGGCAAGAAAAAGTATGAACCCATTGGTCATTAAATGTAATCTGATCCAAGTCACAAGTATTGATAAACACAGTGTCTCTAAGACAGTATCACACAAATAATTATAATCTTTTGTGTCTTTACTGAACGCAGCCATTAAACATTCACAGTACTGGTGGAAAAAGTAAGTGAACCATTGGATTTAATAACTGTTTGATCCTCATTTGGAAGCAATAACCTCAAACAAGAGCTTCAGTAGCTGCTGATCAGACCTGCTCAATGTTCAGGAGGGATTTTGGACCATTCTTGTTTTTGCTGCTGCTTCAGCTCAGACAGATTCTCGGGATGTCCGGTGTAAGCGGCTCTCTTCAGCTCAGGCCACAGCATCTCTGAAGGGTTCAGGTCTGGACTCTGACTGGGCCATGATGTGTGTGTTGTCAATATGTGGTCATGAACAGAGGTGTTAACCAGCTCCAATGTTTCCTTTAAAATGGCCACAACAGGTCCTCTTTAAGTCTTAATCATTTCATTCTTGGTGTCAACTAAAAAAGCTTTACATGCTTTAATGTTCTGAAGACATTCATTTTCTTCTGCTGTAGATTTTGTACTGTACTCTCTTCAACCTCTGTCTGAAATGCTCTGTTAGGGCTCAGGACTCTACTCCCTCTGGAGCTGGAGCCCAGTGTGCTCTGATTGGTCAGCTACAATGGCATCAACTCGTTCCGCACATCTTGTATAGACAAACTTTGGATGACAATATTCATAACTTGGAATATTTTTATAAGAAACCCTTTTGATTTTTTATATGTGACACTTCCGGAATATAAATAATGGAGGAACAGACAGACGGTCGACAGGTGGAGAGTCTCCACCGCTTCGTCTCCTGCTGGTTTACGATGCCGGTGGATCTGAATGAATTTAACGTTAGTGGGTTAAACTCAGTGGTTAAACTGTGGCAAACATTAAAGCATTTATATCTTTATTATGCCGCTTCTTACTAACATAATCAGGTCGCGATGGGTTCGGTAACGCGGTTAACATCACCACAATAACAATGCAGACCGACAGGCTGTGAGGCTGAGTCACCTGCTCGGCCACATCAAGTGTGAATTAACTGTTGTGAAAATGAAGTGTCTAACTGCGCGTGGTTTCTGAAGCAGTTCTGCTTGATGTGCTGGCTCACAATATGATGTTTAGAGCAGTGGAGAACTGTGGGAAAAAGTAGATTTCTGCAGGATATTAAGTACACTGTCTCTTCGGCATGGCTACAAAATTAATAAAACTCTTCACCATAAGTAGTTATGTGCTGTGCCTTGTGTGGGGGCGTGCCAAGCTTGCAGGTAGGAGGCACCAAGAGAAGTATTGACGTCAATAGGACTGGGAATTGATGTCTGGACGCCCAACAAGGCCTTTCATACAAAGGAGAAAATTGGGTATTTATCCTGACAGAGTTCCTCCCTTTGATGTAAACTTTAATCCTTGTGACTCTGGAGAACATTTACATGCACAAACATCTACATAACACACTATAAGTAAGGAAAAACTCAGAAAAGCATAAAAGGTCCCCTTTAAGTCTTTAGCTGTTTCCCTGAGCTTCACTGTTAACGTTACTGATCATCTGCGTTGTGCCTTTGGAGTCATCTTTAGCTTTAGCTGCTAGAAAGAGTAGCTAGAGACCTAAATCATATAGACAGGTTATCTGACTGGACTGATGAAGCTCTAAAATCTTTGAGATGACTTTTGTAATCCTTTAATGCAAATCAACAATTCCCGATCATAGCCTAAGTCTTCTCAGATCTCTTTTCTGCGAAGCATGGTTCATGTTAATAACAAACTCAAAATAGTTTTTCATATATCAATGTCTCTATTAAACTTTTTCTAACCTACACTGTAAGTGTTTGAGTGTTTTAATATGAGCAATAACAATACAATGATTTGTGTCTTATCAGTTAAAATAGCTTGTGTTTATTCATAATTGTACCTTAGATTAACCATATTTTAGGAAAAATGTATACATAAATGCAGGTATTTCCAAAGAGTTTGCTTACTTTTTTTGCCACTGTAAACATATTTACTTGAGTACTGTCATTTCTACTTGTTCTGATTACTATAGTTACTTATCTTTTTTTAGACTGAATATGAAAAGACATGATAATGTGTTTATAAAATATAATATATTGTTTGAAATTAAAAAAGTAGTTCCCTACATTTTCAGCCTGTGACTCCCTATAATAATAAATGTCTGGTTGGGCGCCCTTGTCATGTAGATGTCTATGATTTGCTCTGAGTTCTCAAGGAGACAAAGAGACCTTTCCCTATACTTCTCAGATGGCATCAAGTAAGTATTTGTTTGGGACCCAATGAGGTGAAATTACCCAACATTCAGGCAAAGATTAGAGAAAAGTAGAAAGACTTTATGAGGATTGAGGATATATAAGTACCAAAGCTAATTTACATGACAATGTTGTAGATATTACAGTGGCAGGCAATATCTTATCCAAACTACTTACTTAGATAAATTCCAGTTTATTAGAACTCGTCTTATTTTCATTGGCTGTAGTTGTATAGTAACATTATATTGTGGTCTGACAGGGAAAGAAAGTCAATCAGTTAGATGTTTGAAAGAGGTTGTTTGTAAGTTTTCTCTGCTGCTGACTGTGCTTTCTTACCAGGAGCAGGTGATGGTGATTGTCGCTTGACAAGATCTTCAGCCATCGTTCCCTTTGTAATACAAGAGGTTATAATACGTCGTCTAAGCAGCGCTGCGTCTTCAGGGCAGATTGGAGGCTACAGTGAGTTGCTATCGTAAGGTGCTGAGACGGGTTGGGGCTAGCTTGCTAGCGTGCTAAATTCAGTAGAAGAAAAGACGTGATAGAAACAAGAGTTAACATTGGTGTTTGTTTCCACCTCTGGAGACAGCTGTTGGTGAGCAAAGGAATTATGTTCGATGCTGAACGCATGTTTCTTCTAGACTGGTAAGTAAACAGCTGCTAATGCTAACGCTAGCTTTGTTGCAATAGCAAAACTTACAAATAGCTCCTTTAAACAAACCAGCACATAAGCCAACATTTCAGGTGATCATTTAGGGTGTTGTTAGTTTTTCCAACTTGTCTGACTGTGACTGTTTCTTGCCACCAAAACACTTTAAAGACCCCCTGATTTCCTCCAGCTCCACCCTGAGGTTGACTCCCGCTCAGAGGGAAATGTCTCGACACCTATCGGATGGTTTGCCATGAAATCTGTCACGCATGTCGATGTAGCCCTGAGGATGAATCGTAATAACTTTGGTGATCCTGTGACTTTTTTCTTCTCAGAGCCAGCATGGCTGTAGACTCATCCTGGGTCTCTCCATTACAAACGAGTGGTTAGAATTTCAAGCCAATTAAGATTGCATTGGTTATTCAAGAACATAAAGCATATTGCCATATGTTACAGCTGTCAGCTTATGAGTAGTATGAAGTCTATGATTGTGCAGAGAACAAGCTGTCGTACTGCATATATTCTCTTTCTTCTTCTTATCTATCCTTCTCTTCTTTCTCTTGTGGGTCAAAGAAGAACAAGAGAGTGAACGGCTGCGTCCATGTTCCTTTGCACACACTCAGACACACACAAACTTGCTAACACTCCCCCTGTGTAGACACTGTTTAACTATGCTAATTTGAATATATTTTTGGGTCAATTGTGCGCTCACCAGAGACGGCTTCCACAGCTACCCTTTGCCGAACAATTTAAATTTTTAATATTCCATTTAATTTATATGGGCCACCACTGAGGCAATCTGACAATGCCAAAAAGCCGCCTTGATTTTTTTTAATTTTTTTTTTTATTATTATTTTATTTTTTTTATTTTTTATTTTTCTTTCACAGAAAATTCCATCACCTGGTTTCTGCCCTTCCCTCACCTGACTCCCTGTTCTTATCTATCTTAAAACCATTTCACCATTTCAAGAAATAATCAATAAAAACAATTATGAGATCCAACCCCAGCACCAACGCTCTCTCTCCTCTTCCTCATCTTTTGTTTTTTCTCTCTCTTCCCCTTCTCTATCTCTTTCTCTCCCCACTCCCTGCTTTTATCCTCTTGTCTCTTCTCCCACCATCCTCTCTCCTTGGTGATTCACTGGGTATAATATTTAATTATACTCTATAATTTATGCAGGTTATCAAACTCTGAGCGCATCATTTTATGTACATTGTGTAAATTGCTTTTTTCTCTCTCCCTCCCTGGCTCTCTGTCTCTTTCTGTCTTTTCTTTTCCAGTCTTTTTTTTTTCTCCTCTTGGATGGGAGGAGGGTAAATTCTTTGCAGGCATAGACAGAGATATTGAAGCCTGGGTGCAAATGTGAAATGAATAAACAGGCTGGATCTCTTCTTCAAGGGCCTAAATGAGATCTGCACAAAATAATTTAAACTAGGCCCATTCATCAAGCCCAGCCAGGGAATGTGTGTGGCAGCGGCCTGTGTATGTTGTCCATACTGTATGTGTATGTGTGTGTGTGCTTGTGTGTGTATTTCATGCCCCTGGCAGCGGTGGTAGTAGTATCCTTCTGTAGAGAGACAGAATGACAGAGATTAAGAGTGAAAGACAACCTGAAAATTGAGTTTTTATAGAAAAGTTTAGAAACATCTGGGTAGTGATCCTCATAATATGATGATATACCTGCATACACAGTACATTTCTTATAGAAATATTATCCTACTCTACTCATACTATAATTTGTGCAGGCAAAATGCTGTCTCACTTACTGCCCAGTCTGGCGGGTGACCTTTATTGATTTATCCACCTATGACAAATTTTAAAGGCATCCGGTACTAGTCGGGTTATAATTTTTGGGCCCTGGCAGGATGCCTGCATGTACTGTAGCTGTTTCCCTGCAGCCACCTTAGTAAGATATGTAGTCTGACTTTCAGTATTAAAACCTTTTCTTAAATCATTTACAATAGGTTGCCACAGCACCGGTATATATCTCCTTTCCCTCAGCTTGGTGCTCCACGAATTTCCTTTAAAAAAGTGTTGGTATGAAACTTGGCAGAATGAGTCAGATCTCTGTATTAATTATGGAGAAAATAATACTTGAGCCAACAAAACTCTTAAATCATGCTATTTACATTGGAAACAATTGCAGTGATCTCATTAGGACTAATACCACAATAAATGACTTGATAAGATGTTCGTGCAGTGAATTGAACGGAGGTAATCCAAAGTCCTTGGCAAATGTAGCTATTCAAACTACCAGAATAATCAGATGACTGATAAACAGTCAAATATTAATTGAAAACTTTTAAACATTGATGCACAAGTACTTAAAACAGTATGATTTGCAGTGGAAACGACAAGAGATGTCTGTAATTAGAGCTTCTGATGTCTGAAAATCACAGACTCAACTGATGTCACCAAAAGATTTTAGGATTGTGACGTGAAATTTGTTTTGGAAGCAAGACTCACCACCACACTAAAAGGCCAATGCATGGTTTCCACATCTACATGGCTGTGACAGTTGTCCACGTCTATGTGCATTGACCTGAAGACTGTCCACACTGCAAGGGAAAAAGAGAACTGGATGCTGGATCTGGATACCCCATCTTTGGTCCTTAGGATTAAACAAATGAAAGATGCACAAAATATATACATGTCACCTCAACTGGTGAAGAGAAGGAGAGAGAGAGCTGGAACAGGAAGTCCAGCAGCGGAGTGGAGCAGGTGAAGATGGTCTTAATATGGTGGATGTTAATTATGAGACAAATGTCTTATCAAAAGAAAGAAGAGTTCAGTTGCCAACCTGTAGTGATTTTACAGTTTTACAGTTACAGATTCACGTTAAATGAACACAAACCACATCTACCCCTCCACTATTATTTTTCCACATTAATAAGCTATTTTGTTCATAATTAATGTCTTAATTATATTCAGGCCCACACGTGACTTACACTGCTCAAGATTTTGCTAAATGTTGACAGGTTGGAGTAAAGTTCACTTTGTCACGGAAACTATAACGAAATGTGTTTGTCGACAACCGTTTTTTTCCTCAACTAAGACAAGACGACATCAACATTATTTAACACTGACTGTGTCTATTTCAACATGTAATATCGTCGATGAAAAAGACGAGACTAAAATGTTGTTTAAAAAATAATTCCTTCCTTATTTTCAAAGCAGCAGTTCCGTTTCCTGTGCTGCGAGCGTCATATCAGGACGACACCAGCTCTGATGTCTCTCTTGGACACAGTGAACGCTGGATGTCTGGACATATCTGCAGAAGATTGTCAGGGACATGAGGGATGATGTGGGTGAGAACTTGTGGTCAAATGCAGAAGACGGAAGACTCACTCTGTTGTATTTTTTTTTTTATATCTGCAGCTATCCTATACATGCATGGATAGTGAATATGTATAGTTTTGTACTGCATTACTGGAATTACTTAAGTTTTGTTTTGTGCACTTGGAATTATTCTTGGCAACACACAATAAAGCCTAAAGAAGGATAAAGCAGCATTCCTGACTCACAGTGACGTACACTGTAAGGTCACACAATCCATTCCAACTACTTCAATACACTAGTGATCCATATGGTAAAGCTACCTGTTTTGTGTTTCTTTTTTCACTCAGGTGTGTCTGTGTTGTGGTACAAGCTGGAACATGCTGATGTGCATGTGAAGTGTTTTGGTTATATTAGCACTTTTTTGGATGTGACATATGATAATTGTTGGCTGTCATTTGCTGAGCTGCGTGTCAATAAGGAGTGTAACCTAATGTGGAAAGTGAAAAAGTGAACTCAGTGTAGAGCAACATGTTACCAGTTGTGAAAAGCGTAATTTGACAGAGCTGAACCTGAGCCAAATAACGCAGCAGCTTCGACATATGAGAAAAGAACCGCTCTCCTTCACAGTTGGTCACAGGGATACAGAGGAAAATAGATGTGAGGGTTGCAGATGTTGGTTGCAGAGCATTTTCCATTAATATCTTATGCATGTTAGAGCGTCCTATCCTGTTCAGCTTCAGTGAGATAGGAGAAATGTACAAGCTCCTCAGGACAGTCTGCGTGCAGTGAGGCCTCTGCTTGTTCCCTGGCATGGTCAGGAGATGTAGTCAGGCCAAATACAACTCCAAACTTGTTTCTGACGGGTAGAAGTCTGCCCATTCTTGGAGACACAGGACAAGTTTGTCAATTGTAACATTAAAGACACAGTCTTAACAGTGTCAGGCCCATCTGATTCATCTGTGAAAATGTTTCTCTTAGTTTTAAATGTTGATGAAATCACCGAAACACTTCTTGCAGCTGTCAGGAACTGATGACAATGATTCTTTTAAGGACCAAAGGAACACTGACCGACAGCGGACACAGCCCTATAATCACGAATGTCCTTGACATGACTGACTGACTGACTGACTGACTGAGTGATGGTACTTCTATCTGCTCAGCAGACTGCCGAGCAGCAGTCTACTGAGCTGCTCTGGTTTCCTGGCTGCCCAGGAACTGCAGGGAAGCAGGGAAGCAGAGGAGCAGAAGAGCGGTTCCAATACACTGAGCCTTGCCTCCATTACTGCAAATAAACTACCTTCATTACATGTATCATTATTACTAAAAGAGGCAGAGGAATGACTAAACATCAGACACACAGCAGAGAGAGCAGGAGAGAGGGAGGGAGAGGGAGAAGTCATTGGTAACGAGGCTGTACTAACCGCTATGACCAACTCTACATACTAAACAGAGGGAGTTAGACATAAAGACCTGCCTCTAATAAAAGTCTGTTACGTTCTGGAGCTGAAGTAAATAAAGACTAAACTTTCGTGTATCCCAGACGGAGGCTCTGGGATGTGTGAGAGACAAAATAAGAAATATAGGCCATAGGCGGTCCAGACACATACAAGGTTTTGATCCAGTCTTGTTTTGCAATGCAACTTGAAAAAAGTTAACTTGAGAAAGACTGCATCCCAAAAAGTCCCCAATAAAGCCAGTTTTCAGTTGAGAGACCAATGCTGCAGCTTCACTATGAGTTTCCATTTTTTTCTGTGTCATCTGTGGCAATACTATGGAGTGCATTTCTGATCTCTGAATCACTTTTTTTCAGCACTCTCGCTGATTCTCCACGGCATCTCCATCTGTTGCTGGAAAGTTGTGTTTACAAAGATATGAGCGTTTCTGAACACTTTTGCCCGTCACATGGTGGATGGACGGGGGACAGCGTACTGTTCTTGGGACATAATGCGTAAGAGGATTTTCCAGTAATTGCTGGGCTTGAAGGCCATCCTGATATTCTTTGTATTGTCATGGACCACTTTACTGTGGTTGTGAAACATTATGCAAGGCTTTGGCTGATGTGACTCTGTATTAGCTGGAATCATTACTCATCCTTCTTTGTTGACAAACCTAAAAATGTTTCACCATAAAAACATTTGCGGTATAAGTATGATCAGAAAATATTTAATTTCCTCAGAGATAATATCTTTTACTCTCTGGCCCGTTATCAATGAGTTTGTTGCAAATGGGTGATGTATTTCCTCTAACTTTTTGTCCATGTACCTGAAGAAGCTCTCCCAGTAATGGGTCTTACTCAGCAAACAACTTAAGTATTCCTAAGTAGTTACCATTTCCTGGAAACCCAATGAGTTCGTTGTACCTTCTCTGGAAAACTTGATCACAAAATTGTGTCCAGTACTGTCTTTAATGAATTAGTTGATAGTTTATGCTCTTCACTCTTTTCAAGATTGACATTATATAAGCAAAGCACTTCCAGGACCTCTCTTGCTCACCTGTTCTTTCACTGTGCTTCCAGTTGCATTCTCCATCAACTAAATTATTTTTGGAGTTGCCAAATAACTTGTATGTGAAACAATAAATGTTGCCTATTGAGGGGGAGTACATTATCCATTCCTGCTGAACAGTCTCTCTATTTGACAGTGTGCAACTACGTAAGGTGTTAGTTCGAGTTTGTGTATGGCCCCCTGATGGCAGCTTCTCTTTTTGAGGTTGGGCACCTACCTGCAGATTTCTGAAAAACAGCTGCCCCTCTGCTTAAAGGTCCAATATTTTATACTCCTGTGTTTTATTTGAAGTGGTGATCCATAAGAAGATATATTTGTGGTTTTAAGAACCAAAAGCCATCTCAGTGTAGTTTTACATCTCCTCTCTCAGGCTTCTCTCTGGAGCTCTAGTAACAACAGGTCAGTGAACCAATCAGAAGAGAGGAGGCTGAGCCTTCTGTTACAGAAGTCCTGACGGCTGGTTTTAAGGCTCAGTTTCTGAATACAGGCTGTGTGCATTTCTCTGAGGACTGAGCACTTTGATACTTTCACAGTATTAATATAGAACCTAGACCTGCTTTATAATGAAAAAAGCTATGGAAATGTCACTTTACACTGTATGGGGCCTTTAAGAGTATTTCCCATGAAGAGCATTTTAACTGTCATGCTCTATCAAACCTGAGGCTCCTAAACATAGCCCAGTGTAATACAGTGACTTCATATCTAACTGAAAAGGAAATGGTCTTATGACCATCTGTCATTTTGTCTGTGATTCATAATAATGTAATGTAAACAAAGTGGCAAGATTATCTGCTAGTTAGAGCTTCCAGGTAGAATATTAATAGAGTTCACTTACTGTACATAGGAGACTTTCCAGAGTCAAGGCCCGAGGATACAATTTAAAAGGGCCCCAAAGGCCTTGACTGCATAGAGGCAGGACTGGCATTAATGCTCTGTTGAGGAGGGCTCTTGGTTTTAATCCAAGATCAGATATTTTAAAACTCTACTCCACAGAACATCACAAAACCTATCAATATACGGTTCCTGATTTGACATGACCAACACTCCATAATAAAGCTGAGCCTTTTGCTAAGATAATAAACATTCCAGCAACAGATTTACATTCTGTAAAATTACCCTGAAACCAAATGAAACATTTGTATCAGTGGGGCCTTTGGGGGCCATGGCGCTCTGGGGCCCCTGAGCACCAGAAAAACAAACACAAAGGCCTCTGTAAATCTGGACCTTATTCTTGTTATCACTCATGTTAAACAGCATTAGTAATATGACTTTTTTATAAATTTGCTTAAATTGCAGACTACACCAAAATTTTTATGCCAAAAAATATCAGATAAATCACTGCCAGCAGTGACAGTATAGGTGTGACCAGATTCCCACATGCTGTTTGGTTGTCCATGATGGTTATAGTAACCTGATTCTAATTACCAAACCCAACCTTATCATACTATAACAGAATAGTGGCAGCATGGGCCTCCAGCCTAAATAGGTCCATGGGAATACCCCCACACACACACACACACACACACACACACACACACACACACACACATTCATACCCTGCTTCTCTCTTTTTTTCACTCTCCAGTGTTTTAAATGTCATTGACCTGAGGGCAAAGCACATACCATCTCAAGTACCCATCAGTCTTCGACTAGGACACATACACACACCAACACACCAATCAAGTCTCAGTAGGCTTCCTCACTCCCTTGCCCCTCCTCTTGCAGGGGGAAAACCATTCAGGTGGTACTTTCACTAGATAAAAGGTTAAAGGGATGGCTGACATCAATCACACATGACATTCACACATCACACTTTCTCACTTATATCAGTCACCCTTCTTCACTGTCATGATTGGCAGACGTGGCAGTGTGATGTCAAGTAGACAGTCAGAGTGTCAAGCTCAGGATGACAATGCAAGTGTTGGACTTCATTGGATTTCTTTATAGATGGATGCCACAGAACTGAATCATTTATCTGAGAGGAGAAAGACGTTGCATTCAACCACCTTACATTAGACTACAGGAGTTTTGGGCCAATTTATCCCTGATACGCCTCTCCCGATAATTGAACGAGAAACCTGGTTCTGGGCCTTGGTTGGTACCAATATTGGGACCAGATTATCTGGTAATGTGAGGGGTTTACAGATCCAGTCTTTAACCTGCCGAACTGCGCACAGGCTCATGAGGGCTACCCCGATAATATCCAACTTGTTTGATATTTAGGAGTTAAAATCTGGATGATTACAATTATGTCAGTACTAGCCAATGAAAGAGACAAGTCTAGTGAATGAAGGGACTTTGGAAACAGCAAGAGTGGACCAACAACAAGCTACTGAGCAGGTACATTGTACAGCAGACATGGATGACAGGCCAGATAATATGTGGCAAGAACACAACCACCTACAGTATATACCATGTCTTCCAAGACATATCATAACTGCACTGACAAAGGTTGGTAGGTAACAAACTCAGTGAACTTCCCACACTATGACACTATACAGTGCTGTAGGGTTGACCTGAAAGTCAGTATCCCCCTGTTTTTCCATTCACTTTTCATGAGTGTGAGCAAACATTAGAGCTGTGATGGTAGACTGGTGAGCAGATCAGTTTTCCTGTTTGGCATGATGACGTTTAAAGTCCCCAACAACACCTGTAGTCTCATTTAGCCACTTGTTAGCAACCAGTCTTTTTTAAGAGACGTAAAAGTTTTAAGAAATCACAATTTGGGTACTTACTAACATATTTATGCCATACAGTAACATGTGGAAATGTTTTGATCTTGTGCTAACCACAGACAAACCAACCAAACCAAACCAAACTAACCGAAATCCCATACAAAAAAATAGTAAACATTCTAGCTCTTGAAACTAACATTAGCTAGCATACTATTGTTGACTGATATTATTGTCAGTTGACAGTTCAAATTTCACCTCCAATTCCCGCTGAAAAATAGACAAACCGCGTTGCCAGCATCTCTCCAATCATTTCCTCATCCAGAGTCATTCAGACTTTTGCTTTTGTTTTTTTCTCGCTACAAAGTTTTGCTATCATTAGAGCAAGTTGTTGCTCCACAGTCTCCATTGAGTTTATATTTAATTTCCCATGGGATCACATGATGTGGTGATAACTTGGAAGCATTCTTACCAGAGATCATCAGAGATGTTTTATGCCAATATTTATATTTATCACCCTTCAACATATACACACTCTAAAGAAAGATAATGCCACTTACACTAGGAAGTGATCCTGGACTAATTTAACGGTAAGCCTACTTAGAAAATAGGCTATGAACTAACTGTAGCAACAGATGTTGTCATCGTATATAAACTTAGTAAACTATGACTTTCTATGTTTCAGCACTCCCACATGGCTTTCATTTTTTTAAACAGTTCTGCTGAGTAATAGGCTATAACACATCTGATGCTAAATTAAAGACACAGAAACATATTAGGCATAATCAATAGAAAACCTCACTTTTAGCCTTGTTGTTTTATGCACACAGACTTGGAAATGAATTGAATAAGCTACTTTAATGGATTTTAAGGCAGCGTGATGGGCATATTTCCTTCTCTTAAATGATGTTACTGTTCATAATGATGGAGTGAGAATTTATCTTCAGATTTCTATCAACAGCTCTAAATATTTGCTTGTCTGGAGGCTGATGGACTTCAGTGATGAACAAAGATTTTAAATCTGTCAGTGTGTGAAGTGTTGTGTGTGTGTGTGTGAGTCTCTTTGCCCCCCAAAATATGCCCATGTAGTCTGAGGTCAGTAAGATCTCAATCCAAACTGATTTTTGTATAAATTCATAAATAAACATCCTGTATAAGAAACAAACCCCCAACCTTATGATCTGAAATATTCGATCATATGTACATACATGCATGTTATGTTACAAGGAACAAGCAATGTAGATATAAATGCGTTTGGTAATTTGAACCATGTCGAGTTGTCGTTGTTTATGCTGCATAATTAGCACAAACATAATACATGCATATACATGTACATGTACACGGTCAGTTTTATCTGTAATGTTGGTCTTGTGCTGATTCTGTTTTAGAAGTTATACAATTTACAAGTTACCAAGATGTTTTAAAGGGGCTATTTGCCGGTTTTCCCTGCCTCCGAATGTGTTTTTTTTGCTGGGAGCAGGTGTGGTGAGAGCTTCACCCATTGTTGTGTTTACAAGACAAGAAGTTATATAATAATTGTAATCCCCTGAGCAGCGCAATGCCTTCAGGGCAGATTGGAGGCTACAGTGAGTTGCTATCAGAAAGTGACGAGATGTGGCTAGTTGGTTAGCATAACTTCAGTAGAAGAGACGACATGATAGAGACAGACAGCTGTTGGTGAGTAAAGGAATGAAGTTTGATGCCAATCTTATTCTAGACAAACAGCTGTTAATGGTAATGCCAGCTATGTAGCAGTAGCAAAACTTACAAATATCTCCTTTAACCTTGCTTTAAACAGCAAATCAAGGACAGGGGCTGCAAATGAGCTAGTTTTAAATAAAGTAAAGTCAAATAAACAAGTCATACATTACAAATGATCAATATTGCTTCATATTTTTGTTTGGAGGGGTACATTTCTATACCAAATTAAAATCATTGTTAGTACTATTAAATAAGTTAAATTACCTCCAAGTGAATATTTGTTTCAAAAAGTAATAAATGAATAAAAAAAGCACTTTCAGCCATTTTGAGGTTTTGGGTAGGTTTGTCAGATTTTAGCATGCCTAGGTAAAATGTGTACGTTTATGGACAAGAAGTGTGGCAAACAGAAAATGTAAAATTCGAAATTAGTTTATAATGTATATTTAGTATGTTCACCTTACTACAAAAAACTTGAGTGTGAGTTTAGTTGTTTTTTTTTTAAACAAAAAAACACTGTATTTTACGTCCCATATTGTCACTGAGATAAATAAATGAAGTCATTTATGCTTATACATTTAATGGTGCAAATGTTTTCTACATGTGTTTTTCAGCCATTAATCAAAGTGTTGTGATGTTTACATGAGAAATGATTAAGCATCAAATGGAGGTAGGCTATGTTAAATCAGGCGGAAACAGGCCCAGAGCAGGTACAGAGAGGGGTTAATAGCCACGTCAAGTGCATAGGGAGTCGTAGGTTGGGAGCTTTGTGTGACTCTGTGTGTGTGTGTGTGTGTGTGTGTGTGTGTGCACTCATAAGGTGACATGAGTAGTAGCAAGTGCGATGTACAGTAGGGCTTTGCAGCAAAGAGGAGAGGAGGAGAGAGGAGAGGAAGCCAGCATGCTGCTGCTCTGTTGGAAATGATATCATAGCAGGGGTTAAACAGCCACCGTTTACCTTGATTTATAACTCCCCCAACCCCCACCACCACTCTGCCTCTTTTCCTCCTCCTCTTACTACTCTCCATGTTCCCCATACAGAGGGGTGAGGCCTGACTGCTAGGGAGGGGAAAGAGAAAAAAAAGAAAGGATGGGCATCATGGAGCAAAAGAATAGAAATGAATTACAGCATGAAAAATAAAGCAAAATATTGAAGATGAAAGAGTGATTCTAAATTTGACAATTTCAGGTTTGTGTTCACACTGGAAAAGTAAAAAAAAGTATTTATACTTAATACAGTCAATTTTGGAGTGTGCTGTTAATGGACACTGTTCTCCCACAGTCCAGTACAATACAAGAAATGGAGAAGCTGCTCGCAGTCGTGAAAGTTAAAGCAAATCATGAGTGGAGGTTACACAGCTTCAGAAAAACTTTTGGAAACTAAGTATTAAAGAAGTATTAAATCTGAGCATGGGCATAGATTTGCATATGGACAGTAGGGACATGTTCCCACTAATATTTTGGGACGACAGAATTGTCGTCCCAAAATATTCATAGTCATATAAGATAATTCCAGAGGCTATGTCTCCAAGACGACCAATTTAGGCATGCTAGCATTTGATTGGGACTATCTGGAGGCTCACATCATGTACAAATATTGCACTTACTGCCAAACACAGAGGAGGCAAGAGTGGATAAGTTATAGCGGGAAGTTACCAGTGCTGTCAGTCCAGACCTCAAGCATGGGTGAAAATGTGGTATTTCAGATGACTCCCTTTCCTCTATTACCTGATCACACAAGTACATACAACTTAATTTTGTCCATGCCAACATGTACTTTGTAGATGTCATGCCACAAAAAAGAGACATTAGGAGTTTTTTCACCACCCAGAGCTTAAGTAAGTTAGTGATTTAAAATGAAAACTTGCGATCTACCTAACGTCAACGTCACCAGGCTTACATTATTAGATTTGTTAATACTGATGCGTCACTGATTAGCAGCATTGTACTGTTGTAGCGGGTCAAGGTGGAGCTAACTTTAAATGTGAAATCAAGGGGAAAAGGGGAACCCCAACATTGGTAAAACTACTGAATATAAAAATGTTATTGTTTAATGAAAAATTATTGCTTGTTTTTTCCCTCTCTTCCGTTGACAAGTAATTTCCTAAAGTTTACTTCATTTTAGTCTTTGATTTGTTACTGTGTATACTTTTTATTTAAATGTATATACAGATCTTATATGTTAATAAACCATTAAAAAGTCCTCTTTGTTTTGGAGGGGTGGCAGGGTTGTTGTGTCCTTACCAATGCTGAGACCAAACCTACGCCCTTGCATCTTAAGAATGTCGTTTTCTTTGTGAAGTTAAATTGACAGTGAAATTCCAAAGTCCCAGTTTGATTGATGTGGGACGCTCTAGCATGTTGGGGGGTTTTGCATACACACTGCTAAACCAGTGATGATAATGATGTTTGTAGTACACACTGTGTAGTATTAGTATGTAGTATGGATTCGTGACAAGTTGTAAGAGCCTACAACCATGCTAGGCTCTGCGGGGTTAATCGCAGGGGTTACTTAAGCTAAATGCTAACATCGCATGCTAACATAGTGTCAATGATGATGTAACCTGCCAGTGTTTAGCAGTGATATTGTTTACGACATTTACCATCTGAGTGAATCTTGAGTGTATGTGTGTGTGAGGGTAGAGAAGAGAGGAGGTCTCACTGAGCTCTGACTGAAGCTCAAGCCTAAATTCTGTCTACCATAAAACACATTCCACTACTTTTTGACACACACACTCACACATAGAGAGAGACTCACATACATTCAGTCACACACCCTCCCTTCACAGCAGTGGCAGCACTTCACAAAGGAACCATTGAAGGGGCTCCTTCAGTTTAAAAGTTGAAGAGTATGTCTAATTTTGGTCAGAGTTCATTAGGCAACACAAAAGTGGGAGCTTGCAGAGAACATGAGGACAGTGGCAGAGGCAAGTGCTTCATGCCAAGACTGATAAGAGCAGACAGAAACTACAAAGGCGCCTCTCCTTCAGAAGAAGGAAAGGATGAACAAGGAAGCGAGGGAGGAGAGAAGCGCGACAGAGAAAAGAAACCAAACAGCAAGCAGAAGTCCTGGTCCAGAATGGTGTATGATTTTAATACATGCATGTCAGTGATTGTTAATGTGAGTCAGTGAGCCTGCAACACACCAATATTCAACTTTAATATTCAGCTGTGAGGGGAAAAAAAGAGCAGCGCAAACATAATGGGAAGCAAATGAAAATGAAATACTTTAAGCATGACTACTATATTGAGGGTATTAAAGTGTCATCATGTCTAAGTGAAAGCCACATCAGAAACAGGACACGACTTTATGTCAATTGCAAATCCACACTCACAAGTTAAATTCCATCCCCTCATTATGAGGAAAAAATGATGAGCTTATAAAAAAATATATATATATATATATATATTTATAAACTGTATATATACTGTATATATTAAAGCAACAACAGTGAAGTAGAAAACTGCTTTCAGTACACAGCCTCAGATTCAGCAACATTGTTGGGGGAAAGAGTGTGAAGATGAATGTGGACAGTGATCTGCCCATGAGATCTGTGTTTTTGCTGTAACTGGGATGCAGTGCTGCTGCTTTAGTGCAAGGCCCTGAGCTGTAAATGGATATTGGAGATTAGATCTTTCATCTGGAGAGAGCCATGTCATTTTCCTATTTTTCTGTCTTATTGATTCTGTCCGCTCTCAGCTCCACATGAACAAACCCTTTCAGACTGGGAAAGGCCAATCCAGAGCTGTTCATATTCCCTACTTATAGATCTGGCTATATTATAAGAGATGTTACAGCAGATGGGGATAAGATTTTCTAGATAAATGTGTAGATGTGTTGAGCGATAGATGCATTACCACAGCCAGGGTTTCATGCTAATGCATGACTCATATATTACCAGCTATTCTGCATTGCATGTATCAAGAGTGAATGAATGAACTACTTTGCAGCAGCCAGTAGTTGTTAGCTATATGTAATGGATGAGTTTAAATGCAGTCTTACTGCATTGATTTCTCTCTGTCTCTTAAACACACACCAGCATCTCCATCACTATAGCACTTTTGCATCACTGCATTAGTCAGATAGTGTGAGGTAATTGTTTAAGGCAAATGCTGGTTCCATGTTAAAGTTTGTAATAACAAGTGGCAATAACAATGACAAAATATGCTGGCTGATAAGTCCATCCACTGTTGTCTGATGTGGCGCAACTATCAGCGTGACAATGAAACACAAATATAAAATCAATCATGAGTATTTTCTGATCTGGCATCAGCTGTGGTTAAAGTTTGATAGGGTTTAGGTAAGAAATGGGGAGAGATCATGGTTTAGATTTAGACAAGACTATGAGTCTACAGCCATGTTAGTGGCATTGAGGTTGTAATGTTTGTCTTTTAGGTAAAGAAATCAATTTTGGCTCCATTCTGAGTAAAAACTTTCAGAAAAACTCAAACACATCAAACCATTGTGATATTGGACGTGAACATTAACTGAAGCTCCTGACCTGTATCTGTATGATTTTATGCATTGCACTGCTGCCACCTAATAGGCTGCTTAAATATTTGCATGAACAGTTTTGTGCAAGAGTTCCCAATAAGGTGCTTAGTGAGTGTGTTTTGATGGTACTAGATGAAAAGTTAAGTGATAACCAAACTTTAGAAAGACTTTAGAAAGATTGAGGAGTGTCAAAGGGATTAGAATTCATCATCTGGGAACCATGGATGTCTGACAAAATTATGTGCTTTTCTACTTGTAGATATAAAGATAATCCACTGGATAAGTGAACATTTCAACCTGTTGGTGTCACTACATAGACAAGTCATTAGGATTCAGCCACCATGGATATCTGCAACGAATCTTCTAGCCATCCATTCAATACTTGTGATATTTCAATCTGGAGCAAAGTGGTGGTGGACTGACTGACCAACATCATCATCCCTAGAACCACGCTGCTACCATGGCTACAAAATACAAAGGGTAACTACACCCAAAGGATAATCACATTTAATGGAGTGATGGATGTAATTCTATTTATTACTCATCACAGATACAAGGGGGCAATATGTCAACAGTATTTACCTAAAAAAAAATCTGCCCTCGCCTCCATTGTTGAGCGATTTAGATATGACTAATAAAGTGAAATGAAATTGCAATTCGGTCTGATTCAAGCCAGCATCACTCATGTCTCCAAACACCCTGCATCATCACATGCTATATGTTTGCCCCTCCGCTCAAAAGGCAGTATCAAGGGTCAAAGACACAGGCTTTGTATGGATCATGTCCCAAACAATATCACATTACTATGCAGCTTTTTAAGAGACGAAAGTTATAACCTGAAGAGAGACATGAGGTTTCTTGTCAACAAAATGTAAACACAGGTCATTATAGGCATTTGAGCAAACCACCAATGGTCTTTTTTCTGGTCTTTTTGGTCATTATAACATGGAGCCAGTAGGGTGGTGGCCATGTTTGACCCACTTCCATGTCACTCGGCCCCTGGACTGAAGCTCCACCACACTGCAGGTACAAAGACCAACACAGCTTCAGACTAATTCCTTTAGCTAGCGAGGTCCATCTCATAATGACTGTCCTCAGCATTAGCGTCAGCCACCCACCCACCCTGTGCCCCCACCGTAGCCTTAACCTAGCTTTTGGAACTAATGAAAACAAATGGCTTTTCTATGGACAGACAAACCTATTTCAGACATTCATCATCAGCCTCATAGATTTCTAAAATCCCATCAAGTCTGTCCCTAGCCTACATCTCACTTTGTCTCCGGCTTTCTCTCTCTCTATCCGTCTGGCTCTCTCCCCGCTAAATCCCACTCGTAGACTGCAATCACAAACTTTGTAAGTTTTCAGCATCATTTTTACGAGCCCCATGTAGAATAACCCACCTGACAGTTATTCACTCACCAGCTCACCATCGACAGAAACAAGTGGACAGAGCGGTGTTATCTGGAGATGGCAGAATGAATGGAAACTTGCTGCTAATTTCTCTGAGAGGTGCACGGCACAGCTCTGAGCTTCAACAAAACAAACCTTCACATTTTCCACAGCAAATAAACAAAAATGTGATTAGATAAGATCGGACTTTAATGATCCCTGTGAGGAAATTGGGTTGTTGCAGCAGCCCAGAGAAGAATATACTGTAGATAAGAAGGGGAAAGATATAGATTATTTGAAGAAAATACAACAAATATTAAGTAATAACAATACAGGAACATAGTGACAATAATGCTACAGATAAATATGTGAAGACAAAGCATCTTCAGTGATACAGAGATATAATGCAGGTCATGTGCATGACAGAAGATCAGACTGTGCATGTCAGAAGGAGGTGCAGAGTAGTGCTGAGCGCAGCAGGTTAAGTTTGGATAGAAGCATTTTTTTAGTCTGAAATCAGCCCGTGAATTGTTGCTAGAAGTGTTTACAATATTTGTATTGTAAAAAATAGGTAGGAAAATGTACAGTGTCAGAGCCAAAAGGTTGCACTAACCTGTGCATGGTTAAAGTCCTTTTGCTATTCCATTTCTTAGGATTCATGAATTGCTGGGAACAGATACTATCTCTGTTAATATTCATGAGAAGTGGCTTCATTGTTGGCCTCTCCAAAATCTCTCAACTCTCTCAGTGAAACAAAAGAGACAAAACATAAAAAGATTGGCACCCTAATAACATTTTCTGAACAGTAAAATCCTTCCTCATGATATAAACCACTAAGCAGTGTTGTGGCGTCTGATAAGATTTCAAACTCTGCAACTATTACTATTACTGGACTTCCTGGATTGAATTTAATTTTCTGAAACAACAACACACCCCCAATAGCTGCCCACTCAGGTGTGACACAAGACCTTTTCACCTTTTAAATATTTCATACACAGGTACATGCAGGCCTCACTTTCTTGCAGTGGGTATAATATTAAAAAAATAGAAGTTAGACTTCATAAAATGATAATATGCAGATTTCTTTAAAGGGGCATCCCACTAATTTAAGTACATTGCTGCATGGGTTATTAGTTGTTGTTATAGGACATTTACAACCATGCATACTACATCTGAGATCATTAAAACATTCAACCTCTAAACCCATGTGTATATTATATTATATGTGTCAGCTGAGATGTTTGACCTGATGGCAGACATAACCAACATATTGTATGGGTTTTCAAAACAGAAGACATCAGAACCAGAACTGGCCGCAAAGGAGCTGTAAATCAAATAACAGACACAAAACTGCTTAAAGGATTTCTCTAGTTATCCTTTTGTTATGTCATTTTAGAATAACAAACATTTCAAAAAGTTGTAGTGGACATACACAACAAAAAAGACATTGAAACGTCTAATTTTTCTAATTGACTTTATGTAAATATGAGCATTTTGTTCAATTCAGTTTTTTAACTTGAGGTCTTTCAGGTGTATGGGCGGGACCTCGACACCATGGCTCCACCCCCCCATCACAACTGCTCAGACCAGGCTCCCAATGATGTTATCATCATCAACACAATATGTCAGCACCCGTGTCTGGGAAACTTTGGCTTAATTTTCGTACAGTGGGAGGAAGTGGAGACACATCATCCATCTTTATACATATTCACTGGTGTGAACGTACGTATAGCAAGTGTAGGTATGAAAGAGAGACACTGAGACACAATGTGCAATGACTTTCCCTGTGACAAAACAATCAATGCAACTTAATATCTTAAGTTTTTTTTCTATTCACAAAATCAGCAGAAGAACTTATGTATATAACTTATGTATTGAACAAAGATATACAGTGTAATTAAAAACATAACAAGTTTCTCTTATGGGTGGAAATTAGTGGATTCAGGTTGGAAAAGCTTTAGTTGGAATTGTTAAAATGGATATTTGTTGTTTCTTTAGCATGCTTACCTTTTTATTTGTCACTATATCAAAGCTGGGACCCCCACTCCCAACCCCCACCTCTGCTTGGCTGAACGAGTGGCATACAGAGGGACACTCACTGTAACAGCAGGGTTGACTGATGGGCAATGATGATGTCATCAACGAGTGCCAATCCGGATCAGGTTGGTGGATCAGTGCCAGGCTGCGGGTGGCCGTGGCAACCAGATGCCAAGGCAGCAATGCCACTCAGCCAATCAATGAGGGGAGGCACAATGATGGAGCATGGCAGATGTACTCTGGAGGGAGCTGTGGAGCTAACATGTTACCATCTTAAATATTGTTTGTGTCATATCATTCATCTAATATCTGTGTATTTAAAGAAAATTCATCTTAATATGTTCACACTGTTAGATTGAATCAATCCGTCATGATCAGTGTATTTCAGGATTTAATTTGTCAATGTTACAAATTATTTTTTGGTAGCTTTGACCTGTTTTTATATCCCATGGTGTACATTATGTAGGCAGTAAAAGTGACAATAATAGGCTCCATGTACATTTTACAATGTGTGGATTGACATGCTTTAGGTTTTACATCTGTAGTTCTGTTAATGTTAGATAATAAATTCTTAATATAAGTGAACCAAGACGAGAAAACATGAAGTCATATGAACTGGACCCACACCAGGAAATCAAATTCATGAGGCACATTACTGAACCTTATTTGTTAATTTCTTGTGTCTGGTGTGTCTGGTGTGTCTGGTGGTCATGACTACGAGCACACACACCTCTGTTTTAACCCCTATCCACTTTCTTGTTGACACATCTACAGTAAGTGTTGTGGTAACAAAATTATCTTGGATAAATACAGTGCATTCAGAAATTATTCAGACCCATTCCCCTTTTTCACATTTTCTTATTTTGCAGCCTTGTTAGGTATTTTCAAATTTACAAATACCCAGGAAGGCAGCTGCTTCCACCTCATGTCTTGGTGTTTGCTCTGATCTTTATTGCCACCTGTGAGACCTTATATAGATAGGTGTGTGTCTTTCCAAATCATGTCCAATCAGCTGAATTTCCAATCAAGGTGTAGAAACATCTCAGAGATGAAATTTAAATTGTCATAAAAAAGGATGTGAACACTTATGTCAATGTGATAATTTAGTTTTTCCTTTTAAATAAATTTGCAAAAATTTCTAAAATTCTGTGTTCACATTGACATTATGGGATATTGAGTGTAGATTGATGAGGGAAAAAATTAATTTAAATGATTTTAGAATAAGGCTGCAAAATAACAAAATGTGAAGGGGTCTGAATACTTTCTGAATGCACTGCATATAGATCACTTAAGATTGTGTCCTTAATAATCACTTAAATTAAATTAATTTCACTCTAACTGATATCAGAAATGGTTGGATCAGCATGTAGACAGATAGACGAGTGGATCATAGATGGGCAGATACCAGACTGAATGGATCTAGATTATCAATCGAGGGTCTCTGTTGAGAGACCAACAGCCAGATATTTTAGGATATCAGATCTGTGGCTACAATGAAAAACTAAACTGATATGAAACATTTTACCATCAGTAACTCAAAGTAAATGACTCACTGACTGCTTTCATTAATCTTGTCTCACATTCCAAACTAACCATCTATCTCTGTTAATCACACAATAGCATTAGACATAATTATGTTGCTGCATTGTAATAGCACATTGTGTACAGTCTTCAAATGTGACTCTGACCACCATGCTTTTAAAACAAGGACACGTTTGTACAGGCAGCCTGCTACTCAAATTAAATATTTCTCTCCATACAGTGTAATGTACACCAGATCTTTGCAGAGGATAGTAACATGATAGTATGAAAATGCACAACAGAAAATATAACATCAAAATAGCAATTTTATACTTAAATTAATCATTTTTCTCTGTATCACACTGGCAATGTGTTCAATTTGCTGTTCTTGTGTTTTCTCTCTCCCTCTCACTAGGTAGGAGCCCTCAGCAGCAGAACCAGTAGCACAGTTAATAGTGGCGCTGCAATAACAATAAAATGTCATCAATCTGTGGGCGCCTCCTGCCTCTGTCACACCAAGTTTGTACAGAGTAATGACATTAGACCCGGAGTAGCAGGCATGCTGCTCTCTTAAAGGCACCGCACCTCCCAAACAAACAAACAAACAAACATTACACCCATATAAAAATACGAAGGACAAGCATATGGAGCAGAAGACAGGGAGGAGTTAGAACAAAGCACTGAGGAAGAGAGGCAGACAGATACTAGTTCCTACAGCAGCCATTTTGAATTTATAAGGGCATATACAGATGCCATTGCCATGCGATGTCATCTGCAAATAAGTTTTACTGTTCATTCTGCAAATGTCAGTTATCTGTTATTAAATTGTACACTTCTAAATATATTATTTTGCAATCGAGAGGAAGGCACTGCTGATTCACATTTTGACAGTCTATGTAACAACCAGAAAGCTAAAAAGCTACAATATCAAATCATCATTCTACTTGTCCATCAGCATTGTAATGTAGCATAAACTAGCTAACAGGAAGTATGAGTAGCTAACGTTCTGGCCAGCGCATACCTGTCAACTATTTTTCGGTATATTTTAGCAGTGTGCGTATTACTAATTATAAATTAACTAACAGGAAGTATGATTAGCAGTTCATGTAGCGAACATTCAGGCCAGCACATATTTAAAAACTTTTTATTGGTATATTTTAGTGTTGTGTGTATGTGTGTATGTTTTCCCTCAGGGGTTCAAGTTCAACTTTTTTTACCACATAAAGCTTCACACATCTACACAGCTATAAATGTGTTTTGAGACTGAACAGCATGATTGGATAATGCTTCAGTGAAAAGAGGCCACTGCAGGCACACAGACAATAATTCACTCTAGGCAGTGCTTAGCTTTATAACTGTAAATACAAAATGTTTCAAAATGAGACTATTGGGGGGTTGAGCACACACACAAGCTAGCTAAACGCAAACTGCAAAAACACTCAAGAAATCACATTTAGCAAATTTTAGTAAGTTTGTTTGAACAGGTGTTTACCTGATGGATTATGACAGCAACAGCTACAATTTTATAATATATCCACCAGGTCACATCAGGCAAGTTTATTCCTACATTTATACCCATCAGGTCTACCAACCTGAACGACCATGCAGATTGTTTTCTCAGTTTTCTTACTACCCTGTGACCCCCAGGAGAGCCTCTACGGGGGCAGTCACACTGGACCTTTGTATAGTACAGTACAAATATAGTAAACATGGAGTTAACTTTATGGAAGGGTCACAGCTTGGCTATGTTTGGGCACAAAAACCACGTGGTTAGGTTTTAGAGAAGATATGGTTTAAAGACGTTCGTTGTCATGGTCACAGTAATAAACACACAGTTAAATGATAATTATTAAAATAAACAGGAAACAAACCTTGGCCTGTTGTGTCAAAGTCGTGTGTTTTCTTAACCCATCTACCTAGGCTTCCTTCCACAGTGGACTCTGTCACTACTAACTGACTTCCTGTCATAATTATTACAGCTGCTGGAGGTCACCACAATAAAATGTAACTGTGGCTCATATTAAACTGCCTGCCTCCAGTTTTTTTAGGGGACAACTATCTTGTTAGAGCTGTTAAAGAGTTACAGACAAAGACACATGGATGTAGAAACATACAGAATGTTTAAAAAAAAAAAAAAAAAAAAAACCCAAAACAATCAGGTTGTTTATATAGTGTGAGAAATAAGATAAGATAAGATAAGATAAGATAAGATGAACCTTTATTGATCCCTCACTAGGGAAATTCACTTGTTACTGCAGCATAGGAAAACGAGGTAGAAGAAAAAAACAAGTAGTATAAAGTAGAAAAATAACAAATCAACCATAAATAAGAAGCTATGTGCATTATAAGTACTTGCATTTGTAGAGATATTTACAAAGATATTTACATAATGTGCAAACAGAGGAATAAGTAATAGCGTTCACATTAAAACGTATTGAAAATATTGAAATATTTTGCACAGAGCATTTGCATTATATAGCAAATGCCACTATACTCTATCATTCAGTGGATGTGAAATGCCTTGAGTTGAGTTGAGTGTGAGGATTGTATTAGATGCATTGTGCTAAGGTCAGTATTGGTACATGACATGTGCCAACACCCAAACCTCACTGGTAATGACATTAATACTAAACACGGAAGATGTTACTCATCTTTGTGCATAAGACTGTTTAATTTCAATAATTCATAATTTACCACTTTAGAAATATCATAAAAATAAAATCCAACTAATATCACTACATCTTTATTTACCTGCATGTGTGGGTTTGTGGAAATGCTTCTTTTACACATGTACATGAGTGTTTTTTTTCTTTTGTTATTTTGTCTGTGTGTGTGTGTGTGTGTGTGTGTGTGTGTGTGTGTGTGTGTGTGTGTGTGTGTGTGTGTGTACGTGTGTGCACGTGCGTGCGTGTGTGTGTGCGTGCATTGGTTTGTCTGTGGTCCTGTGTGCCAACATGGGCTCATTGGGGTGTTCTGATCTGACTAACATCCATCTGCATGCCCGCTGCTGACACATCAGCCAAGAGCCTCCATCACTGACATACACACTTGGGGAATGGGGGCTGGAGGGGGGCAGAAGTGTGAGAAGGAGACATAAGTGTGTGTGTGTGTGTGTGTGTGTGTGTGTGTGTGTGTGTGCGTGCGTGTGTGTGTGTTAGTGTAAGAGAACGAGGGAAGCAGGATGAGAGAGAGAGAGGGAGAAGCGGGGGTACTGGCCAGGCGACATTAACCCTGCGCTGCCTGAGGCCAAGCCGTGCCACTGATCCTGTTTCTAATTCACCCCTGCTGGCAGTGCTAATGCCAGCCACTACCAGTTACCACACAATCTGCTCAGGGGACTGCCCAGCCCTGTTCAGTCCTACACCCACTTCTACAATAATCTGGGCTGAGCTATGCATAATGATTAGCATCCTTCTCAGACCTTCACATTAAGAGGAAAAAATTATAATATATACTGACTTTACACAATAAAATGTTCTCAAAGCTCTAATTCATCTTGTTTTTACCTCAAGCCTTATTTTATTTTGTCGTGTTCTTCATCTTCCAGCTTTACAGGAATTAACCTGACCATTTGATTTAATAAAAACATTAAGCATTCGTCTTATTTTGGATAATACTTTCACTGCATGGATCATTCGAGATGAGTGCAGCACCACAATTAGATATTTGTTCAATTAAATGTCAATCCTTAAAATAAAATTTGATCTGAACATTTTACCTAATTGATTCTTGTTTGACAACATGTGTCTGATTGTGTGTGCTACAGTTATTTGTACCATGTTCTGTTTTATAATTTGCTGTCACCTTGTCTTAATCTGCTCCTATTATCCCTCCTCTCAGCCATCACCAACCTGCCTGTTAGCCACTATTCATGTAGAGCGTCTCTTAATTTTCCTCCCTCCCCTGCTGCTTCTCACTCACACTCCCTCAGTCTGTTTTGAGGTTGAACCAACACAATGCTTTTTGTTTTGTTTGTCTGTTCAAAAAAATCAAGCACTAATGACCATAATGAACATTCAACGCTGAACCATGAAAATGTTGGTATGGTTAAAAGTTTTTTGGTAACTTTTTATTTCTATTTAATTTCGATTTTTGGCAGCCAAACAGCCAAAGAGTATCAGCCCCATAAAAGTGGGCATGCACAAACCACTGCCTTCTGCCATTTGAGGATTGTGAGGTAGGGACTGGGCATGCTTCTGGTAACACTGGTCCATCTAACCATTGTAAAGATGACTGACATTGTCATGCTTCTGTCAGATTCTCCACCTGCACCAATCAGTTGTGTCAAGTATCCTGCAAGCTGGTGGTAATGGTAAACCAATGTCCATCATACCCCAGATTGAAAAAGTCAGAGCTCATTGATGCTCCCATCCCTCGATTCAAGAGAAGAAGTGAAGAGATTTCTCAATGACTCACTGGCTACCTCGTCAAATCCTGTCCTGTCCAGTTAGCCACAGCCAGCACCATGAACCAGACACTCTGACCTACTGCTGCTTATGTAACCAACTGGAAGATGAGCAAATTAATTACCAGTCAAAAGCCCTGTGCCCCTCCCACCCCTCTCCATGATGATTGACCACCCAGTGGTACCACCGTAGGTCTCATGCTCATAGAGGTGATTCATCAGGCTGAATATTTTCTGTTGACCATTCCCCCAACAAACAAGTGTGGAGCTTGGACAACTGGAGAAACCCGAGTGATAATGACTAATAACACATGCAGCCACATCTATGTGGGAATTCTTTGGACACTCTCTTGGGAGTCTTTTGAAATCACTGACTGAATCCCTCTGAAGCTGCATCATCATCCCTGAAAATGACCTATGGGAGATGAGTTGTCCTCATTAGTCTGTCCAATGGGTATTGTTCACAGGCACCAGCAGGAGTGAGAGGCCACATGTAAAACCTATACCCAGGACTATGTGGAGCATGTTCTAGAAACCTGAGCATGGGACGGCCCATTGGCACTGGTTGCAGGGGAGCGGTGTCAGTGTGTTTGCATCAGTCTCCGCCCCCAGGAAGACACGTGCAAACTCAACCCTGTTAGTCTCATGGCAATTTAACATGTCTGATGTCTGAGTAAACAACCTGGTCACCAAACCTTTAGACAACAGATTTATGTTTACATCAAAAATATAGATGCATGACTTACATGCTTCTTCAACATTTTCATAGCATATGTTAAAATTTGCAGAACTGCAAAGCTTATACTTTAGTACAGGCACAAAATATTCATAGATCTAAAGTTTACATTCACATCAAAAACTATCAATGCATGTTTGCAGATGATATTCTTCTCTTTTTGCATGACATAGAAAAACAGTCTGCAAGGCCGACAGCATTGGTTACTATAAGTTCATTTCTCATTATACAGCACAGCTTATGAAGAAAACAAGGATGGATAATTTTTCACAGGCAACAAGCAGCGGATGTACTGCACAGGCTCACACATAACAAATCACACATCAGTAAGTGACTGAACACTGAGACCCTGTAGACAGCACACTGTATATATCAGCTTCATGGTCAAAGCAAAAAGCCTACAGTTTTACAGATAGTATAATGTCACAGTTCATTCACTTAATGTCATTTCAGACCCTGCCACTCCCTGCTTCAGCCCTCCCACCTGACTACTTACCTGTTCCTCCTCATTCCCCTACATATAATTATATATATATATATATTGATTATATGGACATTGACTGCATGTTTATTACCAAACATAGCGGCTCCCTAACTTCACTGCCTGTTTATCCTTGCCTGCATTTGTCTACCGAGCCTGAATAAAGGTGAACATATTTGAACTTGCATTTGAGTCCATCTACCTCCATGCCACATTCTTGTAAACAGAGATGAATATACACAGCCACAGAGACATTTAACCATTAGAAAAGTCAGACATTGTCATATCTCAGAACACATGGGACTCATATGCATGACTCATAGACACATATGAAATGATGGCAGGCAGTGGTTGATAACAGGCTGGAACACCAGGTCAACAAGTTCAAAAACATGTAGGAGGTCACAACCATGCAGGAAAACCAGCCAGGGACAAAAAGGTGCAGGTGGAGATGGACCAGTATATACACTGAAGAACTAACCAGGGAATGGGAAACAAGTGAGCAGTTGGGCGTTGGGGGGGATCAGGTAGCTGGAAGGTAGAAGGGGCTGGGGTTACTGCAGGGGCAAGTGGGAGTAGGGCAGGGTCTGAAATGACAAGGCAGTTAGTGAACATGACAAAGGCAGAGAGTGACTAAATACCTGAATGGACTGTGACACACAAACACATACACACACAAACACACACACTCACAGAAAGAGAGGGAGAGAGAGAGAGAGAGATTGTGCATGACTCACTTTACTCACCGTTGAAGTCCTTTCTCCTTTCCTTCTTGGAGATGAAGTATTCATTTCATTCTTAATGTCCCACTGCATGTGTTGCTGTGATGACAGAACTCAGTCGCTGCTAACGAGTCTTACACAAACACTGCAGCTGATATCATTAGCAACACTGGAAAACAAGCTAACTCTCCCAGTTGTTTCTTGTAGATGCTGTTCATTGGGACCCCAGAGTATGACTGGCTTTACAGTTCACGTTGGAGTTTCTTTCCAATAACTTGTCCATTCACAGATATTCACTGACATGACAGTAACTGCTTCTGTCTGTTTGATGCTTTTGATGTGTTTCTATCAAAGGATTCCAACCTCACCTTTCTTCCTCTATGGTAAGGCTGCAATATTGTGTTTGACCACACACCGGCTGATATTTAGTGGCTGTTACGGCTCAGAAGGTCACTGATTCACTCATTTGAAAATTTGCTCATTTGACATTAAGTTCTGGTGACAGTTGTAGGCTTGAAACAGGTTCTGGGAGGAAGAGGAAGGGTACCTGACACAGGTGCAACACACTCACCATGATCATAGGATAACAGCCTAATCACATTTTTTCACACTTAAATCACAGACTTTTGATGTCCTCAAAAAACAGTACCACCATTGAAACTTAAAAACAGATGGGTAACGGCTTCAGACTTGGCACAAGGATTTCAGTGACTGATCAGGACATTAAATTAAGTCAGCTCCTACATTTATCTCCACTTCTACATCCACTATGAACAAAAGTTTTTATATCAAATACGGAATGAAAGGTTGACTCTCAGTTTCAAAAACTCGGCAGAGGAGGAATTTATCAACATGACAATGATCCCAAACATCACACAACAGTTTGTAAAGAAAGAAAAATTGAAAACAATTACCTGACCAAGTAGCCTATGTCGCCTATGTCTTCTAACCTTTGGAGTATTTCAAAGTGGAAGGAAAAACTTCTCCAGAAAAGAGCAGCTGTGAAGAAACAGAGCGTTTCTCCACAGGTTTGTGCAGGACTGGTATCATCCACACTCAGGAGGATTGAATCTGTCATAGAAAATAAAGGTGGATGTACAAAACATTAAAAAGTAAAAGACTGGAATCTCACTCATTATACAGAAACAACACAAACATAAAAACTGTGGCTGTTGTTAATTGATAAGTTCAGATCACTAACTGTGAACTCTCCTTGGTACTGAAAACATGGTTTCACTTTGTCATTAACTGAATACAGATGTAGAGCAGGTGGTTACAGTAAAAGACACACAATTAAGGTTGTTGAATGATCATGGATAAAAAAATATATATTTATATATATTAAATATCAATTTCACATAGGAAACAAACAGCCATCTCCTGCGTTCTGTCGAACCCAACATGGACTCTTTCACTTTATATCCTCTCACCTAATTTCCTTCTTTGCCTTTGTCATAATTGCTACAGCTGCTGGAGGTCGCCTAACAATAAAACCTGGCTTTGGGTCGTAATAAGCCGGTTGCATGAACTATGGGGTCGTTTCTTTACAGGAGGACAGTCACAGTCCTGTGTCAATGCCCTCTTCAAAGAGGTGACGGAGACAGAGGGAGAAAGAGCTGAGGGAAGCAGCTGTTTGGAAACCTTGAAACCTCTTTATCTAAATTAAAGTAAGCTTGTCTCCTTATACTTTGTTAAAAGAGGTTCATTTTTAACATTAGAACTGGACATTGTTCTTTTATGTGCTTACATCTTAATTTAATTCAAGATGTGGCCATGAATGCATGAGTAAAAAAAGAGATGGGAAAAAATTTGCATTCTGTACCAAAATATATATTTTTCTCTTTTACTTTTAAAAGGTTATTGACTCATGTGGTATGGTCAGGGGAGATGAACTAAAATGGTAAAATATTAAATTAAGTTTTGATTGTTTGTTTGTTTTTTCCCCTTTGTTTAAGATATTGAACCAAAACCCACAAGATGCCCAAGTTGCAAAAAACAAAAAGGTGATAAATCTTCAAATGAAATAGAACATATGGAGATGTAAAGGAAAGAGACAAAGAAGAAAACTTGTTCAAAGACCAGCAGGAGCTGCTGTGATCTACAAACAGCCCCTTCTGAATGAGTGGTGGGCGAGCCACTGAAAAGTGTCCCTGCAGGAGAACCATCATTCGATAGTTTTGTTCCAGCTGGATTCATGAGACCGGTCCAGAGGTCTCAGCAGCAGAGGAGCACAGGTAGTTAGTGTCAGGTGGTCCGGTAGACAAGGGAAGTGAACGCGATGGGGAGAGTGTTCACACGCTGTTGAGATATAGTTTGGTTCACAGGCACTGGAAGGTGTATTCCAGGCAGATTAATAAGGCTTTGATCAATCCAGTATGAGGATATGCCACATCCAAACAGTAAGTATATAAGTGCCTTGTTATGCAATGAGATGATGTTGTAAGGTCCAGGTGTCTTTCTCTGTGTGGTGGGATTGTCCATATCATATCAAGTCTCTGCAGGTTTCAGCTTCACAGTTGTTGAAGAAGCACACACACTCCAGGCCCTGTTCCTCATGAAGAGAGCAAACAGTTTGAAAACACATGAAGCCTTTTTACCAGCTCTGAGCCTTATATCATGGAGTAGATACTGTAGATTCATACCAGCAGGAAGTGAGGCTCTCTGCCATGACTAAATGTGGAGTAGAGTGAATGGAGAATCACAGCTGGAAATAACCGGTCCCATTCACCATCATTTTCATGAATGAGTTCAGCCAACTGTTTTTTATCAAGCAATGCATTTCCACAGGGGTGGTAAGGTGAAGTTCTTCTCTTTTCAATGTTCAGTCTCTGATGATCTCATCTCAAAACAATACTTCTGGAGGTCCAGGTTCAGGAAAGTATCTCACAAATTAGTGCCAAGGTATTTGCTTTCTGATTTGACACATACTCTCACTCATGTGAGGTGAGCTCAGTGATATCTGTGCACTGGTCGTACTGTCCATATGGATTGTAGTTAAGCTCTGTGTTGTGGTACAGGTCTGTGAGCTTCACATGTATGACACAATCACAAAGGTTATCAATATCAGACCTCATGCTTGGCCAATAACACATACTTAGGGCTTTGTTAAATGTGCGATCAGCAGTGCAATGACCAGAGCAGTGGTTGCCATGGAGAATGTTCATAATCCCAGTGATTGATGTTGTGGGATTCAGCACTTGACACACAACTGGATTTCCTGGTGCAGTGTGAGCTTTTCAGCAGTGCATTACAGACTTAGAGAGGCCTAAACCTGATAACCTAGCCCATACCCTTGTCTTACAGACCTGACCCAACTGAAACCTGGTAGAAAGACTGGTACTGCCAAATATGAGCCCTAACCCTGACCTGAAGTTATATTTTTGTTATTTCATCTTTAAATACAAAGTTCTATTATTGCTTTGGAAAGATTTTCTCACATATAAAAATGATTAAAGTCAGAACAGTAGCAGGCCAACACAGAATATAGCCAACAGCCCCAAAAATGACATTATATAGGTTTAGCAGCAATACACAAATTGCACTTGACTACCAGCATTTTCCCAATATGGGCTAGCTGCACCTGGCTGTTAAACCCAAAATGTATTTCCCAGCTGACACTGACCTCAGTCTTAACAGTTATAATCCAAAACGGGCACAATTGCTGTGATTTTTAAGTTGTAGTGGAAGAGAATCATATCCACTGTAGCTGGTGCTAGCACCATCCTCCTCTGGTCAAATATAATCTGCTGCTGCTGAAAAGAATGCTGACTACACTGCAGGAAAGTTTGGCCAGAAAAGGAAAAAATCCATAGAGGCTTTTCCACCATTACAGAACATCTTAGTCGTCCTGCATAGTGTGATTTCTAGTGGCATATTGTTGAACTTCATCCTCGCCTTCTTAATGATACGTTCAGCCACTCCTCTCCTGTTGACATCAGGCAGGACTAGGTCGTCTTTGCTCACCAGTGGCATGGTTGAAGAGAGGCAAGCTCCTAGCACCTGGCACTTAGCCTCTTGGTGGATGGTGGATGTCTTCCCTTTCTGTGAAGCATATTCAAAGCTAGCAAAACTGTGCAATGGCTGGATAACAGTTTTTGGATTTATCCAAGCTAGGTGTCTCTTACATGTGTACATGTACATACTTGTTGCCCTCATGTTCCCCCATATACAGCTGCAGATTTGCAAAACTCACATTTCCAGTTCCAAACTTGCTTTTCTGAATCCTGTAAAAATTTCTGTCAGATTTTGAAGATCAATATAGTTTTGTCCTATACTAAAGTAAATACTAAACTATAGTTTTACTGGTGTAAATTAACCTTCAGCAGCATCTATGAATGGAAGTTTTATTGTTAGAACACACTGGCCTAGCACTTGTTGGAAACAGATTGATGTGCCGTTATTATGCATTGCAGTAATACAGTAATCCTTTCCCTGTGTAGTGGCCAGAGGAGGATGGCTTTCCACCTTTGTCTCAAGCTCAGAGTAAAATAAAGACTTGAAAAACTGTGATGGACATAAGCCTCACACAGCAACTGCAGTATGTTGAGGAGAGAGGCTTAAATATGCTACAATTTCAGATTGTGTAAACTTTGTTAAACACCTTGTTACTGATAACCCGAATAACCACAACAGATGTGTGGCTTTACATTTGTTGAATCGGTTATTTGCACAGGCATGACACTGGATGTATTAAAAGGGTGAGGCTGCATATGCACAGGGCCCAGATTGTTGTGCTACACCGCTGCCAGTATCCACTTCATGCTTCCACGGTGGAGAAAAAACCTGAGAGCCACGCAGTGCATCCAAACTACCGCAAACTCTCTGGGGGAGGACATGCATCAGTGATGGTAACTGAGTTCAGTTTTTTTAATTGACACAATATCTGAACATGATATCTTTAATTTTCATGAGACTGAGATTGGAGTTTTACAGTTGATTGCAAATTTTGTGTGTGACCAAGTTTGTCCATCCAAAGTCATGTGAGTGCTGACTGAGCACTCACTGAGAATGAGCTTGAAGTGTCAGTCAGTTGCTTGTATCATGCTCTTGTGAGGTCAGATTTTGCAGGCAGTGAAGGTGGTTTGGACATCACCACAGTGTACTCATCTTTGTTGCTGCCAGAAGTTGCATGAAAAGTTCCTATCTGTTCGCTACAGTGTAACATTACTTCCTCACTGGGGGGATTGGCCACTTTGACATGGATGGGACCTTCCTCAGCTTTAAACTGTCTCTGGTAAATTCAGTAGTTTGGGTATTGGGTATTACTGTCCTTCAATTTTATGGGCCTGGGTAAAGTCAATAGCTGACAATTGGCCTTCATTGACAACTACTTGTAGTTTACCTTGTAAGGGTTGGTGTGAGAAGGAGAATATAACTGTACCGCTTCTGGACTTTCAGGAGAATGGCTGTCTGGGTTATGGGCTGTAGCCACATGCAAAGAGCTCAGATGATCCAGGATGAATTTGGGATTTCGTCTGTCTACCGGCCTCTTACATTCTTTGGAGTTCTGTAGGAGGCTTCACAAGCTAAGTTTTGGTCATATAAAGAGTCTCTATATTTGTTTGAGAAACAGCTGGAGTTTCGCTCAAACCTCTCTGAACGTGTTTCTGTTGTTCTCTGCATTTCCTGGACATCATCTGTGATGGCAGAGTGGACACAGAGTGAAGTGCAAAATGCAGGAAAGTGAGTGGGTGTCAAGGTTGAAGCAGCATGCCAGGTGCCTGAGAAAAACTCTGCACAATGATGATATGCAAAAACCCTGCTACAATGATGGGTGGTCTCAACCTGTAGTACAATCCAAAGAGCAGAGTCCAGAATTTTTGCACCTTGTTTTCAATTCCAGCAATCTGAATGTTTCTCCATCTTCAGCATTTTGTCCATATGCAGGCTTCCTCCGCTGGCTAATTTCAGTATCATATTAGCACATAAGGACCGCCTCCTAATGCAGGTGAGTGTGCGCATTGACTTTGAAATGTACACAGATAAGTTTTTAGAATTTTTTGACATCTGTATATAAACAGCTTTTCAGATTTCAGATTTTGTTGCGTGAGGTGTGCTTTCCAGTGTTACCCACAGGATGTGCAGAGCGGGGGGCTTTCTTAGATTAGGCTAATTATTAAATAATACCATATAAGGTACTCCACTGCAAATTTTTTAATTTGTGATAAATAAATGCACGAACAATATATACAACAATACAGCTGCATTGCTTCACAATGTGTCAAAAAAATTACAACCCTCACTGACGCAGTTAGTGAGTCCAGTCCTGAAACACACACAGCGCATTCTTATGCGCACCTTGAGTGACAGGCACACAGTTATGCATCTGCAAATAGCTAATAGGAACACTGTTTCTCTCTCTCTCTGAAGAGAACTGTGATTGGCCAAAGTGTCCTACATGTCCAGGAGAAGTACAACAAGTTCTCTCCATCTCTGAAATGCTTCACCGATATCGACACGTGCATCTGGAGGGATGTGCACACACATCTGCATTTGTAGTGGTCGCCGAACGAAAGACTGGATTTACTAAAACCTGAAAACAGAACCAAGCGAAGGTGCAGACAGCTAGTTTGCTGTCAGACCACCTGAATTACAATATACTGAAAGGTGATTATGCATTTTTCCCATTGACACCAAAAAAGGACTGCCTACCCCAGTTTTAGTGTAAGTCATGTATATGTCAGAATGACACAAGGCCATTATTCTGACAGATTGCTGTAAACAGAAATGTTGAGTATTCCATGTTTGAAAAGGGCTTTATAATTGCAGTTGTAAGAACACAGATGCGGTCCTTTTACTGTTACTCCACACTGAACTTAAGTGGATGTAACAGCTGGTAAATCACCCTCATTCGGGACTCATATTCACATTATCCAGGTATGCACAGAACTAAATGGTTAAAGGAGCTACTTGTAAGTTTTGCTATTGCTACATAGCCAGCGTTAGCATTAAAAACTACTTACCAGTCTGTAAGAACTTCAGCTATTGTTGCATTTACAATACAAGAGGTTATGATTCTGAGCAGCGCTACTTCTTCAGTGCAGACTGGATGCTACAGTGACATGCTAGCTAACCCCAGGTGGGAGCTAGCTGGTTAGCATACTAACTTCAGTAGAAGAAGTAATAGAAATAAAAGCAAAACAAAAATTAACATTGGCGTTTCCACATCTAGTGACCGCTCTTGGTGATTAATGGAATGAAGCTTGATGCTGAACTCACAAAATTTCTTCCAGACTGGTAAGGAAACAGCTTTTCATGCTAACCTTAGCAAAATTTACAAATAGGTCCTTTAAACCAATAGATCCCTTTCACACCATTCTGTCAGTGTTCACAGAACTAGAATTATAACACACAATCAATGTGTCCTCTACTTGGTTCCCTGCATTTAGCAGTAGTATTGTAATTAGTAATTGCATACGACACTTTCAAGGGAATCAAAGTATATATTTAAGAGAGATGGAGAGTCAAATGGAATTTCCTCAGGCACTGTTAAGGAAATAACTTAATCCTTTATTTAATCAGGCATAGCCCCTTACGCAAAAGAAGAAAAAAACACTATGATTTATCCTTCAAGGAGCACAGGCAGGGTGATTTAATGACAGCAAAATATTGAAATAAAAAGGTGACACTGAATATCTTGAGATACTTTTGTTCTCAAATCGCACTTCAAATCTATTAGATAAGAATTCAAATGTTGTTCACTTGTATTTTCATGTCTTTGTTCTCGGTCGCTTAATTAATTTACTGAAGGATCAAAGCAGAATACAAACTACTTTCAGTGATCTTAAACAAGCAGGTTTTCAACAAAAGCCCTCTCAAAACTAAAAGTCAATGATTTCTTTAATGCGAGCAGGCAGAAGAGTACGACGCAAAGTCACTGTGTGTGTGTGTGTGTGTGTGTAATGCGTGTGTGTAGTGTGTGTGTCACTAGCAAGGCACCATGCTTCCCTCTGTTCACCATGTCAAGAAATGCTCACACACAAACACATTCTCACTCTCCATGCAAAAGGGGGGTGGGGGGTGGGGCGGGGGTATGTTGGTTGCCTTGGAAACACTTCAGTCCAGATAATTATTACTGTAACTGTCTCTGCACACCCCACCTATAACAGAAATGGATCATAAATTAGAATCACTGAGTGGCAGCCTTCTGTCAGGGCTGTCTGCTCCCTGCTGCCACCCACTGGCAGGCAGGGGAAGTGCAGGACAAAACATGAAGCTGCGGTGTAGACTCAAGTTGTGCAGCTTCACTTCTGTGTCTCATTTCACTGCCTTCGCCTGAACTGACACAGAAAAAAAAACAATGTCTACTTTTTTTGTTTTGTTTTCTCTATTTTAGTAAATCATTTTCACTCCGAATGTCAAACCCAGATGACAATAACAATCATTTAAAAACATTAATGGCAGAATGGAAATATGGCATCATGCTGGATCTGTTTAAATATTTACAAAGGCCTATTCCCATGGCCCATTCCTAAGTAATCAAAAAACAATTAAATATTCTTCCCGGTTGAAAGTCGCTGTTTTGTTTGTTTGTTTTTAAAACAAAATAATTCAGTGCCTTATAGAAGGAGTCTGGGATTGAGTAGTAATTGCAAAGTGAGCGCCCTACTTTTTCTCTCCCCCTTTGTGAGAACTGGGAAGGAACAACCAAAAAATGAAAAACAAGGGGGGAAAAAATGAATAAACAAACAAAAAATAGATTAAAGTAGCATTAAGAATATAAACTAGCAGCCAAAGAAAATAAAATAATTGCCTGACTGTGTATTTATCATGTCCTTTGTTTAGCAGTCATATTCCACAAACTGATGATTTTCTGGCCTTCAGTGTGATCGCGTGTATAGCGTGCAGTTTTTGTGCAGCGGAAGACTTTTATTAGCCACAGAAGACACTGACACTTTCTTTAACTCCCTCTCCGTCTTTGCATTTGAAACTTGAAACTATTCATCACATTCATATCCCCCATAACAGAAACCTGCCTTTACATTAGCTGCTAAACAGCTGATTTTAATTCAGCTTTTTCCTATGAAGTGTTTTCTGATAGGAGACGAGTCTGCAACAGAGGTCTTCCCCACACCGCCAATTACTGGTAAGACGCAACCGCCTTAAATCAGCCTCCATTTATAAATATAACTTCAACCGCAGCGGTCAGATTACTGTAAGACAGCAGGTTCAAAAGCCAAACCTCAACAGAAATTCAGGTTTCGTATCTGGTGTCGACTCTGCTCCCCTCCTCTGTTTTAAAATGAGATGCCACAGCGTTTTACTTCCTGCAGCCACTCGTAGATGAGCAGCAAAGTTTCAGGCTGTTCAAATGACCTCAGCATTATGATTGTAACTCTGCAGAAAGCTTGGCAATAAAACCTTTTAATCATCAGTTGTTGTTTCTGCTGAAATCCCAGTCCATTTCTTTTCAAAGAACAGACGGTGTCACACAGAGACAAACACGCACACACGCACACACACACACACACACACACACATTGACACACAATCATACATGCCGAATCTCTTTCAAAATAAAGAAGAAGGAAACATCTTCTATCCAGTTACTGAACAACTTTAAATTACACCATCTCACAACTTCATTTCAAACACGAAGATGTGGCTGCTTCAGGAGGGAGGACCTTTGAAAAGTTGATGGCACCTCATGTTAGCAGTTTACGGCCAGGGGTTTTGCTCACTGCACAACGCAAATCACAGGTGGGTTTCCTCATTAGGTGCTATTGACAGGCCACATAAAACAGAATCTATCGCCTTTTCCAAAAGGCTCAGCAGCCACCATCTAGCGGGCCCTTTTGGTCTCCCCCCTTTCCTTCCCCCCTTCTCCTCATCCTCTTGTCTCTCTTCTTTTCTCCGCCATGCATATTTCAGATCAGGGATGGATGTCAGGAGGTGCGTGGGAATTATTAATCTCAGGTTCTGTACTTGTGGTGAGCTGTTTAAGCATTCATACTAACAAAGGGCAGCGGAGTCACGCAACAGGGCTGACAAGGCCTGTCTTTCTATCTCCATACCTCCACCTGTCTACTGCCTCTCCTTCTCCTGCCGTCTGGAGCAGCCCACACACACTCACACACTTTTTTTTTTTGTCTTGTTTCTCCCTCACTTCTTGCCTCCGTCTCTCTCTCCGGCTGACCTTTGGAGCCGCTTAGGTTCACAAAACACCTCCAAACAGTTCCTCTCTAATGGCCCACTACTCAAACAATCGGTAGAACGACCTGAGGAAGATGATTGATCTCTGACAAGCAGCTCGATGCATTCCTGTGAGTCATTAGATCAGCCTGGATGGAGAGAGAGAGAAACGGAGAGATAGAAAGAGAGAGAGAGAGAGACCTATTGGAGAATTGGTACAGCTGTGTGTACAACCAGACCAGGCATTTATCTAATGTCAAAACGTGCAGACAACCTTTAGTCAGAGTTTGATGCTGGAGGAGCTTTGGAATGACAACAACATCCACATCCACACTGGCATGCACAAGCTCGGGCATATACACACACATACACACTTATTTCCCATAGAATTAAAGGCACACACACATATATGCTCAAATTAAATCAATGTGTAAGTAGAGAAAAGGCACAGCACACACACACACACACACACACACACACACACATGCACACACACATTCACATGAGAAGTCAGCACTAAAACAATATCAGTGGAGAAGCTCAGCGTGGGAAAAGAGAAATGTCTTCTTTAAAGATCCTCTTGTTGTGTTGTCACACTGGGAGATAAGGACGGATTAGGCTGAGAGATGCTCTGAGCTGAGACACGCAAACATGCTGTTGAACATGGAAGTGAAGCTCCAGAAACTCTCTCCTTAACCAGTCAACACACACACACTCACACACACACACACAGGCCAAAGTGCTATACAGTTAAGACGCAGCACTTTCAGCTGTGTGAGCGGCATGAGTTGTGCCGCTGAAATTAAGTCCCAAATAATTCTGTAGGTAATTCTGTAACTACCCAGAGCTTTCCTACTTTAATTATTCATCCACTTGTTCATTGATACCCTGTAAATTGCATTTCCCAAAATGAAGTTATAAGCGTCCGTCCATATTGTGTGATTCTGCACCTCACAATTTACATTCAGCGTCAACACAGAAAGTCGTGTGTCCTTTATGTAGCCAGGCGGAAAATAAGGGTGTGAGGGTTTGGGTCGATGATGATGAAGCTTGTCTGACTTTATTGTATAGAGACTGACATTCGACTCCTGTGGCTGACATACATTTAACATTTACCTACATTTCATTTGGCATAACCATGATCACTATAGTGAGGTTATGGATATTTTCTTTTTTGTGCCACATTTGCAAAAAGTCCTCAGACCTGAACTTGAGTGTCTTTAAAAAGCTGTGAGACTAATTATCCTAAAGTAGCTTTAATGCCTAAACATAACCATTATTATAGTAACTATAGTGACAAAGGTAGGTACACTGCTGTCAGTACAATCCATTTGCTGATTATTGTAACCATGACAATGAAGGTCCGGCACGTCTGCCGCCGTAGGGGCGCTACCTCCGGAGACACTGCTACTGGTCGTATCAGAGGATTGAAACAAACGACATGTAGGGCCATTCACGTTGGATGACTTGTTGACAAAAGTAGATGACATAAGAATTTGACTTCAGATACAAATTGAATGCAAAGTTTTTGTTCGAGCTGCATTAATATTAGACAGTGGACAGGTCACATATTTTCATGTGGTTCTGCTCTAGACATCATTAGACAGCAAGTACCTCTCAACAAAAACCAAACACACTTATGGACATGTATAGAAGATGTACAAACACTTGGTAACTATTGTGAAAAGGGTTATTAAATATTATGAGGAGAGAAGAGGAGAAGAGAGAATATGGCAATTCCATCTTTCCATTAGCGATCTCTTTAAGTTGATCTGAAGGGACAGGGCGTATCGTAGTTGTTGGTCCTGATCCAGCCACTTTCTCGTTCATCTTTTCAGCGGATGACATCATCGCCACGACTCTCACTCTTTTTATCACATGGCCACAGTAACATAAAACAAAAATAGGACAGCTGGATTCACAGAGAATCTCGATACGTATGATCCAGGCTGGGTGAGTGATTAGCAGTGTGGTGGGGGACAGGAACAACGCCATTTCACTCATTTATTTTTTTATAGATACACCAAAATAATAACACATACACTCACAACCTGACTCCTGACACCTGGGCGCCATCACGACAAATTAAATCATTTGGGGTCAGAGGTAAGCCAATCATGTTGAGGCTTATATTCTGGTTGCTTGTTTTTAACCCCAATACGTGGCCCATCAAAACTCGCTACGGCTATAGCCCGACTAAACACTCATCTCAGACAACTTCCTGCAATCATCACTGTCCTCAGGCGCTATAATCCATGGCACATGTGGTGGAAAAACATATTAACGACAGTTGCCAGTGGATAAAAACAGCTGGGACAGGGATGAATGAGCAAGAACTAAGACACTGGATTCAATTACAATAATTGCAGTGGAGCATGTGGAGGACCCAAATAGACTATAGATAGATAGATAGATAGATAGATAGATAGATAGATAGATAGATAGATAGATAGATAGATAGATAGATAGATTCAAGGGGAGGAGTCTCAAAAGAGCAGAAGGCGAGAGCAACAGACAAAGGGGAAAGAAGGATAAATGAAGGTGAATAGAAAGAGTGAATAATGGAGAGAAGGGGAGAAAAATGAGGTGGAAAAAATAGAGGGGGAGGCCAGATTGTGAGGAGGAGTAGGGGGAGAAGGGGGAGAGAAAATGTGGCTGGAACGGGGAGAAAGACAGGTAAGACAGAGAACGCTCAGTATCTGTCATTGTCTCTGTATCAAATTAGAATGAAGTTATGTGATGGCAAAGCTAACAGCTAAGATGCTAACAAACTGGGAATATTCTAATGCTGGTCAATGTTTCTTCTATCTTTAGCCACTAGTTTTATCCTATTATTTATAATTATTTAATATATTAATTAAGTACTCTATCTATCATGATTGTAAATTTCATTCAATAATCACTTTTATTGAAAATGTGTCTGAGCTAGCTCATTTGCTAACTCAATTAGCATTTGGTGATAAGAACTGCAGCAATGTCAACAAACTGTTCAGATGGTTGCAAAGCCGCCAGAGGAGATTAAATAAAAGTGGAGCGGTGCAGCACAGCAGCTAAAATGCTATGATAGCTCTCTTCAGCTCCTGGTTCCCTGAAAGGTCAGCACTGTCAAGACGGCGTGCTGTGGTCAAGAGCAGAAGTTTGTCCACCAAAGTTTAATTTAGTATCTTTGTGAGAACAAAATTCCATAGTGAGGCCACTGCAGCATGTTAGCTCGCTACTTCAAAGGCCGGGCTTCGAATCTGACCCGTGGCCCTTTGCTGCATGTCATCCCCTCTCTCTCTCTCCCTGACTTTCCTGTCTCTTTCTTACTGCAACTATCAAAATAAAGGCAAAAAATGCCAAAAGATATAACAGCATAACCATTCCATTCCGTTCCATTAACCTGCTTAATGCACAGCTGAAAACAGCAAACATCAGAGACTGCAAACTAAAAAACAAGTAAAAAACTCAAATATGTTGAAAGAAATATATACGACTATTCGACAACGCAATATTTCACAAAAGTGAAATGGAAACACTTTTGTCACTCAGGTCACGTGACATGAAATGAATAGTCACATGACATCCAACAACATTGCAGACTATTATCTCTAAAAAAAAAAATCCCTGATACATGGCTACTTCTAGATATTAAGTGTTTGCCTCTCATCGCCGTCATTATGTGCACCAGAGGCCCACGTCACCTTTGATTAAATACAACAGCCATTGTGGTAGATGCAATCATCCCAACAATTAGCAGATGCTGGAAATCCATTGTCATGTTTAATTGGAATGATATCGCGAGAAGAGAAAACCCAGCTTTATTCACAGAACATCACTCTACGGAAACACAGACCATTAACAACTGTGTTTTGTCGACTTTCCTAAACAATTCTATTTTGCGCAAAACTGCAATGGAAACGCAGCTACTGTAGTTGCAGGCATGAAGCGCACATCCATTATAACCTACATTACCTGCTTAGCACCAAAGAGCAGACTGACTTAGTTAATGACCAGCTAGTTAACATAGTGGAACATGTAGCAGCTAAAGAGTTTTGATTTCCCTCAGGAATTGGTGGAGACCAAAGTCAGAGCTAAAAGAGAGGGAATATTGGACTTGACAGATGCACAACCCCAAATCAATAACAGCGTTGGAGTTCATCCGTAATGTCAGTAAATAAGCAACTGTTTGTCAACCGTGTCAATTTAAAATGTGACGACGTGTTGATGTTGTGTTAACAACTTGCTTCTGCTGCCCCCAAGTGCCCAGAAAATGATTGTGGTTGAGCTTAGGGTTAGAGGCTGTAAATGCATGTGAATAAAGGTGCTCACAAGACGTGTGTGTGTGTGTGTGTGTGTGTGTGTATGTGTGTGTATGTGTGTGCATGCTTGCGAGGTGAGGGGTTGTTAAGAGGTGAAAAAGGGTGGCCCTCAGCCCACACACACACACACACACACACACACACACACACACAAACACACACACACACACACTCCTCCATAGCTCCCACCAACCCAGCCACCCATCTCCCCTCCATCAACCTCCATCCACCACAACCACAATCCAGTCCAGTGCCAAGGTAGCACAGATGCAAACTCCCCCCTGACCGGTTGGCTGCCAAGGCACCATTTCCAAAGCCTCTCCACCAGCTGGAGACTCTCTGATGGGGCCAACACATCCATTTCCCTGGTAACCGACAAGCCCAGTCACACACACAGGGATGCACTTGCATATAAACATGTATATGCACCCCTGTGAATATGTATATGCCACACACGCACTGTGTCTTGTCCACGCCTTCCGCCTGCAAAACCCTCCTATGCCCCCTCCTATGCCCCCTCCTTGCCCTGTTAGCTATGAGGTCTATATTACACAGGATGCGTTGCAGGGCCACAACACAACATCTAGACATTAACACCCAGTTACTCGACATAGTGAACAGCCCACTGTTGTAATTAGCAGGACCCAAATGTCACCTATGTATTGAGAACATTTGTGCACTGAGGTCCACCTCTTCACCCGAAAAAGCTAGTTTAATTTTATATATATATATATGTATGTATATTTATGCCGGTGTTTGTACGTCAGCTGACATTTCAACAGCTGCATGTTTATCATTTTCCAACTACCATGTGCAGCTTACACTACCTGAGCTTTACCGGAGGTTTCCAGTGTATTCAAGTATAATAATTATTATGAGAAACATAATGAGTAGTCTACTGCTCTCTAATAAGTACTTTTAACACTTCAGTATTTCTGTGATTGCAGGAGCAGAAGAAGCATGTATTTTTTCTAAACTGGGGATAGAGCTGTTACAGTAACAGACCACTCTTAAACCATACAATGTAGTCACAGAGTTTCACAGTTGCTCACTCGTATTTCTCAATACTGAGTCTCTTTATTGAGAAATTTCATGAGCTGTTTTCACACTTAAACTCTGTATTTACACGCCATTTTGCATGTTTACATTCTGCTACGGAAACTCTAAAACTTACCTTCAAATTCTAAAACAATTACAATTACTATCTACATCTAAAAGAAGATAAATAAATTATGTATATGTATATATATATATATATATACATATATGTGTGTGTGTGTGTGTGTGTGTGTGTAGGCTAGAAGTTAATACATTTCTAATGGATAACCTCTATGAAAGACTTGTTGACTTTTATTTCTTTAATTAGCAGTGACCAAGATTCCATCACAACAAAGAGCAGCTTCTACGTACAGCATGTATTGTTCTGCCCCCAGTATATGTCACAGAGGTTAGTCAAAAATGCTGCAATATTCTTCTATGGGCTTTTTTCTTTACCATTTTTGTAAAGAGTAATCCCACAAAATGTACAAAATTAAGCCCAATTAATTCCGGTAATGCAATACAAAACTATACATATTAACAATACATGCTTGCATAGGATAGCTACAAACATAGAAACATTACAGTAACTCACATGTCAAACCTCTTTGCATTTTCTGAGTTTTGGTTGTGGTTGATTTTTACCGAGAAAACAGTTCATGATATTTGAAAGACGTGGTCATTGAATGAAAAGTCTTTTAGTTCACATTGACTTCTGATTTTAAAAGTTTAAAGAAAGTGAACTCTAATCTGTAATCATTATTGTTCCTGTCATTTTTGTCCCATTTATTGCATTTAATAATCTATCTAATTAATCTATTTGTAACTACGCTCTGTTGCCGGTTTATGAGGAACAGCTAAAACTAATGCTTTCTTATACAACAGTCTTGTAATAAATCCAGTGTTTATGAAGGTTATAATTAGTTTCAACAGTTGTGGTCTTTTGCATCATAAAGAGGTGTTTCTGTTGTTTAGCCTGCCCTCACTGATATACGTGGGGTGGATACAATTATAGAAATGCCTGTGGTCACTAGTCTTCCACAACAACAGTAACAATAAAAACAAACAACAATTTGAAATCACACTGATCTTGTCTTTTAATCCAAATACACTAGAGGGGGCATCTTGTCCCAGATGTCAATTTTTCAAATTTTTTATAATTATCTGAAACATCAAATTTTTACATTTGGCTCCAAACCAGTGAATCTCCTCACTGGGTTACCGAAATGTTTTGTCAAAACACAGAGATCTCGGAAAATAATGCAAACCAAATAGGCTAACCTTAAAAAATGTTGTTTTGCAGAATTGCAAAAGAAAAGATAAGTAAGATGCATATTTACAAATGAGAACTGCTGTTTTGTGTAATTCATTAGCTTTACTGGAATTTTATTGGGTTCAGCCTGAGTTACGTGTGTAAGATATAAAAATGAAATCAAAAGTCTGGTCAGAATCCTGCGCTGTGACTGTAAGTGTCAGACAGTTTGGTTTGTGTGTCTGTTGCTCAGGCCCTTCACATGCAGTCACCATCTCATCCATCCACAGTGTAATCTGGTGGGAAACACCAAGAAAGAAAGAAAGAAAGAAAGAAAGGAGAGAGGAAAGGAGGACAGTTTTTATCAATGAGAGGGGAGTGATGCTCGTAAATATATAATGTCCTCAAAGAGTCAAGGTCAGACACACAGCACCTGTTTGTGTCGGGATAACAACATAAGCACAGAATTGCATGGCATGGCATGGCATGGTATGGAATGACACAGAATGAAACACAGGGAAGGCGAAGGAGAGGAGGAACGTGGCTGCTGGAAGGGGATCAGTAGCTGAGCTTGAACCTTGGGGCTCTTTGTGTTGGAAAAGGAGAGGGCTCTCTGTCACGTTTACACACAAAGGGCCAAAGGGGGTCTGAGACTTCCCCCCCCCCTCCCTTTCCCCTCCTCACCCCTCCTTACATACAACGACTTCACTCGCCGTCTGAGAGACGAGGAAGGTTCAGCGATGTTCATGTCGACAGAGCCCTGCACAAGCCTTTTGATGTCCCTCTTTTTCTTTGAGAGGACCGCAGAAAGGCTGGAGGACTTTTGGATGTGGTGCCAAGAACAACAAGCGAGGAGGCAGCTGTGTGCAAGAGGAGGCGGATCGGCCCAGGAATCAAAGATGGCTGGTGAAGAAAGGAAAATAGCGTATCAAAGGAGGGGTCCCATGTAATTGGAGTTTGTCAGTGTCTTTAAATAAATTGACTTGGGCGGAGGCCACCAAAAGAACATACACACAGGCAAAATGTCTACCGTGAGCAGAGACGTTTATCAAAAACTTTCCAGGAAATGTTTCACATTGTTTTCAGTAATTAAAAATGAATTAACTTTACAGCTAGATTTTGATTTCAAGTCCACCAGTGTTACACATAATGATGCTTAAAAGTCATTAAAGCTGCTATATGCAATATTTTCACACCAATAGTGGATCAATTTACAATTTGCAATGTGAAAAGTTTTGAGCATAGTGATGAATCCACATAGAATTGTCACCAAGATCTGCAGTTCTACAGCTTTTATAGTGTCTTTCAGCTCATTGTTTTGGTTTTTACAGTCTGCAGCTTTAATGTTCAGTTCTAGTCAGCTCTGAAAAGCTCCAATAACATAACTGTACACTACCTGCCCTCACTCCACACAACTGTTGAGGCTCCTTATCAGAAACAATCTCTGTCCATACTAACACACCTGAAAACGCACACACACATGACCACGTACGCTGGGGATGCACGTGCTGGTGTAAACAGGAAGCAGATTGTCTACTCTGCAGTTGTAGAAAATAGTTGCACAAAATACTATGTATGAGGAACAGCAAAGACAGTTGTGGCGTTAAGATTCAGAATTTAACTGAACGACAGCTGCTAGCAAAAACAAGGTAAGTAATGGTTGTAATTCATTATACATGTTGCATTCAACACTGCTAATCCAGGCAGATGAGACGCAATCAGGGAGTGACTGTGGATGTCTGCATCACCAATTCCAAAGGTTTTTGCCCAATACAATTCAACATTTCCAAAAGTCTCTGTTTTACGCACTTGAAAACTGGTGAACACAGCTGTATAGGGTGGTTCAGGCGGTGGTGGAGACCAAATTGAGCTAAAATGAGAGGAAATATTGGACTTATATTTACCAAACAAAAAGTTAGTGATAATGTTGCTCTGTGACTGCTGGATGTGTGAATAGGCAACTGTTTGCTGTTAGCCATAGTAACTTTATACGTTCATATGTCAATGCTGTGTTATCAGCTTGTTTCTGCAGATGATCAAAAAAAAAAAATCAGGTAATACAGATCTGAGAAAAATAACCCTGGTGATGTCATTATCATTGACTTTGGTTTGGAGACTGAACATTTCTAACCAGTCTGTGATGTGGGGTGTGGATTTGAAAGAAGTGGGCATTTAAGAGGCAGGTTAAATATGAAAATATGCTGTTGGTTGCATTATACAAAATTTTGTTGAAATAAAATGAAAATAACCATTAGCTGTGGCTCTAATTATATTTGTATATCATCCTTTGATTATGATAATTATAATGTACCCTCAATCTTTTGCTTCTGATGCCATGAAATGCCTTAACGGCGATACTTCAAGCACAGTGTGTAAACCCAGTAACTCCCCTCCGTCTGTCTCCTGATCTGCACAGTTAAGTGATCATGAAGTGAACTTTATGCTACAAATACACCGTTTTTCTATGTTCCACACTCCATTACAGCTGGGGGGAAACAGCCTCTTAAGAGATATCCAGACGTTTCCTGAGGCTTTGTTTCCCCAGGGCCTCCCCTCTCTTCGCCCTTAGCAGGAAGAAATCAGCAGCTAAAGCAACAGCATCTCCTTTCCCTGCAGCTACTGCAACCATACACATGTACCACTAATGCCTGCAAATCACATTTCCCCATCACTTTCACACCATCACTTCTTAAAAGCATGTCTTTTCCCACCAGTTTAAGACAAGTAAAGGGATAAAAAAAAAAGAGGATAATGCAGAAGAAAGATGTTTTGTCAAGACATTGTTAAAGCGTCCTAGAGAAAAGAAATGCAATTGTTTGGTTCATGAAAAATGGGGCAGAATAATCCAAGTGATTGGTCGGTGTTAGGTTTACTGGAATGATTTAAAATCATAAACCATATGAATCATATAATGTTTAAAAATAAACACATATTCACAAGAGGGGCCTCTGTTCACATACGCTTTACCAGACTGGACAAACTTTAACTTACTCAAAAGGGAACACTGACACTCTAAACATGTTGGGAAATTATAGCATTTTACAATTGGTAACACACATTTCTCTATACTGCATATATATATATATACTCATTAACAATGAACCACAGAAAACACTACCAGGTAGCATTACAGTACTGATCATTACTGCTTTCGAAGTAATTTTTTTACTTTAACAGGATTAGTTTTTTTGCCATTTTTACAAACAGTAATCCCTCATGTTCTCGCTTGCAACAAGAAATAATGATAAATAAAAATAAAAACCTGTAAATACCAATAGTATACCTAAAAAAAACCCAACAAGTCCTCCAACCTGAACAACCATGTATGTAATATACGTGGTTGTATAGGTCGTGTCAGTGTCTCCTGAAATAGCGCCCTTATGGTGACAGGCTTACCCTGAACCACAGTTACAATAATAAATGCTCATGGCTTGGTTAGGTTTAAGCACAGAAACTACTCGGTTATAGGTTTAGGAATTGATTGTGGTTCGGGTTAAGATGCGTACTTTCTTAACATTTATCTATCTTTGTTGTCATGGTTACAATAATAACACTGTGGTTAACTTTGTCAAGTTAAGTAAATTTTCATTTATATAGTCCCAAATCCCAACAGAAGTTTTCTCAAGGCACTTTTCAAATAGAGCAGGTCTAGACCTTTTCTTTATAATATTGATTACAGAGACCCAACAATTCCCAACCTTGAGCAGAGCCGGGCGAACTGTCATGGATGAAACACACAACATAAACTGTTACTTTCACATGGGAATCGAACACCGCTCTCCTGTGTCATATTCCTATGGCTGCTACATGTCACCTAACAACAAAACATAACTATGGATGGTAATAACCCGCTGTACAGACGACCTTTGGCCTAATCTTTTACAGGAGGACAGTTTAAAAGAAACAAAAAACAGGGACTAGCACCCACATGTGATTGAGCGGTGTTTTCTCAATGACTACTTTGACTTTAATGATGAAAGTAGGCTTTCCCTCAGGTGTGTGGGTGGAGATATAAGAAATCAATCAGACTCAGGCTATCAGATTGAAACCACTTTGCTGATCACTGGTTACAACAATTACAGCATGAATTAAACAATAAAGAATATAATGTGGAGTAAACAGCTTTTTAGCATTCTGACCCTTTTAGATATATTATGGTTGTAGCCAACCTTTATGAACTGTTATGCATGATCTTTTTTAACCCTATCACTTCCCGTTTTTGACAGACTATGAGTTTATTATCTTTCAATTTATAACACAATCTTTTTTTCTACGTTGTTTAGTTTTGCTTTATTTGAATGGAGGGGTAGGGAATCACTTACTGACAGAGTGAGTGAGAGAACAGTTTAGGTAATGACAAGTCTGCCCTAGTAGAAACAGAGTGAGTGACTGACATGCTAACGTTGTTGTATGATCACATGTCTATCACTTGTCTCTCGGCCTGTGTGTATGTGTGTTCTGTGTTGTTCTCTCCTCTCTTCAGAGACAAACAGCTGAATTCAACCTCCGGCACTCTGCAGAAAAAACGTTAAAAAAACGTACATTTTAATGAGCGATTTAAGCTGCAGCGCCTCTGGATTGGCTGACCACTCCATTCACCATGACTGGCAGATTACAAGATGAAAACGGGGCGTTACACTAACCCATACTGGATGATTCTGTAATAATGACGCCATTTTTTAAAATTTGCAGCTATTTTTTAAATTCTTGATGTAAATCATGAGATGCAGAATCATCCAAAATGATTGTAAATAAATAAACATAGGTTTTTTTTACAACCATCCAGGTCAAAAGAAGCATTTGTGTCTCCATGTGCATCTGTAAGACACTCACCAAACCCAATGTGGCATGTTAGGTGGTTCTGAGAAGATAATTTGATGTTCTAGGGTATTTGCTCTAAACAACTGTCAACATCAGGGAATGAGAAATAATAAAGAAGACTACTGCACCTGTAGACTATCAAGAAAACATTTTATTAGTGTGAGCCCTTTAAAGCAGTTTTGAATATTTTCATCATCTGCTTTTTACTGTCAGGGTGGGCTCTTATACAGGACGTGAACGCAAGGTTCACAGTTTATGTGAACTGTGTTATACCTCACAAATTCTGAGTGGGTGGGAAGTCACATATATACCAACATCTGGATCAAAACCTGATGACATTTTCCAAGTTGTTGCTTATGTTGCCAAGCCAATGTGAATCAAATGTGATGTTTTCCAGTGTTAAACTCTTATTTACACTGTTTTATTCGAATGATGTTTGTTTGTTTTTTTGTAAACTTCCACTTTAATTCCTGCTTATTTAGCTCTTTGTCCAGTCATTAATATTTCATTTTATTGATAAAGACTGAGGGTTTGAAAGTTTTCAATTGATCTTTAAAAAGATGAATTGGATTAGGAAAAAATTAAATCACTTGAAGTTCCAGACATGTTTTAAACTATGTAAAATGATTTAAACTTGGGGCTGGAAACACACCTATGCTTTCATTCTCATTGAGAAATTCTGGATCACGCCTTGAGCTCACCACCGCTGCTTGCTTCAGGTGGACAGGTGAAAGAGCAGAGAGTCGCAAGATGGTTAGAGGAGGAAACATCAGAGAGACTCAGCCACATGTTTGAGCCTCAGTCAGAATACAGAATATGAGTATTTTCAAGAACGCGACTAGAAGACGCATCAGAACAGTTAGCGTAGTCAGCATCTTTTATTTTTCCATGTTGTTTGTTAGTTTGTAACTGCCGGTGGCTGACAAGGTTTTAGCAGTTGTGCTAATGCTAACTCTCGTTCTCTGTACTGACAAGGTTTTAGGTTTATTTAGCCCCGCCCCCCGTCAGTTGACAGGATTGGTTCCTTAGGTTTGTGACGTATGAAACTCTGAATCTGTGTTTATGAGACTGTCATTGGTTCACTGCAGTTCAAGGTGGAAACATTCAGTCATAGTGTTGACTTATTTATATAAAAACAAGATTAAAAACTTAATTTTCATCGCAGGAAGTCTTCAACCAAATGTTGCTGCAGTTGGAAAACATTATATATAAAAAAAATACACCCATCACAGTATTATAATTAAGAGCCCACATATTTTGGTCAGAGTAAATGATTGTGTCATGTGTGGTGACATTTCCATCCACAGGAAATGACAGAACAAACTTTAAGACCCAAATGAGGATGATTTTGTTTTAAACCACCACAGATGAGCCTGGTCTGGAAAATCAGGCTCCACTTCTGAGCAGTAGCAGACAGGAAGTTGCCAAATAGGTTAAATGCCATGTTACAATAGACATTTTTCCAGTCGAGATGGCATGTTAACAGCGTTGAAAGGTTGAACATGCAGATGTGTGAAAGATGATTCTGAACACGCAATATTTGAGTCAGGAGAGAGAGAGGTGTGGAAAAAGGATACAGATGATTTTTTTTCAGAGGGGGGAGATGAAGGAAGACTTGTTGAAGAAGGGATGAAAAGGGAAAGGGATGAAAGTACGTACAGTAAGAGGCAGCTAGGGGAGGTGAGGGGACAAGACATCCACCCTACAGCCGCGTGTTATGATCAGCTGTCAAGTGCTCACCTCCTTGTCTCGTTTCCGCTGATCCACATTGGTTTCTATTTTACTTAGCCGTCGTCTGTTTTCCTCACCTTTTCTTTGATGTTTAGTCTCACCTCCTCTTCTCCTCCTCTGTTCTGTTACACTGCCTTCCTTCCTCATAGCTCCCTGTCTGAGATCAGTTCATTCACATTGAAAAAAAAAAAACGTTGAGTTGTAGTGGCAGGGTGATGTTGTTGCTGGCGTGTCATCAGAAAGTTTTTTTTTTGATTCAGTAAGTGGTTGATGAGTGAAAAGTATATATACTGTATATTAGATACTGAGGATTGGTGGTGTAACGCTTTGTGTTTACGGTTGGTGCATCTGGCACAATGCAAATGTGATCAATTGTGTTTTCACTCAGATGCAAAACACAGAAAGCTGTCACAATCCCAACATGTCGTGGTGTTAAGAAATTTACTTTTCAGTAGTTTCTCCTCTTGCTCATCACATAAGTAACTCCTGACTGATTTACAAGTGAAGAGAATTGGGCAACAAAAAAAAACTGTTTTAGCACTTTTTGTGCTTACAAAGCCTGATGAAGAATTGAATAGAGAGAGCATACAAAAGTGATAATGAGCCCCCTTTTCAGTGATGAGAAACTGCCCAGATTTCTCGTACAAAGAGACACGACACCAAGGCTGGATGTTTGCGCTGTCTCCTCAGAATGTGCTTTCACAGCTTCAAAATCATTCCCACAGAAAAAAAAGTGATTTTCTCCTCTGCCTCTCTGTGGGTAATTCTTGCTGCTGTGTCCGTTTACCGGCATCCGTCTCCAACTGAATCGTCTTCAGTCGCATCCTGGACGCCTTCATGGAGGATCTCTCAGAATTACAAACACACACACACACACACACACACACACAAATACAGATGTAGGCTATGTCTGTTCATGCAACAGTCAGCAGAGTCAGGGTGTTGGTCCGATGCGTTTTCATAAAGAAATCATATTTGAAATGAAATCTGTCGAGAGCTGCTTGTGGCAAACACTGTCATTTCAGGGAGACAGCTAAGCCTTATAAGGCTTTTCCGCCTAAAAGCTCCACTTAAAGCAAATTATCATTTACCTTTCGACGTGTGCCAGATCATTAGGCAAGGACATTAAAACCAGCCACCACAGCACCAGAGGGGGCCCGAGTGAACCGCTGCCCGGCACATAGCTGAATGGGAGTGTGCACGTCTGTGTGTGTGTGTGTGTGTGTGTGTGTGTGTGTGTGTGTGTGTGTGTGTGCGTGTGTGTGCGTGTGTGCGTGTGTGTGTGTTGGTGGGAGAATGTGAAAGGAAAAGGGTGTGTGTGGGTGCATGCAGAAGTGCTTGTGTATGAGTATTTTCAAGAAAAGTGTGTGTGCAGGCTACTCGGCGACAGCAGCCCTGGGTTTCGCCATGTGCCCAGAATCATTTGACACAAGCAGATGCATCATTAAAACACTGCCACACTGCCACCACCCTGGCCAGGCGAGAGACCAGGCTCTCTCTCCTACTCGTGCACATTAGCATTTTTTCCTTTGCCCCCATTCTTTTCTAAACACTCTACAAAGACACAAAAATGCAGAAAGGTTAATGCGTCCAGGATATAGGACTTTTTCATATTTTACCTGTGACTTTCCAGCAGAGCCGCAACAAGCGCGTTTTGCCTTTGGAGGGGAGTGACGTGGCGGCGGGGAATTGCAGAGTGTGTGTTTGTGGGAGAAAAAAAGCAGTGCCTGCCCTAGCCATGGCAATCTAGCCCTTCTCATTAAATCAGCAGAGCAGCTTGTGTCTGGGGTTGACACCGGCCACATAATGCAGGCACACACCAGCACGCAAACACATACACCCGCGCACACAGAGTGACAGCGAGGCCAATACTGGGCAAACGGTGGGCCTGTGATGTGCGGCCAGAGGATAGATGCGGACAGACTTCACCTTCTTCTGCTCTGCTGCTGCTGCTGCTGGGGAACACACACCAGATGGCTGAAACGCAGTCGCCTTTCTCTTCACCCCGTTCTCACTTTCTTCTTTTTCCTCTTCTCCTCTGCTCTCAAATTCATCCTTCCTCCCACATCTATTCTTCCACTCTCACTCTCTCTGTGCTCTGCCTGAAACAAGGAGTAGCCATCAAGAACTGGGCAAAATCTGACATTAAAACATTAACACATTAAAACTATTAATCAGGATCATTCAATCCCGACTTCAAAGAAAACAATGTCTTGTTGGTTTCCTTGAGCCGTTTAAAAATCAGACTGCCAGGGCTCTCATTGTACCTTTGACTACAAAACTCACAAAAATTGCCCTCCAACAATCCATGTGCGTCATCACAACCTCTTGGTGGAAAAACCACGAGCATCACACACATCAGTTTTGTGTCTGTGCATCAAGACCTGACGTCTTTTCACAAATTATTGCTTCTTACGCCATCTTTTTTTTTCCTGCTCTCTGTCTTGGTAACTCAGTTTTTCATAATGTGTTGTTCTTTCACTGATTGCTGCTAATGACTGCACCATAGACTCAGTAACTTTTACATATAGCAACACTTGGTTTCTGTGGCTCTATATTTTACATGTTGGTTGCTTAGGGAGGACTAATGTAATGTTTTCTTTCAAAATACTGACTCCAATAAATCAACTCTGGGTATCTGCCAAAACCATTTCTCAATGCGATACAATCTTTTTTTTCTCAAGTTTTAAATCTGTGTGCTGCCCCACAAGAAACTGAAATAGATCTACTTAGTAAGGTCAGCACCCACACCAGTCCAGTGGATCAGATTGTTACATGCATAAACATAAACAGAAGAACTGTAGTTATAGGTTAACCAGGTAGTTACCAGTGTAACAGTGATATCTACAGTATATGACTGACCAGATAAAGACAAGAGCAACTGTCTTGTGACTTTGATATTTTTGAGCTCTGTGTATCTTTGTCTGAACATTAACTTATCCACACAGAAATGTAATATATGACATGTATATCACCTATAATGAATTGCATAGATTCAATATATGTACATATAATACATTTACATATTGGTGAATTAGTTTGTTGTTACACTTAAGCATTAAACTTATCAAGTTGACAAATGGCTTAGATAATTAACTACAGTGAAATGTAATATCCTGTGTAACTCTAGTATGAATACCATTTTTAACAAATCTACTTAAATCTATTTGCATTTTTTCTCATTTGAAATAGATGAAACTAGCTTGTGCAGCATTACCTTAAAACTGACCATGTTAAATCCGAGAAAGAAAAGCAGGGCTTGCTGGTTTTATTAACAACAGACATGGTGCCACCCAGGTCACATTACCATATTTACATTGAACTGTTAGCTGTGGAGCTACATCCATTCTACACATCCAAGGAGTTCTCAGGCGCCATCTTGGCTTTTGTCTACATCAACGCCCTCCGCCTCCCTGGCAACCCTGTCTGACGTCATCCAGTCTGTTACCGGGAGACTCCAGGATCTGCACCCCAGAGCTTTCTTCATGATCTCCATGGACGTCAACTGGACAAGATCCCCCATGCTTTCAGTCAGTTTGTGGACTGGACTAGCAGAGGGGACAGGACCCTGCACATGCTAATGTTAAATAGGCCTCGAGATTCTACTTTTACTTTTTATACATTTGCATTTGTACATTTTTTATGTTCACTTATTGAGTATTTATTATTATAATTTTGTTTTTATTGCAGTTTTTACCTTTTTACTTCCTCTTTCGTAATTGTGTGTTGTGCAGTTGTTGCAAAGTATTGTCCCTGTGGGGATCAATTAAGTTTTTCTGTTGATGTTTCAAATGTTGGTGATGTTGGAGCAATACAAACTCCATTGTAAGTTTTTCACATGATTGTCAGCTTTTTATAAGTCCCTGAATTAATGCTTTAAATATTGAGTGTTGATGTTCAGTGTTGATCTGCACAGATTAGTATATATAGATATCTATAAATGAACAGAAGCACACTGACAAAAACACATTAAAGCTGTTGTGTACAAAAGAAATGTTGTAATTTTCTTTCAGATTACTGATTAGAAGTAAGTTAAATAATAGAAGGTCAGACAAATGTGTTGTCCTGCTGAGGAGCTTGATGGAGGTCTGATTAAAAACAAACCAACTGTTTTAAGAGGAGGCACAAGACACGTTAGAGTCAACATTTTTGCTGTTCCAGTCTCTGCAATTTCCACAAGGGAAGAGGATGTTTGGTCTTGGTTCTCATGTCTGCTGTCTAAGGAACTATAAATACACACCTAGACACTTCCAGGTGAAAGGACGGGGCAATGCAAACACAGCTAGCCAGAGAGACGGAGTATGGGAGAGTGAGGGAGGGGTAACGCAGCCAAATAAAAATCTATTGAGCTTAACAATGGTGTTATAAAAACGTACAGAGGTAGTGTTTAACAATGTGGTAGGAAGACACGGGGGTAAATACCTCTGGGAATGATGGGGCTTGGCTCGGCATCAAAGCCTGGCAAGCACACAGCATTGTCTTTAAATTCACACCATTGTCTCCTTTAAACACAAGCACACACACCTCTATACATATAAAATGATGATGTGGAGGGATATTTTTGGGCCTTAAAGCCCTTTTTGTTTTGTAATTGTGGATTCTGAGTCAGAGACACCACTATACAGCAGGAAGACATAGTACTGAGGAGCTGATATTAGACAGATGGAAAATATCAGAGAAGACCACTCGCATATCTGTCTGTCTTAAATATGAAGCTTGGAGACAGGTTTGCTAAACTGCGTCCAGCCAAGAAATATGCTGGTACATCAACCTCATAAAACCACAACACACAAGTTTTTCTAAGGATTAAACAAACTAAATATGACGTGTTAATTAGTGAGCTTTAGGGGTGCAAGCAGACATTTTTTTTACCTTTGAACAAAGCCAGGCTAGCTGCCTCACCCTGCTCTCAGTTCTTATTGTAAGCTAAGGTAAGCTACCCATCTCCTGGCTTCAGCTTCATATTTAACGGACACATGGGAGCCATCTTCTCATCTAACTCTGTGCAAGTGAATATATAGAAATATATATTGCTAAAACAACTATGTCACGTCTCAGCACCGGGTTAGGGCTCCTGTAACAGTGTTGATCCGCGATTGTGTGTTTATAAAACTTATCTCAGGGCTGCAGCTTCACTCTTTTATCCTTGAGCGCAGTGTAGCTGCAGTGTTTCTGGTTTAACAGCACTGTGCTAGACAGGTAACAGGTGTGTCTATAGTGTCTGCGCCCTGAAAGACGTTACAGCAGGAAAAGGGAATTAGTGAATTCACCCGGATGTTGTGTTTACGTCAATGCCGATCTGAGCCAGAGCCAATAAATACCTGGGTCTATTGCAGAGTCATTTGACACGGGAGTGAATGCCCATTGTACCCTCCTCTGTTGCCGACAAAAGCCCGATGTTAGCAGGTCTTAACAGATTTCTTGACCAGTGGAAAAGGGGCTAAAGTTCCAGAACTCCTGACGGCTGGTTTTCAGGCTCAGTTTCTGAATACAGGCTGTGTGCATTTCTCTGTGGACTGAGCGCTTTGATACTTTCACAGTATTAATAGACCTGCTTTATAATCAAACAACACATGGACATCTACCTTTATATCATATAGGCTAGGCTAACTGTCTCCTGGCACTTCATATCTAACACACAGATGAGTGAGAGTGGTATCAATCTTATTCAAGGTAGCTTCACTGAAGGCAACCTCTCTTTGACAGGAACGCCCTCTTCACATTCACACCTACAAGCCACTGTTGGCCACTGAGCACCACAGTGGCATTGATAAGGGTTGGATAAGTGCTGCTCTTTCACTTTTCCACCCAGATGTAATTCTGCCGGTCCAGGGATCAAACTGGCGACCTTCCAGTCACAGGCTTGCTCCTCTAACCTTTAGGCCACCACTGCCCCTCTTCTCATCTCTCTCTTGGCAAGACAGTGAATAATATTTCCCAAAATGTCAAACTATTCATTCAAAGGAATCATGCTCCACAAGAGTTTACGGTATGTTGGGACCAGAAGATTCAGGTTCACTGCTGACATACATGCAAGCACCTGCAGAGTCACATCCAGTTCATACAGTAAGTCGTCACCAAGAACACAGGACATGCTCCCAAAAGCCTCATTGAAAGGAGGATTATGTTCTAACATCCACCTCCTCCAGCTCAATGACCAGCACCAGAGCAGAGACGAGCTTTCAAAATAAATAAAATTGATATATGCATATATATGTGCATTGAAGTGCACAAATATCCGCTGAATAAAAAGACATTTGGCAGTAAATAAGACACATGAATATTTTCTCTCAGCCATTTTGCAAACCATACAGAAAATGCTCACAATATACCAAGACTGACGAGGTGTTGCCACGAACCTTTCAATAGTAACAGCAATAAAGTGCAGATTTACGGCAAATGTTTTCATCGTTTCGCCTCTATCAGTGCCCCTGCTTCAAAATTAATTATTGATTAATCACTTTGCCTTTTAAGCAAAAATGCAGACCAGCAATCACAAAAAATGATTATGCCCCCAAATCGCATTTATCTCGCCCATTCATTACTATTGTATTGACAAGAACCCAGTTGCTAATCGCCAAAACCAAAGAAATAAGCACTGTCAGCATTTCCGTTGATCGTGCTAAACCAGACATATACAACGAGATGTAAGTTAATGGATTGATCAGAGCGGGAGGCAGGGACGGCGAGGCTAACCATGCAGAGGAAGGTGCATATGCATAATCATCAGTTTGCTTTAGTCTTAAGTCTACAGCGAAACAGCACTGAGACACGATGACACAGATACTATGTGAGTGTGTGTGAGTGTGTGGGCATGTGCATGTGTGCCTACATATTGAAACTGCAGCTCAATTGCCAGTGCAGGCGGCCAGCAGTAAAAGGTCAAGGCAAAGTTTAGATGGCGTGTACCAAGGGCCTTAAGATATTCATAGCCAGCATTTTAGCCTGGAACATAATGAGATGGAACTGGTAAATATTTGCTGATGGCCTGAAAAATTCCAACCATGCTGGGAACCTATTTTGAATACAAAAGATGTCGGGGGAGGATGATAAGTGTGGATGGGTGGGGGTGGGGATC
>NW_019525450.1:324006-365512 GCF_002814215.2 Seriola lalandi dorsalis | reverse complement strand
GGGGGGAGAGGGTGCGGGCTGGGGTGGGGGGGGTGGCACTTGATAGCTAATTAGTACATTTGCCCAAATAATTAGAATGAGCGCTCATGGCTGATATCACACAGGAGAGAGGTGTGTGTAGCATTCTGAATGGGGGAATCTGCATTTCATAGGCCGCTGGCTGCTTATAATCCCGCCCCCAGGGGCCTTTAATGGACATATTTATCTTTGCTGCATATTGGTTATCTGTGATTAAGATTGGCAGGTTGATGCACCAATGAGTGTGCTCTTCCTAACAAGAGAAATCTCCACCTGAATCTGCTCCAAATAAAAATCCTATAGGTGCGAAAAGCGGATCCTCTGGCTGTGTAGTGGAAATGAATGAAAGTGTGCGTGTGTGTGTGTGTGTGTGTGTGTGTGTGTGTCGTGTGTGTGTGTGTGTGTGTGTGTGTGGGGTGGTGGGGTGGGGGTAAGATGCACTGAAAAACACAGCTGTGTATGAGCCTACACCCTCCCCACCTGTCACCAAGGCTGAAAGAGAGAGAGAGGTCCACGTGTCTTTTAACAGCGTCTGGAGACACACACATTACGCTGTGCAAATAGATACTCTGTCTCATTATCCTGTCCTTTAAGGAAAAGCCGAACACGGCTGTTTGTGGTACCCCTACTATTATTACCCCTTCACTTATAATTCATATACGGACAGTCGGGAAATAGAGGAAGATGGAGACGACAGGATGGAGGAAAGGGAAGAGAGGACTGGAGAGAGAGAAGAAGAAAAATCACTTCATTTGCCGAGTGCTCGGGATAAACGTGCAGAGCTTTGTGTTGGTGGCATTAATGCAGCTTGACAGTAGATGCAGATCTTATGAGAACTTTACCATAATATAGTGGGAAAGTCTCGCCCTTCCATAGTGAGATCAGAGCTCAGAGACAGAGTAGGTGCTTGGCGACGGGTCGTGACCCAGGATTGTGTAGAGAGTAGTTTTTCTTCTGCGAGTGAGACATAACACATGGAGCTCACACAGGAAAACAAGATTAGAACAGGAGTTTAAATCTGAATTAATGACAAGATAAACAGGTCACTCTTATTAAAGCCATGTTAAACTGTTCTGACGTTCACTGCTGTTTAAGAAAAGATTTTCCAACATAATGTGACACCAGAGCTTTGGCTAGATATGGGAATAGTACACTCCTGTCTGTTGCAACACTTGGTTTGTGATATATAAGTAACACAAGTAAACAAACTAAACTCTATAGCATGAGTCTATGGTTGGGCTTTGAGACGATGGGCCCCTTGGTTCAGACACATAAAGGGCCCCCCTTTCATACATACTGCAGCAACACCACTGTTTTACATACTGTGTGTTTTTGGTGAAATTTCACTTAAATTGCCTGAAACTGAACTTTACTATTTTGTTCACAGGCTGCTGAAATCTGCAAAGCCGCCAAGGCAGATCCACGCTGACATTGCTCCCTATATATTATGATATAAATAATATTCATCATACTGTAGTGACCCTGTTTCACTGGCTCTTTATTTCGTTGACTGAACAAAGGCTACAGTGGGCCGGAGCCAACGCCAAAACAACAAACCTACAGTAACTGGTTTTACAGCGTAATCTCAACACTACCAACTGACTTCAACAACTGCCCTGTAGGACTAGTTCCCGCTCCCTCCACTCTCCACCAATCACAGGTACGTGATCTCACACAAATCACTGTCATTGGTTGCTGCGATAACAGGATTCACAGCCTGTAATCATAACACACATTCACTGACAACCTGGAAAACTCAGTCATTTCTACTGTCACTGAACACAACAGTAACAGTATAACATAACACTTACATTAACATGTCGCCCAGTCTGTTACAACACTATGCACTGCAGTTTTCTGGTTGATGTGCATTTGTAGCAGACTGGCCCCCCCCCCCATGAAGAACACAATCATTTTCATGTTTCTATAGTTGTTCTAATTGAACTTTGAACCTTGAACATAAATTGATTTACTAGTAAGTTTAATGTAAGTTAACTGTACCCAAAGTCTGCACTGTCCCACTGTATTATGTAAGTATAATTAAACAAAAGTATAACAAAAATAATGATCAGATCAGACTCTGCAGGAGCAGAACACTCAATATTTAAGACCTTAGATCTGGTTCAAATCAGGACATCCCTTCTTTTGAATGAGCCCTTTGACTTTCCCCAAAGAAATATTGATGACACACAGTTAATCAGGTCTAGCCTGTACCCTCTGAGCTGGTGCCAAATACGTCCATTTGACATTTAGTTCACGTGCTCGGGTCCAGATCGGGAGAGGAAAATGTGATTGGGATATCCCCATAGTTACTTCATACAAAGACTGTGGTTTAGAGGCCTCCTGACCCCTCCAGCCCCTGAACATCAGGCAGTGATCCAAATACCTGCCTGATGTCCATAAGTAGATCATAAAAAACTGTTTAATGCGAAGTGAAGTAAGGCTCCTTCCGTTGCTCCAAACTCTGCACACAGAACACCTTAAATCAGCGATACATTATGGGTGCAAAGGGTGGTCACGCTAACTAATATACTGTGGATTATTTGGTGTTTGCCCCTTGTTGACACAGGAAATCAGAGAGCTGGAAGCAGAGAAAAGACAGATGAATGTTGTCTTGCATGCCAAATATAAATGTGGTCTGTGTAGAAGAGCAACAGAGAGAGAGAGAACCAGAGATGTGAGGTGAAAAAGATGAAAGGGAGGGAAAAGTGAGGAAGAGGAGGAGTGCATCGAGAGTACTAAGAGGGAGAGTGCCGTACGGACGGGCTTGTATTAGGTTACCTGTAAAGTTTTTCCGGGTCCTCTGTGAATCCGGCATCTGAATTCTTCACCACTTTGTACAAGTCATGAAGCACAAATCTTTACTGCCTCCATTCAAACACAGGAGCAAAAGAGGAGGAGGAGGAGGAGGAGGAGGAGGAGGATGTGGGGAGTCAACATAACTGAAATAGAAATCTGAATTGGAAGCAAGGATACAGATCAAAATGTAATCCTGCTTATGGCTTGGTCAAGTTGAGGAGAGAGGCAGATAGAGAGAGGAAGATAGAGAGAGAGCGGGAGATTATGCGATACTGTAAATACCTTACCCTATCTTTACAATTAGTTTCCTACAGGCACACCACACTCCAAAATCACATTGAACAACTTCTCTAACAGGGTCAAGGAAAAGATGATTTAAACCTCTACTATATTTACGTGCAAGGGGCTACAACAGCATGCCGTAATTTGTCTCTGTCTCGCTGTGTTTTAGCAACATCTGGTGCCCAGAGATTTAGGTTAGACAGGTAATTAGTGGCACGTATTTGTCCTAAAGACAGGTGTATTTTCATTTAAGAAACACTCCATCACTTCCGCGGATGGGAGCCTGTTTGTTACACTTCAACTGAAGGGTGCGCACGAGGCTGTGCAGCCCTGCAGTGGACACCGAACGCGTCTGTACGTGGGTCTTCAATTTTATTTTTCATTTAGATGTTTTGTAGATTTTCAATGGCAAAGCCCTGCTGTCATTACACAACCCTTGCAGGATTACAAGGTTTTGGCACCAACGATCCCAAAAATGTTTTCCTGCTTAAGTATGAGGCATTACTGTATGTTAACAACTTCACTCAGGATTAAACATCTAATATCAACGTCCCCTCTAAAAACATATTTCTCTCCATCTCTGTATCATTTACCTTCTCTCTTTCTGCATCACAATTAGTACTTTTTTATTTTTCCCCCAGCAACCACGTTCATTCCCACGTTAGATTTAGGAACATAAAATTATTTATTTCATTTTAAATATCTATTTATATCAAATCTACTTTTTCGTATGTCTGTTCACCAGTCGTTCCTGCCTCGGCACTCTGCTCCACTCTCGTCATCCGCCCGTTCTCTCCGTGTCTCTCCACTCTTTAACTTTCTTCTTCCCTCTCCAGATGAAGCTGTATAGTCTTTAAAATTGAGATGCACTTCATCACGGTCACTTGGCTCATGGTTCTAATAAATCAAGGCTTGTCCACCATTGCTGCTCCTCCCTGGAAACAAACTGCCCCTGGATGGATCTCCTCAGCTGCTCCTAATGGAGGTCGCATTCACAAACACACATGAAAAAAAAAAAAAAAAACACATATGCTATCAAGACTGAAAGCAGTAACTTTGCATCTAAACATAAAGTGGAGGAAGAGTAATTTTAATGATCCTGCTGTGAAGAAAAAATCACTTCGCATGTGGTAGAACGCACTGAAAAACACAATTACTTTAACATTAGCTTGGACAAATTGGTGTCTGTTATTAATTGTATAGGATTGGCTGGGTAAAAGACTATACACTTACTGAGTATTTTATTAGGAACACCTGCACACCTGCTTATTTTTGCAAATATCTAAGCAGCCAATCATGTGGCGGCAGTGCAATGTATAAAATCATATTAATACAGGTCAGGAGCTTCAGTTCACGTTCACATCCCGCATCAGAATGAGGAAAAAAATTTGATCTCAGTGACGTGATTCCTGGTGCCAGACGATTTGAGTTGAGTATTTCTGGAACAGCTGATCTAGAATTTATAAAGCATCCAGTGGGCAGCAGCTCTGTGGAGGAAACACCTTGTTGATGAGAGACTCTTTACGACTGTGCTGAGCAGGAAAGCTGTGAGTGAACAACACGTCATTGTTTAATGGTGTGGAGAATGTTTTCTTGTCACACTTTGGGCTCATTAATGCCAATCAATCATGGTCTGAATGTCACAGTCTTGTTGCTGACCATGTTCATCCCTTCATGGCCACAGTTGACCATCTTCCAGTGGCTACTTCCAGCAGGATAACGCTCCATGTCAAAAAAGCTCAAGTCATGTCAATCTGGTTTCATGAACATGACAGTGAGTTCAGTGAGCTTCAGCGACCTCCCCAGTCTCAGGACCTGAATCCAGTAGAACACCTTTGTGATGTGGTAAAATAGGAGATTGGCAGCATGAATGTGCAGCTGAGAAATTATGAGATACAATCTTGTCAACATAGAGCAGAGCCTGAAAGGAAAGTTTCCAACATCTTGAGCAATCAATGACATGAGTAACCGAGGCTGTTTGAGAGCAAAGGGAGGAACTACCCAGTATTAGTGTTTGGTGAGTGGATTTATATATTGTAAACTACATTATCATCATCCTCTGTATATATTTTTCTAATTGTCATTAAGTAGAGAGTGCATGTGACAATGCATTTATTATCATGTATGCTGTCTGTCTGTCTGTTTGCTTTGTTTTACTGAGACATATTTAGTGACTCTGGCATCAGCACCCTCAAGAAAATCAGTTCTTTTTTAAAGCCTTGCCTTAAAAAGCATATTAACAATGGGTGAAGTTAATGATCACCGTTTTTTTGTATTAATATTTTCTCAATGATTGATCATTTCTTTGGTTTACAAAATGTTTGAAAATAGTGAAAATTGCCTGTGACAGTTTCCTAAAGCCAATGATGACATCCTCAGACTTTTGTCTTTTCAGTCCGTCTGAACACAAAGATATTCATCTTAAAGTTCAAACATGAGATGCTGGAACAAATGAGGGATTTTCAAAATTAAAATCTAAATTATCAAAATATTGATGGTTAATTTTCAGTCAATTACTAAATCAATGCATTGTTTCATTTCTATTTCAACAATACATTCCACTGCCATGTTTCATTTTTTTAATCTTTACTGACCAGTAATTACCCACTCTGGTACGATTCCTGCTGTCCCATGCATTACTGTTCAAACTGCAATCGATGCTTTTGCATAGAGCTAAAGCTCAACTTAAACACTTCATTTGTAAAGCAGCACAATGAGTTAGAGTCACATATTACCAATTAGAAGATCTTATTTCATGAAATTAATTAGAAAGTTCTCCACATTCCTCACCTACATGCTGATATAGCTAATTATGAGGCATTAAAGGTCATTAGTCATTACAGTAATCCTTTTGATGTTAAGTCAGGTTGCCCATATATATATATACATATATACAGTATAATTATTGTTCATGTATACAGCAGTTGATGATTGAATGAGACATTTTTCTACAGAAATTCTGAGTTAAGTCAAACTGCTAAATGTGTTGTCCTGCACAAACCAATACCTTCTGTAGCCACTTTATCCATAGAAATATATTCCTCCACATTTAATTGTAATGGGGGGAAAAGAAAACAATGAGATCAATTGTGATTCAACTCATTCCTCTGAATGGAATTATCTGCACACAAAAAGAAATTCAAAGTGTCTCTGCTGTACGGGCTCAATCAAAATATTCTGATCCTAGTTACAGAAACTGAATATGTATGAACAGCTCAAATATGCTGAATTTATTTTGAATATTTAATGAGATATAAAATATAAGTCTATTTCAGCAACTAATAAAATCAGTCTTGTATGAATGTGCCATAGATTGAAATTGAATGGTGAGAGAGGGCGAGACAAGAGGGAAGAGGGGAGGAGGACTGGGAGGGAGGGGAGACGAGGGAGAAAAACAAAGGGTGTCAGAGCTTCATCAACATGCTATAACTGAGTGGCACGGCCATATTTTCCAGCATCAAGCTCAGTCAAAATACCAATGTGCAAATCTGAGCACCTCCTCCCCTCCATCTCTCCATCTCTCCATATTCCTCCACCCCCCCCACTCCTCCACATCTCCCTCTCTCTCTCTCTCCCCCTCTATCTCTCTGTGTGTCCAATCACACGGCAGTCCTTCTCAATAAAACAAATTAACTGATTAGACATTTTAATCTCAGTTGTCTTTGACCTTGTAGAATATATTACTGATGTCTACATCGCTGAGAGCAGATAATGCGGCAGGCAGCTGCTTTTCTTAAAGACAAAACTGCCCTTTTTAAAGAGGCGCCAGACACACAAGCTAACAGGTTGGGGGCAGAAATTTCCCTCCCTCCTCCACCTCCACCCCCTCCTCCTCCTTCTCATCGCCACCCTCCCTCACCCAATGCACCCCCACCACCACCACTTCACCGCACACACACGCACTCACACTCCTCTCCCCTCCCTGCAGGCAGCCAGCGGGGAAGGGGTTAAGGCGGAATGCATTAACAAAAGAAAATTATAGCGTAAACAGTTCATAAAATCTCACAGCCCCTGATGTCGGGGCTAGATCATTAAATTTCTGCAACAATTAGACCTTTTCTCACGGCGGCAAATTGGAGCCGTTGCCATGGCAAATCTGAGCCCTTAAGTCATATATCTTTGATTGCGGAAAGGTCAGGCGCAGACAGCCTAATAACTCAGGGAGCTGTTTGACAGATTTCATCCAAGCATGATCACATAACAGAGCCAAACTATGTCGGCAGTTGTTAAAAGCAAGGGAGGGGTCATTGGGAAGGTTGGGGTTATGGAATGTTTCTGCTCGGCTGGGCCCAGCCTGATAATGTTCCTGACTGACTTTAAATCCACTGGAATAAAAAAAAAAAAAAAAAAAAAAAAGAAACAGAAGAAGAAGAAAAAAGAAAAAGCTTATTTCTTTAACTGTGAATCAGCGGGGCTGTTTTTTGTTTTTTTGTTTTTTTTCAAATGACCAGACCTGGATTAGGCTGTAAGGGGGTGATGTTAGGGATGGGTGATTTAATGCCTACATGTGCGAAATGTCTCTTAAGAATAGGATACAATAGAATAGAATAGAATAGAATAGAATACAACAGAATAGAATAAAGTAGAGCAGAGGAGGAGGAAACAGACGTGATGATCAGCAGTGACTGACAGTGTTTTGAGACACCGATGATGAACTATGAATTATTTCCCATTCAAACACATATGTTGAGGGAATTGAGATGGATGTGAGCGGCGGCTACAGTCTGGGATTGAGCGGCAGGCTGCAGTAGAAATCCCTCTCATTGACTCGTTTAACGGCCTTGACACACAGAACTTTGAATAACAATCAGCCTCTCCTGACTCTGTTAAGACTACATGTCTGAAATTGCTGGCTTGTTTAGACCCCCACCACCCCCACCCACCCCAATCCAATCCCACTCCTCCTCTATCCTTCTGACTCTGTGGGCAGTGCTGGCATTTCAGCTGTCTCTATCCCACAAGGCCCCGGCACAGAAGCGAGTGCTCATACCACCCCCTACTGGAGGAAAACAGCAACTGGCACATGCTCTGTCCCAGGTAACAAAGGCAGAGGGGTGCAGTGGGTGGACAAAATAATATGAACACCTCACATCTGTAAAAACCACATGTCAAACTGATTCTCTCTGAACTTCAATTCCTTCTCAATAAAACTGAGCATCATAAGCTTGATAAAAATAGTATTTTGTGCAGGATCGACATATTCGACTGTTGTATTTTGCAGGATTACAAGGTAAGGAAAATCAGTTGTTGGGCCCCAACTGACGCACAGATTCTCATGCACTTTGTACATTGTGTATTTGCCTATTTGATACCCAGTGTCAGTTTCAACTTCATTTAAGAGCTGTCCCATATAAGCACAATATGAACTTCAAAATTAAGGTTTTTCTAAAGGGTTTAACTTAGAACTCCTTACAAGACCATATTTCCAAATGATGTAATGATGCAAGACTTGTCTTATGGTTGTTTAAATTCAGCTGTTTTCAGACACTCTGAGGACCAAAATATCATAAATAAAGTGAGTCCATGTGATAGTGTGCAGAGTTTATCTGTTCTTTCTTGCAGTTTTTGATCAACATGGCACCTCGGGTTCTTTGCTCTCTCATGCTTTCACTAGAGAAGAATAACTGAACAGGCATCAGTCCACACCTCACAGTTTTTCACGAATCTTTAAAAATGCAGAAAGTTTCATGGAGATTTTGGTCAGTGGAGCATCAGCTCTCTCTATGGGACTCGGAGCAGATTTCGAAACACCACTCCGGTCCATCCTCCACCAAATCTCAGTTCTTCAGGCAAAAAAAAGATGAACTCCTGCTCGTCAACAGGACAAACTCAGACTTTTTGTGCCTTGTGCTTCACTAAAACATTAAACAACGAATCCATCTTTGACAGCCTATTACAGCTATGTAGTTTTCATCTCCATGAACGCACGGTGTAACAGAGCAATCTGGGGAAATCTGCTTTTACTCTCATCAGTGTTTACATGGCACCTCAGGCCTGTGTCGGTGAGCTGTACCTACACCTGGCTGTCCAGATAACCAGCATATAACATGAACATCCAAACTTCCTCCTGGTTATTTCAGGGGATTTAACAAAACACACCTCAGCTACAAACCGACAAAATCAAGACACCAGGGATAAAAACACCCTGGACCACTACTATTCCAAATTAAAGGACACCTTCACTGTCTGGTTCATCTTCTCGTCACTTAGAAGCAGAAACTAAAATCCGCAAAGCTGTCACTTACAGGCTTGGTTTGACTGCACTGATTGGAGAGGTCTACAGACAGGATGAACTCATATATCAGTTTTCGTGAGGAGGCGTGTGTCCACTAAGACTTTCACCACTTTCACCAACAACAAGCAATGGTTCACAGCTCTGTCAGGCCAAGGAGGATGCCTACAGAAGTGGGGACAGGATCCTGTACAACGAGGCCAGAAAAAGCCTGACCACGCAGATCAGAGTGGTAGGGAGGAAGTCCACTGAGAACATCCACAGTAATGCGATTTAGTTTTAAAAAGCATCACTTGTGCTAAGTTTACTCCTGGTGTGCACACTACTCTGGAGTTTTCAAGCCCTTAAAACAGAGTCTTTTGGAAAAATGTTAGTTTAAAACTCTGGGGCGTTTTTTCGTCTGGACAGGCAGAAATTTTCGGAAACAATAACCCTGACACCCACGTTTGCTTCCTGATTTAGTCTCATCAGTCACAACGTATCCTTCCCTGATTCATAGATTTGATGGATAATGCTCCCAGTACTACTATAATATGTTACTTATTTGCTTTGCAACGACTCCCAGGCTACTTGTTGTTTTCAGTAACCATTCCACCTCGTCATCCGTCCAAGCAAAGAAATCTCTGGTCTTACTTTTCACTATTGCTGCTCCTCGCTTGAAGTATTTTCTACAACCAAGCGAACAACTGCAGAGTAGTAGTAGTGTTTTGGTTTCAAAAATCTGTTTTAAGATTAAATTATATTAGTGTGGATAGCCTCACAAACCGAAAAACAGGTTCTCAGCTAACAAACCCTGCAGGATATGACCAGTACAGGAGACCGTCCACAACACTGTGGAGAACCATCAACTGGCTGTTTGATGAATCCATATATTTCAGACATCACAACCAGCTGCACCTCCTGCAACCACCTCACCCCTCCCAATGATTACAGGCCTGTCACCTTGACGTCTATGGTCTTGAAGTCCTTTGAGAAACTGTTGCTGACCCAACTGATGGCAACACAGACCCCCTGCGGGACCTCCTGCAGTTTGCCCACTCAGCCAGCTCACTACAGCCACCTTCACCTTTCAGTAGATCACCAGCTTCCTCACAGACAGGGAGCAGCAGGTGAGACTATTAGAAAATCACATCCAGCACCTGGACAGTCAGCACCGACGCCATGAACATGAGCAAAACGTCAGCGTCAACTCAATTATCAAAAAGGCCCAGCAGAGGATGTACTTCCTGTGCAATCTCAGGTTGTTAAACCTGTCTCATGTGCTGCTGATCCAGTTCCACAGTTGAATCATCAAGTTCTCTGCACAGCCTTTACTGTCTGGTCAGCCACTACACAAGACAAGTACAGACTATTACGGACAGTCAGGACTGCAGATAGGATCACTGGTCCAAGGCTTGTACACCTCCAGAGTCAGGAAGCAGGCAGGGGAAATGGCTGCAGACCCCTCACACCCTGGACACAACCTGTTCCTATGTCTATATATAACTGTTACAGCGAGATCAGCCCTATAAACGTCTATAAATGTCTGGTCAGGTTCTATTTTAAGTCATCAGGGCGTTTACAGCAGTTCCACAACAGTTTTCAACTACGTCCTTAATTTCGCACATTGACCATACAAGGTCCAGCCATATACCACCTGGCTGGTGGACAATAGTCATGAGTTCATGTTAATTTACCTTTGTTGTTGCATGCCCATGTGTATCTACTTGAACAATGTTATTAGTACTGTACATAAATATATTGAGAGCCCCTAGAAGCCGGACTCTATTTCATGGTATGCGCACATATAGTTGACTCTGATTCTGATCTCACACACCTTTCTGTAAGATTTCCTGGTGTGCAAGTCATACATATTCCAAAATGTACAAAATGAATGAGTGATCATTTTACATTAAAAGTGACATGCGGTTTTGAGAGCCTGGGTCACTCATAATTCAGCCTTGGAACCTCTAAAATCTGGAGATGTATTGGGGCAAGTACTATGATTGTGTTTTGGTTGGTCTTAAATGCTCCTCTAAAATGTTTTATACTTATTGAAGATTCACTCAAATGCAATTTTTTTTTAAAAGCCAGCGGACACCCTCTTTGTCCGGCAAAACCAGAAGGTACAGAAAATTACAAAACAGAAAGTTACAGAAAAGAGTCAACATCTCTATGCAACATCAGAAAGCTGTGTGTGTTTGTGTGTTTGTGTGTTTGTGTGCATGCGTGCGTGCGTGTGTGTGTTTATGGTTTGGGGTTGGGGGGTTTCAGTGCTATACAACCATCCGAGATGCAGTTTGACAGCAATGCCACATTACTCGCAGTCTGGTGGTTTTAGGTGCATTTAGGTTTCATGATGCTGTAGATCTGGCCTGGGCATTAAACAGTTAATGATGGTCCTGCTTGGCCCAGGAGGTCTGAGACAACCCTCACCATTTGTAGTGAGGAAGTATGCCTTCTTCTTGTCACAATTAACATTGTGATGTTTTAAATGTCTGCTTGAGTACATGAGGTCATGTGAATGTATGGGGATTCTCATTTTATTCACACAATGCAGTTGATGTAGGTACAATTTGGAGCCACCTGCTTACACAAATGCAGAGTGTTTACTAAATCATGGACTGCTAGGTATGATTTCACTGAAGTTAGTGTAAAGCTCTGTGATCGGTTGGCAACGAACATGTGGCTGTATTCAAAGACACAACACAAAAATATGAATACTGAAGATGAGCTGAGGACAAAGGATCGCTAGCTAAGCCACAAAAGCAGCAAAGACTTTTTACAAAGCTTCATACGATGAAGGAAGGATGTAAAAAAAACAGTTTTGTATTAGCTCACAAAACTGCCAAAAGGAGCAAGCTACTTTCTGATGGGGAAAACTCTGTCCCTCTCAAGGTGACCGGTCACAAGGTGGGCCGAGAGCATCATGGGAAATCTGGAGATACAACTGAGAAGCTTGACAGCCCAGCTACTGATCTTCATAAAAGACATAAATTATGGAGGAACTGGCTTCCATGCAATCAATGAAAGGGACAGCAACCGATAATGATTTATTTGCAGAGGTAAATACATGCATTCAAGAGTTAGGAGTACAGAGGGAAGAGTTAGTCAGCGTTACAGCTGATGGGTGTATTAATGTAAGCAGGAAAAATGCTGGTCTTTTGGAGAAGACACAGGATGAAGTGACTGAGATTAACACAGCATGGAAACAATTATTTTTACATTGTATTATTTATTAAGAGGTGCTATGTGTAACCGGTTGTGTCTAGCGTTGTGTGTGTTGTGTTTTGATGAAGAGGCCAACACCAGAATATCATTGGAAGCGACCTCCATTTATTCTGACAAAAGAGGTAAAAAACTAAATCCTCCGTGATCATTTAACTTAGCCCCTAAAGTAAATGACATATCTGCATACTACACTATAAATTTAAGCTAGAATTTCAACTCTTGAACATAGTTTGACAGAAAGGTTAAAACACGGATGATCATGATGTCGCTTACCTCTCCTGTAGAGTACAACAGTAAAAGGGAAGAGGTAAAGGCAGGAAACTCCACAGTAGTGAACATAGGGATACAGAAACTCATTCTCAATCGTTCCACATGTTGACTAACATGTCAGGCTGTAACTATTAACACAGAGTTTGTGTAATTATAATACTACATATAACTGCTGTATAATTTACACTGTTACACATGTCACTGCTTTATAACTGAGTGTTACATATACAAATTGGTACTGAAGATGAGCCATGTGGTCGATGTTTTTATAAAAGTTGTTCATTCACTAGGGCAAGAGCATGAAATCACAGGTAGTTTGTTGTTGCACTGATTCTGTTACAAGATTCAGGAGTTTCGACAAATGAAAAGAAAGAACATCCCTGAACTAACCAGTGCAGCCTGGTATGGCGTTTACTGTTGATATAGGTTTAAAGAATAGGGTCTGTTAGCACATAACATGCACAGCCCAGTCAAGGCCTACATGAAGAAACTGCTGCTTCTCTCTCAACAAGTGGAGAGCAGCAGTCTCACAAACCATACCACAGTAAAAGAAAAGACTCTATCTGCTGATCAACTCATCAAATATGCAGCCATGTTGAAGGAGTTGCAAGGACTTTTCTAGGTGAATTGAAGACTTCAAAGCAGTGGAACCTGAAATGCTCACAATCTCCTCTCCTTTTATATGTGATGTGGACAGAGTCGCCACTGATGCACAACTTATGATGTACAACAGCACTTCCAATCAGAGCCATTACTGACATTTTACTCATCTCTCAAAGAGGAGACGTTTGACGATGCTGGTCAGGATTCGGATCCTCTCTCAGTCATGATCATCTGTTAGCTGTTCTGCCAATAGAATATCAGGAATTAAACCTGACTTTAATTTACTAGCTCACGCCAATCAGAGACTTGATGCCTCCGGCTGAGTAAGTTGGCGAAACTACCCATGGATTGCAATTTGTATCACAGAGCTCTTACTGCTGTAGTCTAAGACTGTTGACCAATACACTTACAGTAACAGTTGTTGTCAAAGATACAAACAGGATCACAGGATGGGTTGTGTCCATGAAAGCTGACTGATAAGGTGTGGCTTTGTTCTTTGGTGCAGTGAATCAAGACATCTTAATGAGGTGTTGTTTGGATTTTCAATATAATAAATGCTGAAGAATAAGTCCACAGTATGTTTTCTAATAATTTCATATAGTGAAACAACGATCTGGGTTTTTCATGTGGCCCCCCCAGCAGAAATACTTGTCCACCCCTGGCCTAGATTAAGTACAGAACATTTCAGTGTGTATTTCTTCCCTGTACCCATGCTACAGCAAAGACTGCAAAATCTGAATGGGTCTGAAAACTGAACTGAAAATTGAAAGCCTCTGAAGCCTAAGTCTGATGGCATCACAAAACCAAGACAGCAGGGCCAGTCTGTGGCATGACCTAGGCAACGACCTCAAGTTCAAGCTAAATCTCACCCAGGACCTCAAAAAGGAAACTGTATTTTTTTTGTTGATGGTGTTGACCAAGGCAACTGTCCATTTAAGCAGCAAGCTCAGTGAGGTTTTCAATGGCCTGCAGTACCTGGAAAACAAAGAACATGTCAATAATCAGAATACAGCTTTATTTTTTGACACCAGTCTATGTCTATGTTATGTCTTTTTGTGCCTGGAAAACCTTGTAAGTCCATATTCAGACAGACAACAGCACTGAAAATATATGCAGCTCCCTCATTCATTTGATTGGGACCAGTGGGGGCTCAGTGGGGGCACAAAGGGCTCAAGCAAAAAACTATCTCAGGGTCATTGGGCTAAAAAGTTGGACCAGGCTCAGCTTTTGTCCCAACACAATGCAATGTCATCTGGCTGTTTGCTGCATTGGCCAAATATGCAACATGTGGTAGGATATACAGTATTCATGGTAGATTACCTTGTAACATGAAATCCATATTCCTTAATCTCACAGTCGTCATAACCAAAAATAAAATAACTGACACTGTAATAACTTTAGAAAGCTGTCAAATAATGCTTCACAGTATTATGGATGTTTGTGCAGTGTTTTGCCCTCTGATAAACCTTCAGACTGTTGGGTCTGTTACTCAAACTGGACTTTCTGGATCAGGTTTCCCCCCTTCACAGTGATTTAACATAGGGCTGTTTTCAGTCAGAATAACCACTAACAAGGTTGATGTAAAGGATGAATAGGTTGTCTAGTCTTGTGACACAGTTGCTTAATTACAAGTGCAGAAATTACAGAGCAACATTATGATTAAATCTTATCATATTCCTGACCACTTGGTGAATGTACTGTAAGACCATCATGGCAAATTGTGGTCCTGAAGGTATCTACTGTAGCAGGAACTACCACAGAGGAGGTTATGAGTGCTTCAGCAGGTGTGTCTGTCTGTGGGCAGATTTTGTCACCGTGGTAGGATCACAGCCGTGAAAGATCCAGTCACAAAACTTTATGGTTGTGTAACTGAGATCAAAATGAGGGACGGGTTTGAAGGTATTATGTTTGTTAATGTAGTAATGAGTACTGAGTCGTCATTGGTTGGAACATCAGCATGTTGACTAGTGTTGCAGCTGGTGTGATCTCATTCGAAAAAGGTCTTCAGTTTAGCTCTGTTTGTCTCTTTAGCTGCAAAGTGTTTCACTATGTTCACCAGCTAGTCACTAACTGTGACTGCTGTTTGTTCAGCAGGTTGTGTATGGTGGGTTTTTACAGTTTTTTCATTGAAAATAGTTTTCTGCTCTGGCTGAAAACAATGCTCTGAGAGCAATGACGGTGAATCAAAGCAGTAAAGTTACAGAGTAGACCGGTAAACAACGAGTTGAAACTCACTATAAAGCTCCATAAGGTGACGTGAGCTGCAGGTTCTCTGTAGGTTCAATCCCCTTTCACATCGTCATTACATACATCGTTATAGAAATATAGATTATCGCCAAAGTGGTGGGACATCAGAAAATGATCAACATGAAAAAAAAACATGAAAAATCCCTTTTTCACACTCCATGACTGTGCAGATCTTGGCACTCTTCTTTTATCTTTTCCTTCAACCTTTTCGCAAATCAACACAATTCAGCCTCTTATTGAGACAGAGAGGCAATTAAATATAATACGTTTGAAATTAGTTTCAGGGGCCCGAGCCCTAAACAATTGTTAAACCATTTTTAGTGCACACAGTTTCTCTTCCTCATGTTATTCTTTAAGAGGCTGTAGGCGTATTTGGCATTAAATTAACTGAGATGATTCACACAAAACATTTTAAGACATCACAACTTGAGAAGACTCATATAGTGCACCCCAATTTTTCCAGTTTCTATTGAAATTTAAGCAGTTAAAGTCCAGTGAATAACATTAAATTGTACAAAGGTCAGAGGTAAGCTGCCAAAGGTAAGAAAAAAGTTGAGGTCACCAAAAATTGAATAATCATGTAAACAGAAAATGTTCCTTTTTCAAGACAATTTTCAAGACTTACAGCTTTATTGTAGCAATGGAAGTAAATGAAGACTTGAAAGTTACTGCACACAATTCCTTTTGTTGATTAGTTACAATCCCTCTATCTATACAAATGCAGAACAAACTGTGTTACTACACAGTCTACAGCTGTTCATTAAACATGCTATTTTTTGTAAATGGTGAACTGAACGTATCCACTTGCAAGTCATGAATGTAAGCATGCATAGCTCTGGTGAGAGTACACTCACGCTCATGCACCAGAGGGTGGCGGTAAGGCACCAAAAAGCTGTTTTCTAACCACCAAAAAACATCAGAAGAAATAGCGGCACCCAAGGATTTACGGCACACGGCAAGATAGCACTTGACGATATAACCAGCCGCAAAGTTTCCTCCACTTAAGTGTGTGGCAACTCACATTAGTTCAATCGGACACGCTAATTTTCACTCCTTTTCCGGTTATTTGTCAATGGCATGCTGTCACACAATTCAAGATCATACACCGGCTTCATTGGTCAAAGCAAAAACACTTGGTATTGGATTGAATACAATGTTCTGTGTGTATTTGTATTTTTGTACACTGAAAATACTTTGACCTTGGTCAAAATATTTGCTGCAACAAATATCTCTTCACATGATAAAAGCAACGATCATTAATGGTAAAAAAATACGCCTGGTTTATTTGAACTGGTTTCTTACTTTTGTAGCTTCAGCCATCGTTGTTTACGATGAAAACTTTGGAATATAATTTAACCATTTGCTTTCATAATGTAAAGGGTTTGTTTAAAACTTTTCAGGTAGTCTGGCTTGTATTTACTCATCTAATATTATCTTTTACAGGTTTTAACAGATTTGTTGGACCTGTATTTATAGCAGCCACCCTAGGCCATAGTGATGTGGATTCTCTCAATCAGCAGATGGACCAATGAAATTTGTTGATAAAAGGATGGAAACTGATTCATACCTTCACAAAGCTAAATAGATGTAAAACATAATGGGGTGTTAAAGATGAAATAAGGGAGAATTAAGGAAGAAGGGGAAACAGAGGAGCGATGGTCTTTGAGGCTCATATTTCCTCTGTCTCTGCTGAACCCTTGTTGTTGGGAGGAAGGGGGGGGGTCACCTGTAATGGTGGGCTCGACGTTGTGGCCATTCCACACTCATTACACCATTTACAATTACTGCTACCTATCACCTATCAGCCCCCCACCCTCCAACCCCAACTCCCCAAGAGGCTAGTCTCAACCATTAGCACCGTGACTCAAATGAAGTGGATAATTGTGTCTCTCTGTGGCATATCATGAGACAAGAGAGTCTGACAAGAGAGGGGGAAGGACCAAATGAGAGAGAGAAATGTTGAGACAGAGAGATGTACAATATCTAAAGAGGAAGATGTGTTATTATCACAATCACATAGACTTTTGCAACCAGTATAGTTACCAGTAGTCATTACTTACACAGCTATACTTAAATACAGGTCAGACTGGAAAAAGTTGCAACACAGTCAAGTGCAGAATGAAATTGTGGGTCTCAGAATTAACAGTATTCCCATATAACACAACTTTTCCTTGAATGTAAACCTTAAACTGTAACCTCTGTTGTAGAATCAGTCTCTCTACATTGAATCAGTGGCAGAATCCCTTTACATTGGTGTGAAACATTATTTTCTTGTGGAGAGAGCAAAGATGCCAAACTTCATGGTAGCACTTACCTTGGGCTTTGCACACAGCTCGTATTTCACGCCTCAACGCTTATCAAGCTCCTTTCTGTTAACTTTGTCCATCTGTGACTCATGTTAGCACAAGTAATACTGATGATGATGTGCAAAGAGCCTTTGGGCTCCAGTATGTTTCTAACACAGTGCTTCTCAGATCCTGTCATGATGTCAGAAACATTCTCCTCCCACCGTCTTTCAAACGGAGGAATCAGAGGAGCTTCTTCTAAATATACTTACATCACGTAGCTACTGACCAGGTGTGCAGAGATGAGAAAGTAGGCAAGTTTTGAACTTTTCTTTCTTACACAAACAGCAAGTGTCTTGCTACTTTCTATGACAGTTGCCCTTCAGAACAGGCTTTTGCTTTTAGACTTGGTCAACACAGAAATAAATGTGCCCAAAGTTGTGCAGCATTCCTATGGAAGCCGAGTATTCATATTAAATTATGTTTTTACCAAGCATTGTCCTCCAGGGATAAAAAAATGAATCCAACATTGAAGTGGTAAAAGAACATCTTTTAATGACCACTAGTGTCTGGCACCATACGTGAGTCAATCCCCATAGACTCCCATGTTAAAATGTCCAACCTTACAGCAGAAATAAACATGTTTACAAAATATAGTTTTATTCTAATTTCCTCCTTCATGACAACTGTACAGTCGGGTGAATTTTTATATAACTAACTCGTTTAAACTTTATTAATGTTTAAAGTTATGTATAATTGAGGGCATGGCAGCTTTGAGTGATAGATGGTTGAGTGTATGGTTGTCAGAAACAAGCATGTACTGAAGTCTCAGCTCCACACACGCCCTTCTTCTTTGCCCATTTTTGGATTAGATAGGAGTTAGTGGCAGAGTCAGACACTGCCAAGATGGCAATGGTGGGGAAGCTCACTCTGGGTTTCAAAACCACTCTTCAGAAATCTATAGGTGATGTCACAGAGGTTACGTCTATCCTTATATACAGTCTATGGTCCCATGACAGGAAACACCATTCTCTAGCCCTGACCTAATGTACTTAAAAGCTGCTTTTAACACCTCTAATTCGTGTAGGCAGGTAATCGGAATACCATGCTCAGCATTCGAGTCATCATCACTAATTATCTAAGTCTTACTAGTAGTAGGTTATAGGTTATATCAGAAAGTCATCCCTGATCCAGTGCTACTTAACCGTTCTTGAATCCTTTTTTCACCCAAGCAAGAGGAGATAATCAGCAACATGCCCAATCTTATATCTATATTATAATTACTCAGGTAAAGCTACCATGACTGATCCAACTGGCTTTTTAGGCAACTCTGAAAGCCAGGCCTGCTCAGTTGTCCAACCACCATCAGTATGTAATTGGTACCACCAATCTCACCTAAAGCCATTACTTAGCAATCCCTCTGAGTGAATTATGGCCCTTGACCTGTGAGCTGGACCAATGACACAAAGCTGTTGGCCCATACAAAAATGTCTGGAGCATATAAGAGGAGATTGTCCATGTAATACGCATGTTGACATAATAAGTTCTGCATTTACCTACCTTTGCCCAAGTGAAAATGGGCAAAGATAATGCCCAAGTCACTCACCTCTCTTCCAACCCATAGCCATTCATGGGAACTTCCAGCAGGGTCCCCCAAGGTTTTCACTGCATGCATTAGACTCTGCTTTCTTATACCCAGTACAGTTAACAGGGACAAGACTGATTTGCTAACAAAATGCCTACAACCAAGCTATACTGAGAAGACCTTAGATTTGGCGTAATCTCCTTTCTTTTCGTAAAGGATGGTCCTAAGGAGATAAGAAAGGAGCCATTGATGCACCCTTCCTCAGCATGTACAGAATTCGACCAGCTCTTATCATGGCTGTCACTTAAATACTTGTGGGTTATTTCACTCAGTTAGGAATCTTTGTAAGCAAAAAAGACTTAATGACCACAGCCCCAGTTGCCAGTCTCTCCCTGCCTTTAGCTGCCCTGCGCCATGACTGTTCAAAGTTTTCTTGCTTTCTGACTAGTTCACTATCACAAAATCCCATCTAATTTCCTTTTTGCATCCAGTGAATTTATCTTTAAAGCTACACCCACACTAATACTTTTCAGTCCAATCTCCTTAACCCTGTCTATAAGGGTGAGTTCAGCCACTCAACGGAGGTAACTCATTTCAGCCACTCATGAGCTCATTCTTTCGGTCACTACGCAAAGCTCCTGACCGTAGGTGAGGTTTGAAATATACAGTAGATCGACTGATAAATGGTGTATATTGGTAGATGTGAAGGAGAATTCATAGGCACTTGGGAATCTTTGCCTTGTGGCTGTGCTCCCTCTTCACCACAACAAGACAGTACAGTACCGGCATTACTGTTGATGTTGCACCAATCTGCCTGTCAACCTTGTGCTCCATTTTTCCCACGACATGAACAAGACCTTAAACTCCTTCACTTGAAGCAGCAACTCAATCACAGAGAACCATGCCCTCAGATTTGGAAGTGCTGACTCCCTGTCACATCACACTCAACTGAAAAACACCCCAGTGCATGCTGGTGGTCACGGTCTTATGAAGCCAACAGAACCACGTCATTTGCAAAAAACAGCAAGGTGATTCTCTTATGGTGCCAAAATAGGATACACTCCTCCCCTCGACTGCACCTTGAGATCCACTTCATGAATCATAAACAGGATCGATGACCAGGGACAACCCTGACAGAGATCAACACCAACTGGAAACATGCTTTACTCCTTCCAAGAATAAGAATACAACTCTCACACCGTTTACATGAGGACTGGACAGATCATGGTAATGGTCTCAGTACCCCATACTCCTGCAGTACCCCCCACAAGACCTCTACAGGGATTGTCATAAGCCTTCTCCAAGTTCACAAAACACATGTAGACTGGATGAGCAGACTCCAATGACCTCTCCAGTAACCTTCCAAGGGTAAAGAGTTGGTCCACTGTTGCACACCCAGGTTGGACTCAACATTGCTCCTCCTGGATCTGAGGTTCAACACTCGGTCGGAGTATCCTCTCTAGCACCTTGGCATGTGTTTTCCCAGGGAGGCTCAGCAGTGTCATAACCTGATAATGGGAGCACACCCTCCAATCCCCCTTTATAAATATGGAAACCACCATTTTGCTAACTTTTGTAGGTGCCTGGCAGGTAGTGTACGATTAGTTTATTTGAATTCTTCCACTGAAACTGCGTCCTGTTGTGTCTGAAAATGGTATTCATGAAAGTTGTAAGAGTGAACCAAAACAGTAAAGCTGCAGCCTGTAAAATCAAAACAAGACTTGGTAAAAACCTTCTATATGGCTGATCCTGAAATCTTGATTTAAAAAAGACTGTGCTGTGATTTCAGCAGTATTTACTGTAGCATGATCACTCATCTTTCTTATTTTGTGTTTCACACAGCTCACAGCCTCCATCTGGGATCCACAATAGTTTAGCCTTTATGTACCTCAATTCGTGAAGGTAACAGACTTTTATTTGAAGCAGGCTTGTATTAGAAGCAGGTCTTTATTTCCCTTTGTTTGACATGTAGAAATGATCATAGCGTATTTTAGTATCAAGCCTCGTTTTCAGTCACTCACGTTTGCTGTGTCAACACAAACTCAATACTTTCTGTCATTGTTTCAAATTAAAAGCCCTAGCGTTTCAGTGGAGATAAACCCCTTATGTCTTATCAGGACTGCAGTAAGCATTTAGTCTTATTTCCGTTTGCTGGCATTTCTGTTGTTGTACATGCTATTCAGATCTGCTAGTTTCTTTAGCAGTTACCAGTGACTTCTCTGTCTCCCTCCCTCTCTTCTGCTCTCTTTTGTTCGTTGTGTCTTATGTTTAGTTATTCCTCTGCCTTTTTCACTCCAGCTCAGTGACAAAGCACTCAGCTGACCAGTGCTGGAAATATGATCAGTCAGTCAGTCAGTCAGTCAGTCAGGGACATTCAGGGAACAGTTGTGGTCCAGTCAAAATGATCCAAAAGATGCTAAAAAAAAAACTCCATAGAGCTGAAGAATATACATAACCCATGTCTACAGGAACATGTGTTTTGGTTCAGAGAATATTAACCCATGTCTGAACTGCTCAGTGGGTTCTTCACTACTACTCTCTCCCTGTACGTTACACATAGTCATTTCAACCATTTTTAATATAAGAAATATTGATTAGAGCAATTTTAAGCATCTGTCACTCACAACAAATGCCACTTTTGTAGTGAGCAGTCAGTTTCTGCTATAGTACTACAACTATGCTACTTCTAGTCAGTGTGTGTGTATGTGTGTGCATGTGCACAGACATCAAGGCCAAGGTCAGTTAATTTGGAGTAGCTAAGTCATAGACCCATCAGACATCAGTAGGGGAGGATATAAAGCCAGCCACTCTGATGATGGGAAATGCTATCTGCTAGACAATGGATACAGATGCAGTTAATATGCACGTTATCCGCCTGCTTTGTGCCTGTATGTGTGTGTGTGTGTGTATGAGTGAGTGTGTGTATGTGTGCGGGAGGGGGGCGTTAAGGGAGGGTGGCTGAGGCGAGACCGACCATATCAGTGTCAATTTACAGCAATTCCCACTGTCAAAAGTGAGAGGGAAAAAGTGAGAGTACTTCCCATTTTCTTCCCAGATCTTTTACTTTAATTCAATTGGACCTTTCAATACCTTACTTTGGACACACAGGAAGCATTTGCCCTATTGCATTATATGGATTGGGGGAGAGATAAAGACACTGATTCTTTAAAGCTCCTCGGTGCAAAAGGAGATAAAAGCAGATAAAAAGAGGAGTGTGTTTTTCATTGTGTTCTGTTCTGTAATGGAGGAGAGAATTAAGTCGCTTTACATTGCTGCCTGTCTGTGTTCAGGAGACAAAACACAAGCTAACACATTTAACTAAACTCAGCACAGGGCATCTTCATGCTTAAAAGTGACAACACACCAAACTTACACCTTGCAGTTATCAGTGGATGTGTTAACCCTTTAGCTGAGGATACATGAAAAATGAAATCAATAAACAATGTTATGATAATCAAAGTGATCATTTCAGTATGTAGGTGAGTGTGAATCCCCAAAAATGTACAGGGAAATCATGCCAAGACAAAAATAACAACGCTTGCCTGCCACATATGAATAACAGGTCAGATGTGTTCGAACAGCTCCATCTCCAGCGATGGCAAGCCTGCGTATCTCTTCTTTTCCAGGAATCTCAATCAATAAGCAGTCTCTAATGTCTCTGACTGAGTGAGATGCCTGAATCCATATTTAAATATCAGAGATTCATAAAGATTGCTAATGTCTTCAACCCCAGTCTTCCAGGATCACCACCTCTGCGCGCTCCCTCCACAGGCTTTTCCATGCAGCAAGGCACAGAGAGGTTGCCAGATAAAACATCATAAAATGACACGTTCTCTCACTGAGTAGCACCACCATGATGGCTCCAGGCGCTACCTTTGTCTCCATCACAGTGATGACTAAAATCAAGCATTGTAACGCGACACCCTTGATTTCATGCAATGTGGCGGATTATGGATATGAATTGAATGCTCAGCTCTTTTTTTGTGTGTTCCAATTTCCAAATTAGGATTTTCTGCCTTCATAATGACACAAAGTATTCTCTTAGTCAAATCAATGGCAGCTATTTATATGAGCAGTAATCCCTCAACCAGCACTGAACTGCCAGAAAAGAGGGATGGCTTTTAAAGTAATGCTGCAAAACAAAAGGAGACACTAAATGAATGCAAATTGGCTTCTCTGTCATTCTGAATGTCCATCTCTGAGAACACGGCTCAGCCGACGAGGAAGAGAAAACGAAACAGCTGTTTAAGACAGCTCATTTGGTAAATAACCCATAACACCGTGTTCACTACCAGTTAAGCTTAGAATAAAATGTTCAAATAACCACCCCTCCTGTCCACTAGCAGAGGCAGAGGCTCATTCTTCTCTGTCTTGCATTTTAACAGAACAGGGCATGAATGCCTGACAAGTAGGCTATCATCCAAGAGATCATTAAGCACAAGGGTTGAAGTGCCATCTTCAGTACCATGGCAACAGGGTTGTGAGATGAGATAAAAACAATGCAAGGCAGGAGGCAGGAGGCGGGGCGGGTGCTCAATGATCACCACTGATCGATGGATCTCTCTCTCTCTCCCTTTAGAGGCCAGGCACAGGAAGGGGAGGCTGGAACAGGGAGGACAGTGAGAGAGCGAGAGAGAGAGAGAGAGAGAAAGGGGGGGGGAGAAAAGCCAAGCAGCTTTAGGGCTTCATAGGTGCTCTAACAGTGGGAACTGCCTCTCTTCAAAGCACAGATCGTTTTCTTCACAAGGGTCTAATTGAACGTGTCAAACTGTGCATTTGCATGAGAATGATTATTTTTACTGTGTAGCAAGGCTGAGCCAGGGGCCTCGCATCTGTACCAAAGCACAGCAGCTCAGCGCTCACACATGGCGGAGTGGAGCATACAGTGTGGATGATGATGAGTGAATGAAGTCACAGATTCGTTATCAAACCAATGTGGCTGATTATTTTACAGCTGTTTCTAAAAATGGTTCGTGACCTCACAATTCTGGGTGTATCAGACGGCCTTTGTGCTGCAATCCAAACAGATCAGCCACACTGTTCTGTAGGTTTGTGAAGCATAAGCACTTTTTTGTGAGTGTGTGTATGCATATAGTATCTATTTACCTCTTTCTACATAAAAGCCGTTTGAAGTATGATGGAGGTGAGCTGTAGAGGAGTGAGTGTATTATCTTTTGCAACTGTCAGCACTGTATGTGGTTTTGTGCCGAAGCTCCACACGGGGCTCCCACTAAATGCCATCAGGTTACAACTGTGGTTGTTTGCTCTTTTTAATTATAGCAGGAATGTTTTTTGAAGCGTGTGATAAGCATTCCACGCCTCCCCCCCCCACTCTGGGGTTGCGTGCACACACAGCAGCAGCACTGTGCACCCACAAACATATGCACAAACATGCAAATGTACACAAACCCAGTTTGGGAAGTTTTTTTTTCTCTCTGAACATGTGCTAATCAATCTGTTGAGAGCAATCTGTCAGGAAATCTTTAGCTTTAAACAACCCAGGGAGAATAGGGATGAGGCCCTTTCCATGGGGCAGGGCACTTGCAAGGACTGAGCAATAGCTGTCTTTATGCATCCGGGAGTGTCAATAAGGATTATGAGAGTGAGCTTTTATCTCTTCAAACACAGAGACCAGTCACTCATTTAAATGGATGAACAATTCAGGTCTGCTCAATAAATAAAAAAGAATATACTTCCATAAATACATTCAAATCCCAACTCCATTCAAATTCCACCACCATATGCTTAATTTAAGATCTAATCTCCCTTTTTCTATTTCCACCAATTCACAGAAGGCAAATCTTTGTACACGTAGTTGTTTAAGACCTCAAAGGATAAACACAGACTACCTATTGTTGATGGCAATGCACCTTTATCCTCAACTTAAGACCCACAGTTCCTTTGAGAGTGCTCCTGGCAGATGCTGTATGCAAAGCAGGTGCACTGAGGGAAACATGCCCAACAAAAGAGACATTATTGCATTTCACAACCTCCAAAAAGACGAGCAGAATATTAAAGGTGACACAACTGTATTTACACATCATTTCAATATACCTAAAATAACCCCATTTCTATCTTGCTCTATCAAATAAAAGGAGGCAATAAAATCTGCCAAGAGAAGAACAAATAAAAGCAAATTTTGACATTTTGCTTTTTGACGCCTTCCATTTATAGGTCAGAGGAAACACCAGCCGACCTCTCATTGTTTTTTAAATGCCATTTTGTAAGTCTGGGAAGCAGGAATTAATTAATGCGAGGGTAGCTGCCACTGTCAAGAGGCAGCACATTAAAATCAATGATTAATAAATTCAAAACACACAACAAACTCAGCTGGGAGATGAAAATAGTATTGTGCGCTCCATAGGAAGCAGCCCCAGTGCGGGTCCTCCCACTGAACGAGGCGTCCACTCAGATGGCTAATGGAAAGTAGCCGGTGCCAGCTGTGTGCCTGTGAATAAAATCACTTTAATTAAAGGAATTACAATGGAAAAGGAACCGGGGATGTGTGGAGTAGTATCGACAGGAAGCGGCCTCTCATGTGTGACACACACATATAGTCACACACATAAGCGCGCACACACACACACGCACAGGCACACACACACACACACACATACACACACACACACACACTATGAAATCCCATAAAGACTTAAAAGAACAGAGTGCCTTTGTGCTTGCATTATTAACTGGGTCTAATCCACACATGCTCTATTGTACTATACAGCTCTAAGATTTACTCCAAATATGTCCCCCTGAGTCTACATTATAAGGGAAGATACAGATACTTTAGCAATGTCTGGGTGCGTGACACCCACTGAAGAACAAAAAACAAATGTCTTGAACAAATAACAAATCTCTAAATACAATTTCATAAGGTATTTGTTTGCTTAAGCAAGGACAACAAAATTAATGACAGGCAAATATTAGATCCTGCTGGTTTCCCCCCTGGGGGTAACGCAGTTTTATTTAACCTTTTATCAAGCATTACATGAGAATGAAGCACTTTGCCAAGGATTTTCAGAAGTTGCGGGTCTGCCACAGACCCACTTTCACATCTAGGTGCAATTCCCAAAAGGCTTTCAGGTGAAAAGGGGAAAAGCACCCTGTAAAACAATGTCATACAATATGTATTTGCATCTTTCCTTGCAGTGGGTGGGTCTTGAGTGAGTGAGTGAAGTGATTGAGTCATGTGAGTCAATGTTCTACACTTTTTATGTTGCTCCACTTAGGTACATAGAATATGTAATGTAATGTAACATTGGCAGAGTCTGTTGCTGCATCTTAATTTGTGTACTTCCATGCTCACACTTGCTATATTGAGTGCATATGTGCATTCATATTGAAAGGTATGGCAACATGCAGAGCACTGTAAGTATCTGGGTGTTGCACTCAAAACAGTCAAAAAATTGCATACTTCTCCCCCTCAACGGTTGCCATCGTGGCTACACAGCGGAAGGGGAGGAACCTCAGTTGTATTTTCAGACGTGTGGAAATGTTGATTGTGGAAGGAGGACACATCGTCAGCACTGATGGCCCATGTCGAATGACACAGGGGGCACACACGGGAAAGTAAAACACTAATTTAAGTCAAGTGAGCAAAAGCAGCCGGAGGGTGGTGCAACAATTGTAGTCACGTGTGCGATCATCATTTCCGGTGAATGCACAACGGCATTGTTTGATTTGGGACAACACTATCCTGTTGAAATTCGCGCACTTCTCCACAGTGTACTACATGTGAGTGTACTGACTGAAGTATCCCATTTGAGTCACAGCATGTGTGTTTGTCTCTGGGTAAACACATTCTTGTGAACACCAGTACTCACAGCCCTGCCTCATCAAGATAACATTTATATATTATGAAATTGTTTTCCCAGTTACATTGTGGTGGCAAATGTAATCGCTGGCTAGATTTATATTCAGAGGCAACATTTTTATGAATGAAGCTCTATGGTCATGGATTTTCCAGTAGATGGTTGGGGTTGATGTGAGGCATTCAAAGCACAGGGACTAAGGTTTACATCCAGACATCTGTGGTTGAGTTTAGGCAACAAAAACACTTTGGTTAAAGTCATGGAAACATCTTTTGGTTTTTGTGAAATGTAAATAAACATGTTGTGTCTCAAATCACTGTGGATATTTTGGTGCAAGAATGGATATTTTGGTGGAAAACATACATTGTCATTGAACATTTTGCTTATGTTTACTATCAACACTATTTGCAAACTGCAAAATACGAAAATAAACATTTACTCTCTATGTTATTAGAAAAGTATTTGCTATTATAAGTGAGTTATATATAAATGTAATTTCTAGGAGACAGAGTTGGTACTCAAGTGCAATCATTTATCATAACTTACACGACAGTATCCTTAATCAGCCTGGAGTTTATGATCAGATTAGATTTATGCCCCCTGTCATATAAATTCACATTAATGAAAAATATTGTGGGACATATGAACAGCTGCTGGTAGAGAGAATTCGCCTTAAGGAGGAAAGACTGACTACTAACCATCGTTAACAAAGAAGAGAATAGTCAGCGGTTCAGAGGTCGCTGATATAATGCACTGTAATCGCCGTACTTTGAGCTAATGTCAGCATGTTCACATGAACACAATGACAATAATAACATGCTGATATTTTATTAGCAGGTTTAAAATAGCTATTTGTAAGTTTTGCTATTGCTACATAGCTAACGTTAGCATTAGCAGCTGTTTACTTATCAGTCTAAAAGAAACATTGTGACTTCTGCATGAAACCTCATTCCTTTTCTCACCAACAGCTGTCTCCAGAGGTGGAAACAAACACCAATGTTAACTCTTGTCCCTATCATGTCTTTTCTTCTACTGAAGTTAGCACGCTAACCAGCTAGCCCAAACTCACTGTAGCGTCCAATCTGTCCTGAAAACGTAGTGCTACTCAGAGGGCGTATTATAACTTCCTCTCTTGTAAATAGGGGTCACCAACCTGTCGACTGCTATCTTTGAGAAATTTAAGGTAGATCTTTAACACTAGACGTGCAGTAGGTCTAAATAACAGATTTCCTTTCACCCCTTTTCATTTTCAATATGGGCTAATTGGACTGTTTTCCCTAATGACATTACGTTGCAACATGAGGGATGCAAGCTGCTACTATTTTTCGCTGCATCGCTGACAGCTCACGGTACATTTAGCTGGTTGCTACTTGTAGCTTGCTAGCTACTGTACAGTTTGGAAGCAGAGCATAAAAATAGGTAAAAAGAAACCCAGAATGGGAAGAACAATATTTTTTCACATTAGTTCAAGACAAATGTGTTTGCTTGCTGTGTTGTCAAACACAGGTCCTGTGTAAAAAGGTAATTCGAGGAGGTGCCAGCCAAAGATGACAGGGAGATACTGGGTCTTCAGAATTACACTGTACTGACAGCAAAGTCAAAAGACAGCCACTTCCGCAGCCTTGAAAAACAATGACACTTTTCTTCTTCTGTCATCCTGTGTACTGAAAGTGTTTGCTACTTTGGGTCGACCTATGTTTGTGAAAAGGCTTTTTGGCAAATGAAGCAGATCAAATCCAAGCACGGGAGCCACCTCACTGACTAACAACTCACTGACTGCATGAGGTTGGCTTTGTGGAGTTATTAACCGAACTTTAAAACACCGGCTGAGAGATATCAGTTACAGCCATCTCATTGTTTGAGTATTTACAGCCACTGTGACAATTATATCTGTAAGAGTGAGTGAGTGAGTTGTCAACAATACAGTAATTGTAATTGGTAAACATTGTAAGTAGAGACACAGAGTGGATTTTAGAAACACAGACTCAGTTTGTAATCGACTGTTTTGACACTGGCAGTGAGGATCCATTTTATTTTACGTAGGCCTACATGTGTTTTATACTTGTTACAGTCTTATTGTGGTGTTTAATTAAAAAAAAAAGTTTTGAATGACTTTTAATGAGTTTTATTTTGTACTGGGCTACAAAAGTTGTCCCAGCCTAAATGCAAATGTGACCTTTATCATTTTCAAAAAGGGTTTTAAGCATTTTATAGCTGCAGAATTTCTTAAGTTTGTATCAACATACAAATGTAACCCTTTATTAAGAGTAGGAAGAAAATTAAATTCTGCTATCATTATGTGTCTCATTATTTCCCTTTTATCACATTGATAGATTGAAGGCTTTATCTATTGTCTTAAATGTGGGTAAAAAGAAATGATGTCGAGGTAAATGTTTTTTTTTCTCTGTGAATTTACACAAGTAGATCTGGCCTTTCTCTATTGACGTCATAGGTGATCTTGAGTTAGAAAATGTTGGTGACTGCTGGTCTAAAACATGCAATAGGAGGAGGACAGAAATAACAATAGATAAAATCAGATACAGTGTTTTAACTGACATGAACTGATGCTTAAATGTTTTTGTTTTGTCTCAGTTGTGTTAATTTTCAATTCTTATGTTTCTACTTGTGACGTGTGTATATATTTATTTCATTCTCATTGTTGGAGATCAGCCTGTGACATTATATGCTGGCTGCTCATATTTGCATAAGGTCAGCTTATTGTGCTGTTAGATTCTGATGGATTTACATAACAGAATAACAGAATGATTGACTTGCTGTTTATTAACGTGTCTGAATAAGTCCATGAAAGATGGGTCATGAAAATGGCCAGACAAGAAATTAGATAATAATAATAATAATAATAATAATAACAACAAAAATAATACACCATTTAGTTTATATATGAAAATGTAAAAGTATTTGACATCATTGACAAATATTATATGTATATATTTCAGATCATATCATATTCTTCCTTCACTATGTGTCATAAAAGAGTGAAGTGCATGTTGGATAATTCAACAGCAAAACATAAACATGTGTGATAGAATCAGTGTTTTACTTAATGGTGATTATTATATTTTGTTATTATTATTATTATTATTATTGTTGTTGTTGTTACTGTTGTTGTTGTTGTTGTTGCTGCTGTTGTTGTTATAAAATGGACTTACACAAAAAACACTCATAACAGATACATTTCATACAACAGACATTTTGACTTGCAATAACAAGAAAAGCACAGGTGTTAGTAGTGTCTCACTGACATGACTTCCTGTGCCACTTAAAAGAACAGAATTACTGTCATTAGTTAGATGTCATACCTGAAATGACAAGTTAAAATATCTGCTGTGAAATAGGTCTATAGACTAGGAAATATACTTTATGCAGGGGGACAAATAATTGGTAGAAGAACTAAGTGATGAATGGTGATGAGAAACAGGCCAGTTAAATACATTAGGAAACATAAGTGATTCATCCTGTGCAATGACAGCAATCCAATACAATTAAATACATCAGTTCTGCAGGAAAAATGCCTTTGTGAATCTTAAGTCTATTTTTTTCTATCAAAGAGGTGTTTAGTTAATGGTGTGTTTAAAACATAAAAACATAGGAGAGACCAAGAGGCTCCTTTGAGGGAATCTGTCGTTCAATCCTGTATTTAGTAAGAACAGCCACAAGAGGGAGGCAGACACAAATTAAAAAAAGCATGACAAACACAGTCTATACATCAAGAGCCCCAGAGCATTTCAACACACACATCTCTCAGTCTCACAGAGCTTGAAATCATGCAGGATTTTCGGACACCATGTGCTGCTGCCATGTTTGTGCTTACCGTAAGATAAACTCATCCCTCAGAGTTTTTGAAAACAGCAGTCGTAGGCCTTGTTACAGTCTATATCTCTCTCCACTGTTGTGAATCAGCCAAAGTCAATAAAATATTTAAGAGTAAGAGAAGAGAAACTAAGTCAGCTGGTAACATCAAAGTGTCTTCTAATATACACTGGAGCAACTTGTTTACATGGGATGGTGGCAAGCCCCTGAGGGAGGTCTGGCCTGGTTCTTATTCTGCTCAGCTCAAGCAAACAACAGCTATGGCAGTGTCAACATACAGATGAGAACCACTGGAGACAAACAAGTGTGGATCTATGCTGGTGGTTAACAAGAACCTCGGTGTGGTCGCTGGTCTAGTTTCTGTGGGGCTACTCACAGTCCCCTGTGTTTGATTGCAGAGCTGGTTCTTCTGTCAGTTGGCAAAGACCAAAGCGGTGTTTCAGAAAAGTGTGGATTATTTTGAAAAGTTGAATTAGTCAAACAAACTGAACCATTGGTGATCTGTTTCATAAAGCCATGCAATGTCTCCATATCTGTTTTTGATCTAGGTCAGGTATACTAGTTGCAAGCCAAGGAATGCTAGTGGCTATAGCCTCAGCTGCTAATAACCAGAGTCAGTAGGTTTCCAGGCCCATCAAGTGAATAGCCTGGCAAGTGGGTAGCTTCGCTTGGAGACTGATAATCAGATACAGCCACGACTAAACCAGTTTCCAGTCTCAACATAGACACAGACTCCTCCGATTTCTCAGTGGTCTGAATTTTGGCACTTCCTGCACAGTAAAAGATTTGGTTAAAGCAACAACAAGGACTGGAATTTAACAAGGTGAAAAGCAAAATAACAACCATATAACTAGAATAGAATAAGGAGCTCCAGAAACAATAGAAATTATTTCCAAATGTTAAAAGAAAGGCATGGGCAAGTGTGGGACTTTCTCTGTCTCTTTTGTTTTATGTCTGATGATGACTGAGCTACACATAAAAACAAAAGTTAAAAGTAATGCGAGACTGTTTCTTGTTTTGTTTTCCTAATAAAAACCAACAGAAGCCATTTGTTATTTCCAATTATCATCACTAAGTCAGTAAGTCATGTTATACTGAGCTGCAGTGATGGAATATGAAGAACACTGTCAGGAATCTCTCACAATAATAATAAAAGATTCTTTGTGAAATTGAAACACAGATATAATCATCATTATGTGTAGTGTTGTAAACCATCCCCCTGTTTTATAGAAGCTCTGTTTTAAAAACAGAGTAGACATGGCAAACCTTCAATAGTATAATTATTCTACTGATCTGTTGCTCTTTATTACACCTGACTTTATTATAAACTCAGTGCTTTTGTCCCTGTGAGGTTGCTGTCGGAATGAAGACTCAGTTTGTCCAGTGATCCGATGGGTCAGTAGTTGAGTTGTTGCTAATCTTGTTTCATAAAACACCCCCCAAGACTATTCCAGTTTTGATGGGATGAAAGTATTATACTGCTCACAAAATCATGGTGGAAAACCCTCCTGATCAGAAGGGACTACATCTGTTTGGTGTTTGGCAAATTTATTCTATCTGTTGCTGTATTTTTTGTTTATTTGTTTCTCAGGCAGAACTTGTGACTCCAGCGATGACGCATACAGACTGATGAGTCTTTTGTGCAACACTGATCAAAACAAAACAACAAAACAGTGCACACATAATCTAATTAAAACATAACACTTCATAAGACATAACGGTTCACAAAATGGAAAAGTTAGGGACGACATTTTTTGTTCATGACTGGACAGAACCATGTCACGTCAGAGTTTAATCAAGACTGGCCAGTGATGCTATAGGGATGTGAATTACCTGCTGCAAACACCTTTGTTTTTATCATTGACAGCTTGAATGTGTTCAGCGCTAGAACACCTTCAGCACGTGTGTGCATCCACCACTCTCTGCGTCTCTGCTGCTGTTTTTACACATGCACACATCGCACACTTCCTTAATTCAGTCCACAACCGACAGCCAAGCCATAAAGTGGAGAGGGACCGAGGACACACGCGCATCACACGACACAGCAGTTAGCTGCACTGATACATTTATTGTACTGACAACTGAACAAAAGAGGAGTACCATCTGTTTTGAGTGGAAACATTACAAACTGTGATGTGTATAGGAAGGCTGTTCACAACTGTGGGGACATCACAGATTTGTTTAAGTACATTACAAAAAGAACACAAGAAAGAGTCTTTTCGGAGAAGCATTAGCCTACCTGAAATAGCTTAATGTCATTAATGTGTCATTGCAAAAGGTATAAGAGTCCAATGTAAGCTAGAATAGGCAAAATACATTTTGTTATTTCACAGGTGATTCTCCATGAGGTCAGGATAATACAAGAAGCCTTGCAGAAATTATTGTAAAAGGCCGTCTAACTTTCTCATTAGTCGTAGATGAGGGTTTTAGAATTTCCTTGATCCATACAAGATTGCTGCAGTGTAAAAAGCAGATTGGATGTACTATCCATGTTTTGCACACACTATAAATTAATTAATCTAATTATTAATATAGTTAATCTAATTTAATCTGATCTACTTCACATACAGTAGAAATACAGTGCTACGGTAGTATTCTTTCACCGAGGCTTAAAGAAATTCAGAAACAGCTGAAGATCCCTTCAGACAAACTGATACAAGCAGCTGAAACAGAAGGAAGCTGTTACCACAGTCTTCTGTCTTCTTAGAGAAAGCTCACTGTGCTTAAGTGAGGAAGACAGGTCCTTGATCAGTCTGTCCACTGATGCCCTGAGGCCTTTTGAAGAGGGAACAAGAGAGATGGGATCTAAAAAAAAACATGTTTCAGTTTCAAAAGTGCTTCCCCTTGTGTATCTACTTCTGAGAGCAACTGCATCTCGTGAAAAGTTAGCATGTCGGCTACAGAGCTGTCACTGCAATGCCAACATCATTTCAGAGGTACTGGAACCCTTTATGGTCTTGCTGTCAGCACTTTCTTGAGCACAAGATATAAAAACGTTGTATTCTGTGATCAGGCAAAATGTTGAACCCTTGAAAGTTCCTCAGTTCCTGAACTTACCTCAAGCTGTGCCTTAACAATGGATGTTGTGACTACATCTACGTTTGACTCTAGTACTTGCATCTCAGCAGCATGGGATGTTAGTGGGATGTAACATTTATGTCTTTGCCTTATATAATGATGTTTTTTATTCTACGTCGTTGCTTCGTATGACGATGGAGAAAAAAAAGGAACACAAAGGATGAACTCCTGGCTTTAAAGTTTACCAGATATGGAGTTAAACCTCCCATACCGGCTGAGCTGAAGAAGCCATACCTTCGATGCAAAGCCGGGTCTAAACTAAGGCTGGGAGATGGCACTTGTGAAGAACCAGCGAGCATATCGTGAGTGTAGTCTCATGTGTTTCACAGAGACCTGGTTAAACGACAACACTCCCGACCGTTGTGTGGATTTCACTGGCTTCACTGCAGTAAGGGCGGACAGAGACACCAGAGCAAGTGGGAAAAATAAAGGTGGAGGACTGGTTCTGTTTGTGAACAATAGATGGTGCAACCCCGGTCACGTCACAGTGAAGGAGAAGATCTGCTGTTGGTTGGCAGTTGGTCTTAGACCGTACTATGTACCGAGGGAGTTCTCTCACATCGTTGCCATTGTTGTTTACATTCAACCACGAGCAGAGCCCGCAGTCGTGCGTGACGTCATTCACAAGACTGTTGCAAGAGTACAGACCCAGCACCCTGATGCATTCATTGCAATATCAGGGGATTTTAACCATGTCACTCTCACCTCTAACCTGACTAGCTTCACTCAGTATGTTGACTGTCCCACAAGGGGAAATAAGACATTGTTGTATGCAAATGTCAAGGAGGCCTACACTGCTGCAGCTCTACCACCACTTGGCAGATCACATCATAATCTGGTTTTTCTTCAGCCTTCCTACAAGCCCTGTGTACTGAGGCAGGCTGCAACCACCCGCTCATTCATGACTGGACCCCAAAGGCCAGTGAGTGTCTAAAAGACTGTTTTGAGTGCACAGATTGGAATGTCCTGTTGGGGTCACAGGAAAATGATAAAAGCAAGGACCCTGGCCTTGATAGAATGGTTGAATGTACCACAGACTATATTAACTTCTGTATGGACACTGTAATACCAGCAAGGACTGTACACTGCTTTCCAAACAACAAACCCTGGATAACCAGTAACATCAAGACCCTCCTCAACCTGAAAAAGGAGGTCTTCAGGGATCAAGACAGGGAGAAGCTCAGGTGTGTGTAACATGAGCTGAAGAGGAGATTAAAGCAGGAGAAGGAGGGCTACAAAAAGAAAGTAGAGAGGAAGATGCAGCACAACAACACCAGAGAGGTGTGGAAGGGGATGAGGACCATCACTGGCTATAAAGAGAAGAAAAGCCAGGCAACATCAGGTGATGTGCACAAGGCGAATGAGTTCAACATGTTCTACAGCAGGTTTGACACAGCCTCACCTGTTCTCTCTCCCACTGCTTCAGCTGCAGCTTCTCCTACGACATCTCCTCCACAACCTGACACTGCAGCTGCAACTCCCTCCACACTGGGGTCAATTCTCATGTCCTTTACTGTGGAGGAGGTGAGGGCGGCTCTCAAGAGGCTACGTCCTGGAAAGGCAACAGGCCCGGATGGTGTGCGTCTGAGACTGTTAAAGGAGTGTGCAGCCCAGCTGGCTGAGCCTCTACAGAGAACCTTTAACTTAAGCCTAGAAACAGGGAGGGTCCCGGTCGTGTGGAAAACATCATGTCTTGTTCTGGTCCCTAAAGTAGGACGACCAGCTGAGATAAATGACTAGAGACCAGTGGCCCTCACATCACACATCATGAAGACACTGGAGCGGCTGCTTCTCCACCTTCTGAGGCCACAGGTTGAACATGCACTAGACCCCCTACAGTTCGCCTAGAAAGAACATACTGGAGTCCTTTACATGCTCCACCAGGCCCATTCTTACTTGGATGAGCCAAGTAGTTACATGAGGATTAATGTTCTTTGATTTTTCAAGTGCATTTAACACCATCCAACCCCCCATTCTTAAAGACAAGCTGGAAGGGTTGGGGGTGGATCCCTGCTTCACGTCCTGGATTGTGGATTACCTGACAAGACGACCACAGTACGTCAGGCTGGGTAACTGTGTCTCAGGGACAGTGATGAGCAGCACTGGGGCTCCACAGGGGACTGTTCTGGCTCCGTTCCTGTTCACCCTGTATATGGCCGACTTTAAATACAACTCTGAGTCTTGCCACATCCAGTAATACTCAGATGACACAGCTATTGTGGTGCATATTAGGAATGGACAGGAAGATGAGTACAGGGATCTGATGATGGCCTTCAGTGAATGGAGCGACAAGAACTGCCTCCTTTTGAACACCTCCAAGACCAAGGAGATGGTCATGGACTTTCTGAGGTCCAGGCCCACCCTTCAGCCAGTCAACATTTGAGGGAAGGACATTGAGGTGGTGCACACTTATAAATACCTACGTGTGCACCTGGACAGTAAACTGGACTGGTCCCTGAACACAGATGCCATCTACCTGAAGGGGCAGAGCCAGCTCTTTTTCCTCAGGACGCTCAGGTCCTCTGATGTCTGCAGTGAAATGCTGCACATGTTTGATCAGTCAGTGGTGGCCAGTGCACTCTTTTATGCTGCAGTCTGCTGGGGTGGCAGCATGTCAGACATGAAGACAAGGAGACTGGACAAGCTTGTCAGAAAGGCTGGATCTGTGCTTGGCAGGAGTCTGGACTCACTCAGAACTGTTGAGGAGAGATGCATGCAATGTAAGATGGAGGCCATCTTGGACAATACCAACCATCCTCTCCACAACACTCTGGCAGGACAGAGAAGCAGCTACAGCTGCAGCAAACGTCTCATCTCACTGCGCTGCAGAACACAGATTGTAAATATGATGAAGATACACTTTAAATAGACCACATTTCATACCCATCCAGCCTCTAAAGAGATAACTTGGGTCATTTGTTTTACTTGAGTTGTCATCATTTAGTCCATTTGCTGTTTGTAGCAAGTATAATCAGTTGACAGTTATCTTCATAGGTCCTGTACAGTCACTGGACCAGCCAACGACATCTCCTTTATTATTAATTTATTGTTTATGAATAAACATCATTTCTAAAATATGACACAGAGTCTAACATCTTACCACTATAACATTAACAATGTTATTATTTATCTATGTTGACTGGATATTTACTATAAAAGTTGTAGCCTGAATTGAGAAGGACTAGTTGTAGTTTCCTTTATGCTACACACAAAAACAAAAATTAGATAGAGTAAATGAGTGAATGAATAATAAGTCATAGAAATGAAAAAAAAATTCATGGTGGAATTTCATCTTGTTATATAACCCTAACCCTTTAATTTACAGGCTGTTGATTATGTAGTAATTATATAGTAATCTCAAGTCAATTAAAATCAGTAAAATCAGTATAATGACAAGTTGTTGTAGTATAATTACCAGCAATTACTGTAAAATATTATAATTACAGAGTAAAATTGAAGCAGAATAAAGCGGGTTGGCCGGTAATTATATGGGAATTTTTATTTTAAGTAGCATAGGCAACATACAGGGTAAGACAGGAGGGTCGTTTCTGTATAAGCTACCATTAATATCAATAGCATTAATATCCCATATTTATTTTCAGACGGACTACAGACAGTTTCCTCCACATAGCCAAGTACTTTCAGTGTAATAAACTTAATGTATTTGTAATTTCTAGTCTTACCTTTTAATAAGCCAAGAGGAGTGGTAGCAACTTCAATAGTTGTTTACTAGTATTTGGCAACTGCTGGAAATGTCAACGTTGTTAACCCATAATTACCTTTCTGCCTGTAAAGTGAAGTGTGCATTATTTCTTGGAAATATATAGTTTCAACATAAATTTAGCAAAGTTATAAGAACAACATGGTAACAAGAAATTACTTTGCCATGGTCTGTAAGATGTAACCTGCACAGTAACTTATCTGAATGAAATATGTAAATATTTTCAAAATAATAAATGAAGACAGGGTAGGTACCATGAACTGTCACTGTCATTACCTTTCTACGGCCTGTAAAATGTAACGTCAACTCTTTTTTGGATCATACAGGTCATTTCCTTATGATAGAGGACAACATGGCAGTATCAAGATAATTACCTTTATATTAGATGTCAAGTGTACAGTGTTTCCTTGAAATAGTTCCATAGTTTCAACCTAACCTGACCCATGAAGACTTTGCGACAAATTAAAACAATCAAAGCTCAAAGCTTCCAATAGTGCCATGGGTAGATTTATACTTGAGTCAATAGACAATTGGAGCGGTTGCTTTGGGCGCACAAAAAGTTAAGGGCTACCTGTAGTGGCAGTGTTAGCATAATGTTGCTAACAATGTAGCTGGGATGTGGTAGAACAAGAGATTGGCAGCATGAATGTGCAGTTGACAAATCGGCAGAAATGATGTGATGGAATCATGTCAACATGCATGGAGCAGAGTCTCAAAGGGATGTTTCCAACATCTTGTGGAATCAGTGACATGAAGAATTTAGGTTGTTTTGAGAGTAAAGGAAGGCCCTACCCAGTATTTGTATGGTATTCCTAATAAAGTGCCCAGTAAGTGTATACACAATATACATTGTGGCCAACGGGGCTGGTATCATGGCTTATAGTATCTTATAGTATCCAGACTGGGTGTAAAACAATTTAGAACCGTTAAACAGAGTTTAAAAAAGTTCAAAATGCACCTTTAGTAACTATTTGTAATCTGAGTTAACTTCTTTAATTTTGTCTGTGGGAAACTGTATATATCTGAGACAAGTAATGAATGTTTGCACTTAGTCACACAGCTCATGATGAGAAATGTGGATGAATAAATAGAGCTTGGAAGTTTATGCAGGCTAGACAGTTCTTCAGTGTGGTACATGAAAACATTTACATTGACACTACACTTTTGGTTGCAGTATAAATTCACACTCAACCACATTCTGTGGACAAGCCCAAAACACATTTCTATACAGACTTAAGCATGTATGGAGTCCCATGTCAGGAGGAGCTGAGGAGGAGCCGAATTAAATTAGTCCACTTCCTTTGGCTGAGGTGTTGTATAGCCTGATGGCAGTGGGAACAAAGGATCTCCTGAACCTCTCTGCTCTGCAGCGCAGTGAGATTAGACGTTTGCTTCTGTAGCTGCTTCTCTGTCCTGCCAGAATGTTGTGGAGAGGATGGTTGGTATTGTCCAAGATGTCCTCCATCTCACATTGCATGCGTCTCTCCACAACAGTTCTGAGTGAGTCCAGACTCCTGCCAAGCACAGACCCAGCCTTTTTGACCAGCTTGTCCAGTCTCTTTGTGTTCGTGTTGGACATGCTGCCGCCCCAGAAGACTGCAGCATAAAGATAATAGGGATAAATGTCACGTTCCTTCACTCCTCAGCCCTGTGATTGCTGCACAGATGCAGCCAATCTTTAGCAGCCTGCTGCCATGAGCCAACTGAATGATTATGTATTTAGCAGACACATTTGTGATCACAAAGCCCTGCAGGTGATTGAACACACATCACTAGGTAAAACCCTGGCTCAGTTGCTTGGCAGATCAGACAGATTGGCTGTTCATTAGTTTAAGAGGGCCGTTACCTTTAGATATTACAACTATAAAATACTTTTCACTGTAATCATTTGCAGCTCATAAAACATTGGAGGCACATGCGCTGCAGCAAGAACATGTGGAAGACAGTTTTATTCTCTATCAGACGATGTCCTTGAATGCTACTTCATATATATTTGCATCAGTCTAAGCAGTTATTAGATATAATCTCTTTGAATGTCAGCTGTTGACAAAGAGTGAGACTTAACTTTTGAAGTTTTTGTGATTCTCTTTATGCACACAGGAGCAGGTTGTAAAGGCATAAAATATGTCATACTTGACAGAATAATGTTTATAGTTATGCAAATTCTAGCATTACAAAATGGACTAAATTGATTAATTAAATAAAATTCTCATCAGAATAAACTTTTATAACTTCTTGTAATGTGAAGTTATCAATTTCAAATGGATATTGAAATGTTCCAGCAGGATGATTATTCCTGCCCTGTTGTCATGACATAAGCTTCTATTACACTGCACTCAGCGAGTCTAACTGACTCCAAGTGTCTGCAGAGACTGGTTAAGCCATGTTTGTTTGGTTAAGCTATGTTAGGTTCAGTTCAGTGTTTCCTGTGCACCCCCCAGGTCAGATGAAGTGGAGGGGATGGGGCTACCAAGGATTGCCCTGCCTTGGCATCTGCTGCCACTACTGTAATCCACACATTGAGCAAAACCAGTTGTCTCAGTTCATAACAAAGTCATGCCAGTTTGATTCAACAGGTAAATTAACTTCAGTGAGACTTGTTACTGCTGATGAAAGTTATTCAGTTCTGCTATTATTATTGTTATAAATTACCAGAAATTTAAATGTAAGTCAACACTCATTGTATGAGAGACTGTTTCCACTATGAAATGATTTACTTTGTTTTTTTGTTTTGTGTGTGTGTGTGTGTGTGTGTGTGTATGTGTGTGTATGTGTGTGTATGTGTGTGTATGTGTGTGTGTGTGTGTGTGTGTGTGTGTGTGTGGTTATAATGGTCTGACTGGATATAATAAAGAAGGTCCAACATGCTCTAAAACTTTACTACAGCAAAATTATGAAATGATGTGTTGTACCAAATTCAGGAGTCTCCACTCAGTCATAAAAAAATAATAACACAACTCAAGAATATAAAAGCACTGCTAAGCAGCCCCTAGAGGCCTGCATGTAACTAAAACTAAGCCATAAAATATTCCCTGTCTTGATGCATTTGCTAATTCATAGAGGTAACAGGAGGACATAAACAGATTCCTCCCAGTTTGCTGCGGTCAACAGGAAGCTTCATGTAGCCAGGCACAAATGAAGATAAAGTAAAACAGTGACTTTTTGGCCTTTGTGACAATCTTTGGTCACGGCCTTCTTGTTTAAGATGTCTTTAACTGTGATGTTGATCCCAGCTTGGTCTCTAGAGGGAGCCATACGCCTTCTGACTGTATCCCAAAAGTGTGGTCCAGGCAGTTTGTGGCTGATTGGAGCTGAGTAAACCCACAGCTGATGAGTCTGAGATGCTGTTTGAGAATGGAACATTTATAGACTTCAATTTTCAGAGTAAAAACAGATCAATATTTTTCCTTATGTATCCAAGAAAAGTTAAATTTTAGGAGTGTTGAGCAATTTAAAGCCTCTAACATACGTCCAATCTGGTCTCCATGATGAAAAACTAGTGACCGTTTCATTATTATTTTGTTTCTCATT
>NW_019525450.1:322455-323956 GCF_002814215.2 Seriola lalandi dorsalis | reverse complement strand
GTAAAAACAGATCAATATTTTTCCTTATGTATCCAAGAAAAGTTAAATTTTAGGAGTGTTGAGCAATTTAAAGCCTCTAACATACGTCCAATCTGGTCTCCATGATGAAAAACTAGTGACCGTTTCATTATTATTTTGTTTCTCATTTATGCCAATAAAAAACGAAAATGAGAGGTCCTTTAAAAACAAAATGAAAAGGTGAAAAATGTAATCCAGTGAGAATTAGAAGGACCTTTATTTATTATTATTTAGGGATGTACATTTATTTTAACATGGGAGAAAAAACAAAAATTGTGATTGATACTAATTGTGAAAGTTGTGCATACTGTGGTAAAGCCACATCTGAAGTCAGAAGTAATGTGAGTAGTTCATTGAAACCACTGCAGATGTAATTTCTTTGATTAAACTCCCGGTGGTGTATCACAGAAGACAGAAAAAGAGGAGACTAAATCATAGAGGTGCAGTAGATCTATTTACAGATTAATACATTGAAAGTTTGTTTACAGGTGCAGTGTCGAGAAAAAGTAAGTAATCCTTTGGAATTACCTGCATTTCTGTAGAAATTTGTCATAAGTTATAGTCAGATCTTCATCTAAGTTACACTAATGAACAGACAAAATGTACTTTAACTTGTGAAAAATATATTTCATTTCATTTATTGGTTTATTTACTGTAAATCAGGGTCAAGGTACAATACATGTATTGCACAAGATATAGCACAATGCTAATTTCCATCTGTTGCCCCTGGGCATACAATGCACATAACAATAAAAACATGATTATTCCACCTGACACTAATAAATACACCTTAAGGACAGGTCAGTGTGTATCCATTCATAGGCATTATCAGCATGACTCTGTCTTTCAACCATTTTCAAACATTGGTTTTAAACTGATTAAAACTAATATACTAGAAAATAAGTTGAATCAAAGTTCAAATTTTGTTGAGCAATGTTTTATATAACATCTTCCCTCGTTGATGATCTTGTTTGTTTTATTGCACCATGAGCTGTTAACAGAAATTGTTTAAGGGGTGAGGGAGCTAAACTATGCAGTGTCTAGTAAAATAAACACATACTGGTCATAAACAGAAAAAAATCAAAGCTCAATAAATTTTAGTTTTTCAATAAAAAAATTAAATAACATTGTAATAATTTAAATAATGTTGTAGTAATTATTGTGGTATGAGTTAATTTTTCCCGTTTGAATTGTTGTTGTTCAGGTCTGTGACCAGGAGGTGGCACAGTAAGATCAGATGTGATAATATAGGGTGCATACACAACATAGCTGCACAGGTTATGATCTGATTGATCTGTTAACCTGAGTCTATCTTAGGTTACCATGGTGGTTTACTCTGGTAAGAAGTGAACCACTGTTGAACTGAAAGCAGTTAAACCAGAGTTACCTCGCTATCCTCAAATCCTGATTTAAAAGTTTCGCACTCTAGCTTTTAGTAATTTTAGTAAATATGAAATTTGTTGAACTATGTATGATTTTCTGT
>NW_019525450.1:273745-322435 GCF_002814215.2 Seriola lalandi dorsalis | reverse complement strand
AATATATTTCATTTCATTTATTGGTTTATTTACTGTAAATCAGGGTCAAGGTACAATACATGTATTGCACAAGATATAGCACAATGCTAATTTCCATCTGTTGCCCCTGGGCATACAATGCACATAACAATAAAAACATGATTATTCCACCTGACACTAATAAATACACCTTAAGGACAGGTCAGTGTGTATCCATTCATAGGCATTATCAGCATGACTCTGTCTTTCAACCATTTTCAAACATTGGTTTTAAACTGATTAAAACTAATATACTAGTTTTTCAATAAAAAAATTCAATAACATTGTAATAATTTAAATAATGTTGTAATAATTATTGTGGTATGAGTTTATTTTTCCCAGTGTTTTAAGAGCGTTTGAATTGTTGTTGTTCAGGTCTGTGACCAGGAGGTGGCACAGTAAGACAGATGTGATAATATAGGGTGCATACACAACATAGCTGCACAGGTTATGATCTGATTGATCTGTTAACCTGAGTCTATCTTAGGTTACCATGGTGGTTTACTCTGGTAAGAAGTGAACCACTGTTGAACTGAAAGCAGTTAAACCAGAGTTACCTCGCTATCCTCAAATCCTGATTTAAAAGTTTCGCACTCTAGCTTTTAGTAATTTTAGTAAATATGAAATTTGTTGAACTATGTATGATTTTCTGTGAAATGTACTTGGTATGTTTTATGTTTTTTTTTATTTAAGAGTGGCTAATCAAGCCTCAATACTTAAAATGGTTGACAACCTCCACTTTTTCTCCATTCATTAGCATCTCAGGATTGGGAGTACTGGCTTTTTTAAATGAGAAAAACATAGCAACAGTTACTGCATGTCCATAGCTTTTGTGAATTGTAAAGCCGCTTGCTGTTTTGATTTAGAATGTACTTCTAATGTGTCATCTGCGTACATTTGTATGCAGGAATCTACACATATGATTGACAAATCACTGATAGAAATACTGAATGACAGAGGTCCATCAGTTACCCCAACAGTGTAGTCTAGAAAAATAGACTGATGTCCTTTTATTCTAGTGCAATGGCATCGAATATCTAAATAGGATGATATCCAGTTCATTGTGCTGTGAGATATTATATTGTGATATGTTGTGCTGTTTTTAAATCAATAAATATGGCATCATCAAGTGGACAATGACAAGAATTCAGACGTTTTAGCTGAGAGGCCACCACCTTCTCCAAGACTTTCAAACAAATGGGCCTATAGTTATCAAACTGGAGTCAGTCACCATCATTCAATATTGGGTGTAATAATCACAGCAGCTTTTAGACAATGAGGGAAATCAGCTTAGTAATGGGAGCACATAAAATTGCTGAATTTCTTATCACCAAACAAGTATCAACCCCATAGACAGCTCTTGAGCTCTTTAAATTATAATGTATTTATTATTTATTTCATGATGTCCTGTTCACTCACTTCAATCAAAGAGAAAACAGGGTAGCCTTTAAAGACTCTGGTGGTTTAATTACAGCATCTCTTGATCTGAATGATGTTGCCAGGTATTCAACTGATTATTTAAGAAAAGTCATCAAAGGATGTTGCTTTTACTTTTGCATCTTGTGTTACTTTATTGTTAATTCTCAGTTCGAGATGCTGAGGAACCCTGTCTGTTCCATTCAGGGTATTAATGTGTTTCCAAAGCAAATTACTGTTTTCCTTTGGACTTCCTGAGTTCATTTACAATTTCATTCCTAAGATTTCTTTTTAAAAAAATCATATCAGTATTGAGACCTGACTAGTTGTTCTATCTTCCCAGTAAGCCATAAAAGGTTAGCTTTTTTTATGTATTTTACTAAACACCTCAATATATTCAGTTTTTTTTCCCAAATTGGTTATATTTATAAATAACTGTATAAAACTGTATATACTGTATGTATATATATATAGTATATATATACATATATATATGTTACATTTCAACGTGCCAAAACGCGCATGCGCACACACGCCTGTGCGTGTCAGAATTCTGTGTCAGAATTCTGTGTTCTCGTTATGACGTATCATTCGGTATCAAAGCCACATTAGAAAGTAGTCTATATAGCTGTGGACTGCCCTAATTCTTTGATCTCGTTATGACGTATCATTCGGTATCAAAGCCACATTAGAAAGTAGTCTATATATCTGTGGACTGGACAAACCAGCTGGCAGACACACAGTGGATCTGGATGGAGATACATCTTGGAGCTTTTCCTTGTTAATGAAGTTTCTTAACTTGCTGATGCCCGTGGCTTCTCGAGACACACGGAGAAATTTCATAGGAAGAATACGAATATTCTTATATTTATTTGTTTATTTATTGCGTGTTTTTTTGTGGTGGGTTAAATTTTGGAAATCAGAATGGTTTAGTCTTGCAGCAGGTAAACGCGGTATTTTTTGGACATTTGCTAACTTTGTCAATCTTAGTAAATGTTTTTGCCTAGTGGAAAACACACACAAACAGGAGAGGCAAGAGGAACACCGAAATTAGTAGCAGAGGAAAATACCGTGATGTCGCTTTAACTTGCTCTGGAAAGTGGATTCAGAAAACTTTGATGAAAATCCTGGATATAGCTTCTAAAAGGTAAGGATCGACGTGCTGAATAAGAGATTTCGTGATTGTATTACATGATTATATCACTAACCCTAATATTGAGTGTTGTCCTGAAAGTCACTGCTGTAGATTTTGTGTTGCTGCAGTGTTTTGTATGTGTGCAGAGAGCTGATAAAGTCGTGGTGGACGATTGTTGTAGTGAAAGTGCTGTGTTTCTGAACAGCTGTGTTGTCTCAGCAACATTTCTACTTTCTGTGTTCCTATTGTCTCTCCTGTTTGTGTGTGTTTTCCACTGCAGCTTCAAATCTTCTGTGAATTAATGCTACTCTTTTTACTTATTTTAATAGGCAGTCACTGTACATCTATCATAGATATATTGTTCAAAATGTGCCTTGTAATACTTAAGTTAGGGAGTAATTTGTCCTATGAATTTGAGAAGGCCCCCTTTTGTGTATTTCTTCCAAAGGATTTTCTCCAATCCAACCTAAAAGATTTCCTGGAGTTTTGTGTTGCTCACTTTAGGGTGGTGACGAAACAGTTGGCTGTAGAGCACCTTTACCTGGCTGCTTAGGATCTCACACCTGTTCCTTGGCCTGAGCTCTGGTTCTCAACCCCTGGCACTGGCCCCTAGTGCTGGGGAGAACCAGAACCTGGGCCAAGTGTTTCTCATTTTTCTTCATTGCTGTAGTACTTGCTCAAAGTATGCCAGTTGATACTTTAGTAGTGTCCTGTGGATTGGAAGAGAACCCTCATGTGCATTTCTTCCCAAGCTTGAGACGCCAGGGCTGGCTGGAGCCAGTACAAAGGTTCAATGCATTCTATGCCTTGAAAGAGGGATCCACATGTCTATTTCTCCCCAAGGATTTCCCCACTCTAACCTAATAGGTTTGGACTTTTTGTACTCTTACCCCTTGGCCCAGGTTATATTTCTCAACCCCTGTCAATGGCTTATTGCCCTAAGCACAGGCTTCTTGGGCATAGGACAACCTCACACCTGCTCATGATCCATGGCCCCTGGAGGTTATGGAGGATGACCAGGGGCTGGTGCCCCAATGACACATGAACACCTTAGGGGGGCTTAAGGGTAGAGGGAGTGATCCATGACCCTTGAAAGTTATGGAGGATGGCCAGGAGCAGGTGCCCCGATAATGGGCGTTTGCCTTAGGTGGCCCATAGACCTTGATCAGGGGTGGGTGCTCTGATAATGGCTGCCTGCTGTTCGAGGGGCGGACCCTTCAGCAAACATAATTTTATCTCAAACCCTACCCAGGGTCAATGACCCTAACTTGAGGGGGGTCTCACTTCCCCATAATGTTGCCTTAACTACCCTGCTCGCCCGCCTAGAGGGGGCCGTGCACAACCTTCAGTGCAAAGCCCGGGTGGGCATCCACGCCGTTCCATGCACAAGGGCTACCTGGTTGATCCTGCCAGTAGCATATGCTTGTCTCTAAGAATAAGCCATGCAAGTCTAAGTACACACAGCCAGTACAGTGAAACTGCAAATGGCTTATTAAAGCTGTTGTGGTTCCTTTGATGACTGTCAAGTTATATGCATCACTGTGGCAATTCTAGAGCTAACACATAGAAATGAATGCTGACCTGACTGGCCACTTTGATGAATCAAGATAACTTTGATATGATCGCTGGCCGTAATTCCAGCTCCAATCGCATATCTCAGATCAGATCAGATCTTGGGATCGAGCTGACCATAAACACTGCCAATTAGCGATCCAGCAGCGTTATTACCATGACCTGCCGAGCAGCTTCTGGGAAACCAAAGTCTTTGGGTTCCAAGGGGAGTACGGTTGCAAGGCTGAAATTTAAAGGAATTGATATAAGGCTATGATTCCAGAAACCCAGTTTTTGCAAACACAGGCCTCAAGAGTTTAGTCCCGACTAGTCTCCCAACATGTTTCCCGACATGGGGGTGTTCTAAACCGCTGGTTGTTGGCAGGTTTCCCCTTCCATAACTGTGGTTTCCACCAATAGACACTGACCGATTGGCATCCATGACCCACCATTGATGGGCCCCCACTGGCTGGCCTAGTGCCAGTGTTCGGGCGGACTGTTCCTTTGGCCTGTGGTTTTACCTCTATGGCCCGGGACAGATTTGCGTAGTGGGAGTTCGAGGACTCTTCCTCCACATTCCTCCCATGGCTGGTTGATTGATAGCGAGACGGAGATGCCACGTCTGCCCCAGTTGTCCTACAACAGAACTCCTTGAGGGGTCACTGGTATCACAGCCACAGCCTGAGACACCTCAGTGCCTCTTTCAGCAGGCCCTTCAGGGAAACGAAGTTTCTCAAATTGTACCCAGGGTCAAACACCCTAACTTGAGGTGGGTCTCACTTCCCCATAAGGTTGCCTTACTTTCCCTGGTTCCCAGTCCAGAGGGGGCCCCACACACGTCCAGTGCGTGGTCTGGGTGGGCGTCTGTGCCGTTCCATGCCTGAGGGCTACCTGGTTGATCCTGCCAGTAGCATATGCTTGTCTCAATGATTAAGCCATGCAAGTCTAAGTACGTATGGCCAGTACAGTGATACTGCAAATAGCTTATCAAATCAGTTAGGGTTCCTTTGATTGCTCTCACGTTAATTGGATAACGGTGGCAATTCTAGAGCTAATACATACAAAAATCACTGACCTTCAGAGATGTGTTCATTTATCAGATCCAAAACCCATGCAGGCCCCCGTGGAGCCGATGTCTCATTCGCATCTCTGCCCAATCAATTTTCACTGGTACTTTCTCTACCTACTACGGTGAGTCAGTGTAGTTCATTTCTGAACTGGTGCCATGATTAAGAGGGACAGCTGGGGGCATTTGTAGTGTGCCTTTGAAGTGAAATTCTAGGACCAGTGCAAGAAGGATGAAAAGAAAACAATTTGCTAAGAATCTTTTGATTAATCAAGCACAAAAGTCAGAGGTTCGAAGATGAGCAGACACCCTTTCACTTCATTAATATCCTTTAATGAGGATCAATTGGATGGCAAGTCTGGTGCCAACAGGTGCTGTAATTCCAGTTCCAATAGAATATCTGAGATCAGATCAGATCTTGGGATTGAGCTGATCATAAACAATGCCATTTAGCGATCCAGTGGCATTATTACCATGACCTGCCAGGCAGCCTCTGGGAAACCAAAGTCTTTGGGTTGCAAGGGGAGTAGAGGCTGAGGCTTAATTTGACTCAAAAATACCCTGTATGTGAATCCAATTCTAGAGGTAATATATGCAAACAAGCACTGACATCTGGAGATGCGTGCATTCATCAGATCCAAAACCCATCCAAAGGGGTGTCTCTCGGGGTGCCACACCGACTTTGGTGACTTTGAGCTGAACTTAAATTACTTTGAGTGGTTGATAATACTAGAAAAGTGTTAAATAAGTGCAGTCCCTTTACCAAGTGCAGACAATTCCTGAATTGGGGGCATGATTAAGAGGGATGGCTGGTGGCATGTTTTCATTAATCAACGGAGGTCGAAGGTTCAAAGATGATTAGAGACCGTTGTAGTTACCGGTTACATTGTAGTACAATTACCATGACCTTCCTGGGCAGCTTCCTGGAAACCAGAGTCTTTAGGTTCAAGGAGGAGTATGGTTGCAAAGCTAAAACTTTAAGAAATTAAAGTTAAGAATGGAACTGCCAGGAGAGGAGCCTTCGGCTTAATTTGACCCTCTGCACAATTTCAGGAACCCATTTTTTGAGAAAACAGGCCTCCGAACTAGTGTCCCAACATGTTCCCCAACCTCAGGGTGTTCCAAATGGCTCATTGTTGGCAGGTTTTACCCTTCCAGAACTGTGGTTCTCAAAAATGATGAGTGATTGGCATCCAGGACCCGCCATAGTGCCATGCAGTTCTTGGACGGACAGTTTTTCTGGCCTGTGGGTTTGCCTCTATGGCCTCGGAGGGCTTTGTGTGTAGGGAGTCAGAGGACTCTTTACTCTGTGTTCTAACTTTCAATGGAACTTTCTCTGCCTGCTATGACAATCACAGGTAATGGTGAATCAGGGTATGAAATCCTTGAAATCCTTTTAAGGAGAATCAATTGAAGGGGTTCTGTTTCTCATCCCATGTAACAAGTTACTTGACACCAGTCCTTACTACTTGGGAGAACCAAAAGACCAGTTCCTAGGACAAGTGCTTTGACCGAGAAAGGCTAAAGTGTTTCTCCAGTCTAACCTACAAGGTTTTCTGGAGGGCCACTCATGTAATTCCCCCCATGGTTTTCTCCAATCTGGCCAAAAAGGTTTTGAGTTCTCTTTCAAACATTGCTTGGTATCTCACTGTGGGATGTACCCTCTGGCATGACCAATCACGGAAGCTCCACTACCACCATGCCTGTCAGGGAACTGACCAATCATCTGAGCTGCATGATCCGGCCTGTCCTGCTCTATAACCTCCTGCAGCCCCCACAAGGCATTCTCGCTTCCTTGAGCTCCTCAGCTATCTTGACTCTAGATTTTCCACTTAACAGTTCGCTGACACAGCCGTCAACATAGTCACTGAATGTGGAATCGTGGGTTGAGATTGTAGACTTTTAAGGCTACTTTACATCTTTTTGTCAAGGAAAGTTGTCATTCAGGTGGAGGTTATGGCATTGTGGCAGACCTGTACCTGTGTTTTCACATCAGCTAACAGGCTAACACGCCTGTGGTCCAAGCGTGGATGTGGGAGATGAGATGTTATTGGGATAAGCCTTTTAGGCACAGGGTTCCCGAAAAGGGCTACTCTGGCCTGTAGATTGCTAATAGGGAGGTTCTGGGTCTTGTGGACCCCACGGTGGTGTAGCAATCGATGGCATAACATCTTTGTCCCAACCACCAATCCACCCTCGCTGGGACGATGGTAAGATGGAGCATTTCACTGCCTCCATGTACCAAAAGGTTTACAAGTCGGCTGCCCAGTCTATTAAAGATCTGAATGTGGTGATGCTGCTGACAGCTTATCAGGGCGAACTTTTCCATGATATGATTCACCTTCTGGATAAGGGCTCTCCAAGTCCAGCAATGTGGGAGGAAATATGCGTCATCACGGACCTCATCCTCTGTATGTCTAGAAGTGAAGTTCAGGGTTGTGACCGCGTCATGGGCCTGGCTGTGGCAGGAGAGAGATTGCTGTGGCTTAATCTTTCCAGCCTGCTGTTCCAGGATAATCAGGTCCTCATGGATTCCCCTTTTGTCCCATCAAGGGCTAAGGGGTGGTTTGGAAAAGCTGTAACCTCTATGCAGCAGGTTAGTGACCTGAGAAAGAAGCAGGGCGAGGTGTTCGACCTCTGCTTCCCTCAAAAGTCCACTTCTCGCCAACCACTGCCATCCCACCAAGGTTTTGTGGCTATGGCAGCAAGAGGACGCAGCGGGAGCTTTAAGGGCCCAAGGTTTCAGACACTGGAGCAGCCTGCCACGCTCCGACAAGCCCTCAGGGCCAAAAGCATTGGGGCGCAAAAAGTCTTTCGCTGCTGCCAGCCCCGCTGCCCGATCGAACCGTCTCTCCCACCCACCAGAGGTGATGAAGCGATGGTCAACTTACCAGCTGTGGTTGGTGTAAACATAGGCACAGCAGTCAGCACTCATGGAGATATCTGCCCTGAGCATCTATGGGACGGATCAGGGTTTTCCTTCCCCTCCCAAGAGGAGAGGAGGAGAAGGATTTCAGCAAATTTCACCAAAACCTTGCTCTGTTTTGGAGGGAAAACACATTAGGAAATGAGGATGCATGACTGGGAGTGGATACACTGGCTCATGCATGGCCAAATATGCTGCTGTATGCGTTCCCCCTTCTCAGCCTCATAGCTCTGGTGAGAGAGCACAGCTGGTTTTGATTCTGATAGCACTGAAATGGCCCAGCAGACCACGGATAGCGGAGCTAGTGTGTCTCCTTCACAGCCGGCCATGGCTACTGCCGCTGTGCAGGGACTTGGTGTCACAGGCGCATGGACAAATTTTCCCTCCAAGCGGCTGGCTCTTTGGACCTGGCCCGTGAGAGGTGAAACTTAAATGAGTGGGGTCTGACTCTGAGGGTAATTGAGACTTTTCAGAGCTCAAGGTAGCCAGCAAGTGGAGTGTGTTTTAGAAAAGGTGTGAAAGTAGGAATGTTGTGTCTTTTCAGTGTTCTGTTTCCCGAATGTGTTATGCTTCCTGCAGAATTTACTGGATAATGGTAAGGCCTTTTCCACTATGAAGGTCTATTGTGCTGCTATTTGGTAACGTGCCAAATGGTCAGCATTGGCCAGGGTTTTAGTTTTCAACCCCTGGTACTGGTTCTATGCCCCCAGCCCTGGCTGTTTGTATCTGGGAAGGCTGCATCCCTGCTCTTTCTCCCAGGCTCTGTTTCTAAACCACTGGCAATGGCACCAGGCCGCAGCCCTTACTGCTTGGAAGAACCCAGAGCCCAGGCCAAGTGTTACGACTGAGTAAGGTCAAAGTACTTCTTTAAACTAACTTAAAAGTTTTTCTTCGAGGTCTCCCCCCTAGGGTAATGTCAAAACAGTGTAACACTAGATGAAAATGTGCCTGTGGATACATTGTTTAGGGATCCAGGGAGGGGTCGTTAAGTGTGGGTGTACATGGTCAACTGGTGGACCAGATCTGCCCTGGAGGGGGACTAAGCAAAGTTCAGACATGGGAGGAAGAGTTGTGGCAAAGCATAGACCCTGTCAACCAGGGTCTGGGCCTGGAGCCATAGCCAGGGTTGAGAACCATTTAAGTAATGGGTCCTGCATCTTGAAAGAGGTCCTCTCGTGTATTTCCCCCTAAGATGTTCTCCAGTCTGACCTAAAAGGTTTAGATTTTGTTTGTTGTTGTTGTGTCTGTGTTTTGTGAGGGAAAAAACAAGACCTCTAGAAAACCCTGTAGGTTAGATTGGAGAAATATTATGATCTTTCTTGCTCAAAACACTTGGCCTGGGCTCTGTTGTTTTTTGGTTCTCCCAAGTAGAAGGGCTGGGGACGGGTTGAGAACCAAAGCCCATGCAAAGGAGAAAGAGTGTGGCCCTTCCAGGCCCAAACAGCCAGGCCATGGGCAGGCAGCCAGTGCCATTGGTTGACAACCCAAGCTGAGGACAAGGAGCAAGTGTGAGGCCCTCCCATGGGCCAAGAAGCCAGGGCTTGGGACCTTAGAGCCAGTGCCAAAAAAAGAAAAGTACAACCCGGGCTAATGATAAGGAGTGAGGCCCAAGCAGCTAGGGTCTCCGCTTTACCCCAACCAGTCCTCCCATATCTGGGTATTGTTTAATACTCCAGGGATCTGAGCCACCAGTCAAACATGTATACGCACACTTAAGCACGACTCCCTGGATTCCTCAACAATGTATCCACAGACACATTTTCAACAGGTACTGCATTAATTAGCAAAAACGAGAAACCGTTTCGACATTACCCTAAAGTGAAGAAAAAAAACAAGACCCACAGAAAACCTTGTAGGTTAGATTGGAGAAATACTTCACCTTTCTTGGTTGGAACACTGGGCCCAGGCTCTGGTTCTCTGGTTCTCCCAAGTAGAAGGGCTGGGGGCCTGGGGCCTGGGTCCCAGAGCCAGCGTCGCATATTTAGAACCAGAGCCCAGTACAAGGAACAGGTGCGAGCCCTTCCGAGGCCCAAGTACAGTAGCCAGGGCTACCAGAGCCAGTTACAGGGTTTGAGAAATAAGTAAGATTAAAAATTCTGAGAAAGAGGTGAAAAAGTTATGGAAAAGGCAGGGTTGTTTTTATTGATGTCATATATCTCTATATCTATATCTTTACTATTCTTGATGATAATGAATCTTTCCTCAGGATCTAAGATGGTTGCAGTGTTAGTGAAAGGGATTTTTGCTGAATAAAATGGAAAGCCTCCTTTACCTACAGTTATGTTATAGAGTAATCTTTGATGAATTGTGGCCAGCCTTTTGTTTGAGCATCTGTGGCTGAAGCAAGCAGATGTCTGCTTTCAGTTTTTCAAGGTGAGTAAAGAACTTGTTTTTTGTTTGTTTGTTTTTCTCCTTGCAACCAACCCTGCATATATTCCAACTAATACATTCTAAAGCTGATATGAGATGGGTTATGTTTGCTAAGATTAGTATTAAAAATGTTGCGTGTAGAGCTGAGTGAAAGATGAGTTGAAATTTTTCATGAAAAGTTTTCTTCCTATTATCATATTATCAGATTATACATATCTGTAATATAAACAGAGTACACTATGGAGCTAGGATTACACATGAGGATGAGTGCTAACAAACAATCACAATTACAACAACAGTAGCCAAAGAAAATAACAATTAACATTACGCAAATTGGTAGTTTGCTGGGGGTTTGTTGTGCGATGGATGCTGAGAAAACCATAGAAATACTTATATATATATAGTATTTCACAGTAAAGGTGATAGTTTTTGTATAATACAATGACTGCACTTTTTCTTCTCTCCAGGTGTTAGGATTGGAAATCATTTTTTCGGTCTCTATCTAATATTTCCATTGGGTAGTTAAGTTCAAAGCTGGTCCCTTTGTTGTAATGTTTGATATTGGCGATACCTAGTCTGTCTTTAGTGTTGTTTTGTCCTTTCCTCCTATGCTGTGGATGTGATTGAAAAGTCACTTGTATAGTGGTTGTTTCTTATTCCTCTTGGCTCATGGATTGTTTGATCTGCTGTTTTTGATGTATGTTTTGTTGTGAATTAAAGTTGAATATCCCCTCTGGTGATCAGCATGCAGTGAAGACTTCCCTGCCCTTCCTGATCAAACACCTTTGTGAAGCAGGTTTCTCCTTTATGTCAGCCCCAAGATTTTGGAATAGAATGAAAGTAGAAAACACTCCTCAATAGCAATTAAAACTGCTTCTGGCTCACCTGGTTAAGCCTCGATAGTGTAGTGTAATTTGAGGCCTGACAGTATTATAATTATCAAAATTGGGTGCCAGATAGACAATTAATTCCATCAGTGAAGCTCAGGGGTGAAATTTAGACCTAGCTTTTTTTGTAACCCACGGCTACAAAATAAGTTAAATGTAGAGAGATTTACCAGTTCTAATTCTTACTATATTACTATATTACCATTCGGGCGTTTCTGATTTCATTCAAACACTCAACCAAAACTCAGGACAACAGACATGTCATCAGCACAAACGTTATAATGATCCAATATGATATCTAAATGATTCTCCAAGTTGATAGACAGACAGACAGACAGACAGACAGACAGACAGACAGATAGACAGATAGATAGATAGATAGATACTGTACTTTCATGTGTCCATTAGCTCATTGTTGATGATGATAATAATAAAAACAGTTAATAATAAATAGACAACAATAATTAGATTAGTCCACTTCCTTTGGCTGAGGTGTTGTATAGCCTGATGGCAGTGGGAACAAAGGATCGCCTGAACCTCTCTGTTCTGCGGGGCAATGCTTCTGTAGCTGCTTGTCTGTCCTGCCAGAATGTTGTGGAGAGGATGGTTGGTATTGTCCAAGATGGCCTCCATCTTACATTGCATGCGTCTCTCCACAACAGTCCTTAGTGAGTCCAGACTCCTGCCAAGCACAGATCCAGCCTTTCTGACAAGCTTGTCCAGTCTCCTTGTCTTCATGTCTGACATGCTGCTACCCCAGCAGACAGCAGCATAAAAGAGTGCACTGGCCACCACTGACTGATCAAACATGTGCAGCATTTCACTGCAGACATCAGAGGACCTGAGCATCCTGAGGAAAAAGAGCTGGCTCTGCCCCTTCAGGTAGATGGCATCCGTGTTCAGGGACCAGTCCAGTTTACTGTCCAGGTGCACACCTAGGTATTTATAAGTGTGCACCACCTCAATGTCCTTCCCTCAAATGTTGACTGGCTGAAGGGTGGGCCTAGACCTCTGAAAGTCGATCTCCTTAGTCTTGGAGGTGTTCAGAAGGAGGCAGTTCTTGTCGCTCCATTCACTGAAGGCCATCATCAGATCCCTGTACTCCCCTTCCTGCCCGTTCCTGATATGCGCCGCAATAGCTGTGTCATCTGAGTATTTCTGGATGTGGCAAGACTCAGAGTTGTATTTAAAGTCGGCCATATACAGGGTGAACAGGAACGGAGCCAGAACAGTCCCCTGTGGAGCCCCAGTGCTGCTCATCACTGTCCCCGAGACACAGTTACCCAGCCTGACGTACTGTGGTCGTCTTGTCAGGTAATCCACAATCCAGGACGTGAAGCAGGGATCCACCCCCAACCCTTCCAGCTTGTCTTGAAGAATGGGGGGTTGGATGGTGCTAAATGCACTTGAAAAATCAAAGAACATAATCCTCATGTAACTACCTGGATCATCCAAGTAAGAATGGGCCTGGTGGAGCATGTAAAGGACGGCATCATCCACTCCAATATGTTCTCTGTAGGCGAACTGTAGGGGGTCTAGTGCATGTTCAACCTGTGGCCTCAGAAGGTGGAGAAGCAGCCGCTCCAGTGTCTTCATGATGTGTGATGTGAGGGACTCTCCATCTCCTAGCCTTTAGTTTAGCCCCAGCTCTGCATCCACATCTGGTAAACTTTAAAGCCAGTCCTAAACAACATCACAGGGGAAAACAAGCTAAAGACCATTCTCACCAGTCTGATGCAGCTCAGGGATTCTCCACTAGAAAGCTTGGGATTACTCAATAAAAACTGGAATCAAATTAGATTGAAACTTACCTGGTTTGTTGTTGAGACACTCACTTCTCAGTTATGCCACTCTTTCCTGCACTGTGTCTCTCCCTCACACGTGTCCTCCTTGTCCTCTCCTTTGCTGTGCAGTAAAGGAGCAGTCCGCTTTTCACATCCTCATTCATGCAGTCGATATCATAGCACGTCGGAATCATTCATTTGAGGTTTACGACTGGAGAAGAAAATCGAAATCCTGTTTGGATATTAGTTTTGTTACTAAAAGAACTATATTTAATATTACCACTTCTATGGTCTGTACTGTAGTAACAACTGTAAATAATTATATTCAAGCTTTAGACATATAAGACACTGAACAATGAATAATCGTTTCTCATGTTTTGAGTATAGTACACTGATGGAACATTCCCATCATAGCTATATCATAATGGAGATTATTTGAATATTTCTGAGTGAGGATGGTTATGATGTTCAGTTTGTGTTGAAAATGCTGGAGAGAGGTACTGATTCAATTTAATAATTTTGGAGGATGTAGTTTATGCTGCTGTTGAACTGTATACATTATACAGATTTTTGATTAGTATTAGTTTGATGATCGAAACATCTGTCCACAAACTTCAGCCTCCAGTATTATCATAGTTTGAAAACACCTCTCTGTAAGTTTCAACACAATCATAGCCTTCATGTTGTTGCAGAGCTGCTGCATTAGTTTTAGTAAAGTGTTCCTAATAAACTGTCAGCTTTTCACCTTCAGTCATCGCTGCATGTATTTTGTCCCTGTCAGGTTATAGCTGAATAAATGTTTAACAACTCGACACACAGTTAAGTAGGATTCCAGCACCTTATCATCCATTAAGGAAATTCAAGTCAAAAAGCGAACTAATGAAATGTAATAGTGTTAACTTATTTCATTTTTTCTCCACACATAAAAGGCTATGGTGAATGACAGAACTGGAGCTCCATTGATGATGGATTTTTTCATTCATCACTTGGAGTTACTCAGAGTTCACTGGACCAACGCTGATGAGATGTTTCCCATCTCAGGGTTTGATTTAGATTTTGTTAAACCTGTGTTTCGAAACCGGCTCCCGTGTTTCTGTTGAGTTTTCTAAAATGTGTTCCACGCCTTCAATATTTAAATACTACACAATCTAATCTTTGACAATCTAAGGTTAAACTAAACAGACTTGTATCTTCTTTTAAAGTCAGTGTTTACCTGATACTGTTCCCCTCTAACTTCAGAAACATATGGAGCTCTGAAATACCTGTGAATTGAGATCAAATCTTACAAGCTTTCTTCATGGCACTTGTTCTGAATTCTAAGATAATACACAGAATTTTCATTCTTACAATTTTGATTGAGTTAAGAACCAAATTTTACTGCTTTTATTTTGGCATTATGCCTTTGTTGGACAGTCAGTAATAAAGACTGTCATGACATGCAACACAGGTCCCCAGCTGGAACTGAACCATGGACAGTGCAGACATGTAGCAAACACTGTGACCTTCCCATTACTGGAGTGCCCCACTCAAATTTTACTCTTAACAGTTTCATTCCTACCGATCCTGAAAGACCTCTAGACTGTGTGAAAAAACATGCAGGATTGGTTCTATAGCTCAATCTGTACGCTACCAATCTGAGGCATGTCAAATGGGGATGAATACATTGAGATTTTTTGCATTACAGAGTAAAAAGTACGACAGCAGAGACAGACAAAGCTCTGCAAGGTTTTCTGTTTTGACATCACAAACCTTTTTCTTTCACCTCCATTGCTGTGGTTTGTGGTTTTTCCCTACACTTCACTCAGGAATTGAATCCACCAGCACACTGTACTGTGTTATTTCATGCTGCATTTTGATTGGTTGGTTTGTAGACGTCTTGTAGCAGCAGTCACACTGAGAGAACTTGGTGATTAATTTCAGCAACTATCTGATTTTTGCTGCAGGCCGTCTTTGGTCAGCAAAAAATCTAAATGAGCCATTGGTGGGTGTGAGTCATAGTGTGATCAAGGAATCAGCATTTTGGAATAACAACCAGAGATTTTTACCATGTTTTTCTCAGGACTGTCAACTTACATCTCAGACAACTTTTACTTGGACTTGCCTTGAATGAATAGAGACTTGACAGCTCTGCTCTGTCATTAAAATACACACATGCTCTGAACTGAATGAGAACTTCCTCTTGTAATCCTTTCCCCCTCAATATCACATCTGTGCGTTGCATGCATGGTGTTTGTGCAAGTTTCTCATGCAAACTGAAGCATCACACTGACATCTAGTGGAATAAAACCTGTGTGCATCTGTGTGTTTGTAAGGTTTGAAGAAAACATTAACACTAAGATTTCATTAAAACTAATTTCATACTGTGAACTATTGTACCTCCATAATTCATACTGCACACTGTACATGTTTGTATTAGACTTTTTTTTTTTTTTTTTTATATATATAATTTATACTACATATTTTATTGAAAAAAAAAAAAAGTATATTTAAGCTACCTGACTTGCAGTACTTTATATTAATGATAAACCTGATTAAAAACGACATGTCACTGAAAACCCATAGTACAACAAAGGATTGCTAAATTAAAAAGTCTTGAGAAACTTTCTTTGATGGAAAATATGTAGCAGCATTTTATTTTTAAAATGTCAAAATAGAAATCTTACATTTTGGTGGTGGGCAAACGAACTGCAGGTTGGGATAAAAAACCAAAAAAAAAAAACAAAGTTAAATACAATCCATAGTTTAGCTTCTGAAGCCTGGCTTTGTCACTTGTCCATTTATGTAGCCGAGCTACTGGTCCCCAAGTAAAACATGGCCATGTTTTATCCAATAAAATGTACAGAGAGTACAACCAAAAACAAGAGCAACACCCTATTTCATATCATTAAGAAAAAACAAAAAATCTCACACACTCATTCACACACACACTCGCTCTCCTCCCCCTCCATCATGCAAAGCCCACTTTATAGCAGCACATAGAGCCAAATAGGACTCTAGGAATAGTTTTTGGGCAAATGAGGCCACTAAAAGAATTATTTATAAAAAAAAAAAAAACAAAAAAAACAAACTAGCACACACACACGATCAAATACAGACTCCATAAAACTGAATTTGGCCTCTGCATAGCAAATAAAGATGGCAACCATTAAATGTAGGTGTGACTGGTAATTAATGCAAGCATGAGGGTGCAATGCTATTAAAAAAAACAAACAAAAAAAAACAAACAAACAAAAGAATTCTCCTCTTGGGCCGTCCCATCCCTACTGGCCCTTAGCTTTGTGTTTTCACCCGAGCTGGAGGGTTGAATAGGTAAAGATTCCTGTGGGGATCAAAGCCATTTGTTCACTGATTGTCAGTACTTCCCCAATTTATCCAAAGTCAGTGTATTCACCCCCTTCAGAGACATTTAAAAGCATCCAAGTAAATCAGCATGACTTTGAAATGAGAAAATACCACTTCCAGTGTTTCCCCACCAGAAATCCATCATACATCTGTACTGGTGCTGCAGAGGCGTCACTGTTCAGAGGCAACACATCAGAGCTGCGCCTTTCTTACAGCTCCAATGTAAAAATCGAATTAAAATTTGCTGTTGTCTCATCAGTTTCAGTGGTCGCTTCGCTACTTTGGAAGGGACCGCTGTGGAGATGCCGCGTGCATCCTTGGTATAACTTTCAGTTTTGTGCTGTCCACTCGAGCCAGCTCTTCAGTTTTCTCACTGCTCAGAGGTGGAGTCAGGACGCCTGAAGGGACAGAGCACCGGCCGTGACACTCCAACTCCACATCCTGGTAAGAGTAGGCCTTGTCCTGTAGACAGCAGGAATACACAGGTTAACTGTGCTGTCACTAGGAAGCAGTGAAATCATCATGACCTTCATCACAGCCTTCGGTTCATTATGCAAAATACCACCATACTGTGAAAATGTGCAATGAAAATACCCTGTGAAACTTTCAGTGTACAGATACTGATAGTCTTTAGTGGAGTTACAAACAGCTTAAACTTATGATCAGACATATTTACATTTATGATGTCGAATTTTTACTGGAGTAGTAGATGTGTTTCAAACCTTTTCAGGAGCTTATTCATTTATTACAGAAGATATTGAGTTGAGTGTTTTTACACGTCTTTTGTTTCAAAGGAGTCTTAAGTTTCTTCACGTAGCCCTTGCCATTATCCCCAAAAATTCACACTGATATGCAGTGTGAATAGTGGGGCCTCATACACACAAAAGGTGTGTGCCTTTCTAAACTATGTCCAATTAATTGACTTTGCCATAGGTGGACTCCAGTCAAGTTCTAGACACATCTCACAGATGATGAACAGGAAGCACCTGATCACAGTTTGGAGAGTCACAGTAAAGGGTGGGAATGCTTTTGTAAAAGATTTCAGTTTTTGATTTTGAATAAATTTACAAAACTTCAAAAACATGTTTTCACTTTATTGTTATGCGTTATTGATTGTAGATTGATGGAAGGTTTATCCATTTGAAATTACATCTACAACACAAAGTGAAGGGGTCTGAATACTTCCTGAATCTGCTGTATCTACAAGTCCTCAGCTGAAAACATTTCAGATATGTTAGGTTGCAGGTTAAATGGCTGCACACATTTTTATCCTCACTCCCTAAGATTACTCTTATTTTTCATGGATCAAGATTTTTCCCGTTTTCTTTCTAATTTTTCAACATATTAAAACTGAGAATATATAGAGAGATAGAAATAGATAGATAGATAGATAGATAGATAGATAGATAGATAGATAGATAGATAGACTTTCACTTACCAGCCATGTCAGATAAGGGGCATGGGACTGGATGTTGTGCATGTCATCCGCAGGGATTCCTGGGAATGTTTTCATGGGCAACCCGCCAACCTCCCGCAGAGCCATGGCAAAAGGCACCATCCACCTTACACACTCCTCTACCTCCACCCACTTCAGGGCTGCATGTACAGAGGGATGAACGGTATGGTTTAATAAAAACTTTTTGCTCAAGAAGATTAAAAGTTAGTGAAGTTTGTCTTATTTTTACCTGAAACGTTTTCCACCAGCTCCAACGAGGAGAAGTGAAACAGGGCTGAAGCAGCCAGGGTACCATTGGAAAACTCAAGGCAATGCACATCTAGCATACAGAGATCCAACAACTAGAAAAAACAGAAAAACACCATGGTTAAACATCAGAGCACACCTCAGAAGAAGTACTGCTCTTATAAAATGAGAAAGAGGATGATTTACGATCAAATAATCCAAATTTTCTACAAGATGTGTAAACTTTCCACTCAGACTCTGCTCCACATTGACATGATTGTATCACATCATTACTGCAGATTTGTCAGCTGCACATTCATGCTCCATCCATCTCCTGTTCCACTGTTCAGTGTGCATCTACTTAAACTCTCATATTTCTGTATTTAAATACCTAATGGATAAATCAATTCATTAGTGAAGACACACACACACACACACACCTCTGATATCTGTGAGAATGTAGTCTGGGGGTATCTGGGGATGAGCAGGTCATCTGTCTCTTTCAGGTAGGCCACCTGCATGTAAACATTGAGCCAGGAGATGGGAGTCTGTGGACTGAGACTCCACTTCAGCTCCTGTGTTAGAGATGAGAGAGAGAGAGTGAGCGAGAGAGAGCCTACATAAGCAAGGTTTTAGAATAACTACCTGTACAGACATGCATTTAGAACCTCATGTCATAAAACAAAAAGGAGGAAAACATGCTGTCCACCAGTGGTAAAAGGTAACTAAGGGCCAATCATTACAAGATCCATACTATTTACAGACCCTTGGACAAATGCAGACCAGTTCATACTGATGTGTCATGGGTCAATGAGTTACATTTGTGTTCTTTACCTTCATAATAATGATTTCCATACTGAGAATCTCATCTTCCGTGCAGGCCTCGTCTGTAACGTAGGCAAACTGGTGGACCTTGGGAGGATACATCTCCTAAGAAGCAAAATTACAAGATCATTATAATAACCAACCATACCAGCCAACATATTACAAAATAAAGCAGGAGAAAAGGTGCAAAGGGCAATTTAGATCATTCCACTTGACGTCCCGCACAGTCCAGTATGTCTCACCTCGACTTTGGCAGCGATGAAGAGACAGGTGATGCCTATGAGCTGCAGTGTTGATTTGAAGACGTTTCTCTGTGTGGCCATGAAGCGGTCAAAGTAGTCCTGAGCGAGGTGGTACGTCTCCCTGTGCAGCTTGTACACCTCACTCACCTGAAACATGCACACACACAGAATGTTGCTTCAGTGTGATGAACTCCCACGAATTCAGACCACATCCACTGGTAGGTTCGTTTATGCGAGTGGCATTAAATGAAGTTCACTATAATGATGGTGGATTACTGATAAGTGTCATTCATATTTTATATTCTTGCTTAAAAAATTGAAATGACAGTGAGTGAGTATTTCAGTAGATTTCCACACAATGTTTCACAAAAGAATGCAACCAAGAGCAAAGATTCAGAGGGCACTGGACACTCAACAGGTGTGATTGTAGCTTGATATGTTTTAATTCATTATGTTTTCATCAGATGTTAGACATGTCACAAAGTGCTGTAAGTTTCTTTTCTGTTCTTTTTTTTTTTTACAATTAACTAGATTCCCTGCTGTTTATTTCCTGCTTTACTTTGGGTTTCATCCAGGATGTGACTTCTTGACCTCTGTGAAGTGTTGGTCAGCGCACGACTATAACTAATACTACTATAACTAGTACACTTGGAATAAGCTCTGTGCAAGGTTTCTGGTTAAAAGTCCAAGTGTCAAAGAAAAAGGATGTTTGTGAAGCACACATTACAAACAGCACTAGATACAAAACAAAGTGAACTGTTACAGCTGCTGGAATGTGACTTTTAAAGGCTTGTTGCATCATCCCTCTCTTTCTGTGTATCAGCTGTTATTAAGTGGATCTGTGTGTTGTTATTTGCATTGTTGACACACTACTCCATTTAACACAAACAAATTTGTCATTTGGTTTCTTGTTGGGTAGAAATTGAAGCTGCTCTAGCGTTTTCAGTTCATTCAGTTATATTTGTGAGATTCCTCAGTTACCTTTATTCTGTGTGCTGTGTTTCTGTATTTCCATAGCAACCTACAACATGAGATTTTGTTGTTTCCATGGATGTCTGTGGTTGAATCAACTTGAAACATCCACATCATCCTGGCACAACTTAATCTATTCAGAAACTGGAAATGCTTTGCAGAGTACATTGCATGTATTCCTACATATAGCTATGGAAGTAATACAATTCTAAATAAAGTTTCCTGTACCTTTAAATTGGTATCAAGTCTAATATATTCAAGCAACAACATTACAGGGAGAAAAAAATGAACTATCTCAGTGTTTAAATTTAAACGGTGCTGCACTGAAACAGATCTCAGATCTCGAAGCTCTTATCACCATTATTCATAGCAATTTATCCTTTGATATGAAGAGGAACCAAAAATCAAAGGGCTAAAGCTGATTTGGTCTAATCACATTGAGTAAAGACCCTATCAGACTGGTTGATCTCCTTCAGAAACAGGAGAACTCATAAGTCATTGCAGCTCATTATTCACCTTCAGTACAATGATGTTCAAAGTAATTTTTTTTCCTCTGTCAGTTTTACTTTAACTGTTTATGCCACAGGATGTTTACAGATAATTATCCACCTAACATAGGTTTGCAGTTACATTACAATAACCAGATCAAAGCAGAATTTGACTACATCACAAAGAAAGAGCAGAGTGCTGACCAAGTCCTACAGCTCAGTTTACTAGTGACAGTACTTTACCCTAAGAGATGTTCTGTAGACATGAAACTTAACATGATGCTCTGCAAGGTTCATGCATTTTTTTTTTGGCTGGATCTATACAGGAGAACCAGTGAGTGTCACAGAAACCACATCTCATTCTTTGTCTTATGTGTTTGGTGATTTTGTCCAATGACATCATGTTTATAAGAAATCTAGATATTAGCAGCAGAACAGCAGCTTGGAAATGTCTTGAAGTGCTGATAGTTAACAGGCTTAGACCAGGTCCTGTAAACTCTTTATACCGTCTATAGCTTCTGTTAACAGAAAGCACAAAAGCCAATTTAACCCTAATGTAAAAGTCTGCTGAAATTATCAAAACTAAAGTCATTACATGCATCGTTTACAGGTGTGATGACTGAAGTTATTAAACTGGTCACTGAGACATGCTACAGACCTCCATGAGCCAGTCCAGGAGAATTGCTCTCATCTTGGGCTGAAGATGAGGATGCTTCTCCATCACATGCACATCTCTGGTGTAGGTCTTATCCTTCTCCAACATGTTGCTCCACACCACATCCTTACTGGCCCAGCTAATTAACAAAATAGATGGACACAATGGTCAAGGATTCAACTCTTGACTGTTGTCTTTGTGGTGCAACATGTGCGGAGTATGGTTTTTGGACAGATACATTAAATCAGAGCAACATCATAAGAAAATACTAAGTTAATATTTTTTCAGTCTAGTTCCTACGTGGGTTTACAGGCCTGTATCTTTGCTCTAGCCGGGTGATAACACAAATGAAGTCTGTTGCCTTAGTACAGATGGGTGACAAATTAGGAAGGAAAACCAATATGAAGTATTTTAATAGGATGTTGTTTCAAAAATATGCATCAGCAACATCTTCAGTGCTGCATGTCATAGATTCTCCAACTCTCTGGAATTCTTCTGGAGGGAAGACAGCACTCTTCCTTCAGATGTTCCCTCACTTTAGTTTTGATCAGCGTTTGCTAACAAACTGCTCCAAAATCCCTCATGAATTAACTCATTTATTCAGGTTTTTCTTTTAATTTGTCACCTCCCTCTATGCGCTTTGATATAAGAGAGCACACGTGGTTGTGGGATGTGGAGATAAGGTGGCAAGAAGCAGTGAGTGAACACAGGGTTTACCTCCATTTAGGTATCGACTTGCTACTAAAATATCTCCAGAGTTTCATCTAATTTTTAATAATAAACACAATCTATTTTAACTCATAAAACAATTGTATTGTTCTTGTCCATATCAAAAGACAAACATTCACAGTGTAGCTGGAAAAAGTATGTGAATCCCTTTTAGCTAATGACAAAAACAAAAGCTAACTGGAGTCGGGAGTTATCAAAGTCCAGAGTCAAGTCAGTGAAACCAGACTGTAGCTGTGGGTTAGAGACAATTGAAGACTCAAACATCTCGAGTTTGCTGTTCACAAGAAACATCTGATGTGAACCATACCTTACTAAAGAGATCTCAGAATACTTAGGTCAAGAATTGTTGATTAGCATAAAGCTGAAAGGGTCACAGGGTCATCTCAAAGAGTTGAGATCTTCATCAGTCCACAGTCACACAAACTGTCTATAAATAGAGATGTTTACATTCTGTGGCTACTCTCCCTAGAAGTCATAAACAGCTAAAGTGACTTCAAAAGCTCAACACAGGTGATCAGTTATGTAACAAAGAGCCTCAGAGTAACAGCTAAAGGCTTAAAGGAATCATTGGAGCTGGTTAACGTCTCTGCTCATAAGTCCACTATACACACACACATCATGACGCATGGAGCACGGAGGAAGGTGCTGACTCCACATCACTACTGAAAAAATGTTTTATGGACTGAGAAAACTATGGTTGAAGTGTTTGGGAAAAACATGCAGCACTATGTATGGTTTAAAAAAGGTTCACTACATACCAACATAAATACATCATCCCAAATGTTAAGTAGGGGGAAGGGAACACCATGATTTGGGGCTTTGAAAAATAATTAATTCCCAAGGTTTTGTCAGTGTACCGTACAGGATAGTGTCAGGGTGGCTGTCCACCTGCTGGAGTTCAGTAGACGTTGGGTGATGCTACAGGATAATGACCCTAAAAATCAAAGTAAATCTACAACAGAGTGACTTCAAACAAAGAAAAATCCACCTGTTGGGGTGGCCCAGTCAGAGCTCAGACCCAGAATCTGTCTGAGCTGAAGCAGTTCTTTAAAGAAGACTGGTCCAAACTTCCTCCTGAACACTGTGCAGGTCTGATTAGAAACTACTGGAAGAGCTGGTTTGAGGTTATTGCTGCCAAATGAGGTTCAACCAGTTAATAAATCCACAGGTTCACTTACTTTTTCCACCAGCACTGAGAATGTTTAATGGCTGTGTTCAATAAACACAAAAGATTATAACTGTGTGATATTATTTTAGGGACACTGTTTGACTACAGAGACTGAGATGAAGATCAGGTCACATTTTATGACTCAAGCTTTCACACACTTGCTTGCCACTGTAATTAACCACACTACAATAGTACTCACCACAGCGCAGGGAGTGGGGCACAATGCACGGGGGTGACAAATATGTTGTTAAAGTTGTAGTGGGGGAAGCCTGCATTTATCAGAGCAACAGGTTGGTCCTCTTCGTGATCAGGCGTGGGAATCCACCTGTGTGGACTCTTGTAACCAGTACCAGGACTCCAGACCAGCTTCACAAGAGAAAGAGAGAGAGAAAGAGAAACAAAGAGAGAATAAGAGATGACAAGGAAAATGTGAGGGTAAGGTCACAGTAAACAACATGTTGTGATGGGCTCAGCTCTTCAATAACCTTGACGTCAAACATTAAGGCTACAGACAAACCACTTAATCAGAGATAACCAAGCCTACCTCACAGTCACGCTGCTTCTTCCTCGTCATCTCTGCTACCTCCTCATCATCATCCAGATCTTGTAAATACTGTAAAGGATTAAAAAAAATAAATAAAAAAAAGATTCACCATGTGATTCAGTTCAAACTGCCAAAGCTTGTCAGATCAGATCCATTTCCACAGCATGAGAGCTTGTGAAAGGCAGAAACTGAATCCTGCACTGTCAGTTTTTCACTTTATAAGCACCAATAAAAAGTATTATTACAAACAACTTAAGTCATAGGCAATACATGACCAGCTGCATCAATCAGTCATACTTTAGTGACGCAAAGGACACTGTTACTTGCCAGCAAATGATGAATATACAGTGTGTTATTCAGTTTTGGTTATTGAATCAGGCCCAGCAGCTACAGCTGAAAATGGGGTTCATTATGTCAATTAAAGGCCAGTCTGAAAGCCTCTCAGACCACTCACAATAGCAACATCTGCCTTCCTCTTTCTCGGTCGTGCTGTGTTTTCTTTGGGCGCCTCAGGAGCAACAGACTTCGGTTCTGTGTCTTCCCTGTAACATCATAAAACAACAAACAGGTGGCTGTAAGTCTTCATAGTGAACAGAATATGTTGACAAGCTTGATAAACATGCTAAAATGCTCAGACTAATGTCTCACAGCAACAAGCTAGCTAGCCAAACGGCTAAAGCTCCATCAACTCTTCTTCTTCTTCTCTTTCTGTCGTCGCACACTTTGAGTGACACGGTTGACAGAGCCGTGATTTAAAAACATAAAACTTACCGTTTTCCTCTCATTATATTCTGAGGGGTTGGTGTCAGTTCCCAGAGTAAACCTGTGAAGGAGACATGTTTTAAAAAACGTTTTCATTTTGGGGTTTAGATAAACAAGCATATAGCTGATACTCCCAACCCCCACTCTGAACTCCCTCCTGCTGACAAAGCCCAAGTCAGTCTGGCGCGGGGAAATGAAAAAGGTACGCGGTGTTAAAAGTCGTCAAAAAGTACCACACACTGTGAGCACATTCACGAAATTAACCGATTATTAACAACAGATGCTGAGTTATCCACTGAGTGTTGTTATTTCGTGTATTTTTAAGGGGAAGCTGGTAAATTTCCCCTGCTAACTTTGAACAGCTGGCTTGCCACATAATGGCCGAACTACCCCGGCACAGCTGGGGCGCCTATTTTCTTAATTCACCATTTAACAGCAACAACATCGAGCACACATGAAACGGTAAAGTGTGACCATCCATACAAACTTTTAATTCAACGTCCGGTTTAGTTATCATTAAGGTTAAAGCCTGCGTAGCTACACAAGCTGCAGCTGAAACTAGCACAACATAAATAACTTGATGCAATGATAAAGTTTCTTTTCATCCACTCACCTCAAGACTCTGCCCTTGAAGTTCACTCTCATCCACGTCTAAAAAAATAAATATGAATTTTGAGTAACTTCACCGCCTGTTGTTCGTACTCGGAGGAGCTCTTTGTGCGTCTGTGTACCCAGGCCGGGCTAGTTCCTCTGAGCTGGCGCCTAGCAGGGAGGAGTAGATTTAACTTGGCGCTAAACCTCCAATCTCACCGCCTCTTTATAGTCTAATCTCGCCTCCATTAACCGCAGTTTCACACCTGGAGCGGCTCGATTGCACGTATGTTTAATATATCCTTTCTATATTGTGCTAAAAAGAAGGAAAAATAAGTTTATAATTTAGCCGACAAGCGGGAGGCGTGTGGTGACAGCTGAAGGGGAGGAGCTTCCTGAGAGGAAGTACCCAGCCACCGCGTGGCTAGTCTGTCAGATGTAAACAAAACCGTACTTCTTCAGATTGAGCCTAAAAAGAGCAAAAACCGACCAATGTATTGTGGGATAATTGACTCTTTTCGTTGTGTTAAGTCCACAAAAGGTCATCAGTCGCTGTCACTGTCTGTTATCCAGCAAAAACTTAACTATGCTAAGCTGCGGATGCTTCTCCCTTTGCCCCCATTTCCAGCGCGTCATACTCTCCCTCCTTCCCCAAATAATTGACCCTTGGCCTATCACGTGATCCCCGTCTTTAAAAGAGAAAAACAAGATTTGTTCTTTGCTACCTGATTACTCAACAAAAAGAAGGAAATATGAAGTTTTTGGAGCTTTTTGGGCGCTTAAAATCCGTGGTTATTGGGATGATTCACGTTAAAGCTTTACCAGGTAACGCGAGATTACACTAACCAGTGTCCTCCATGACTGAATGTAAAGTTTTCAGTGGAGGAAGTATTCTCTAACACCATGCACTGTAAGAATACTCCATTACAACTGTGCTGAACTGAAAATGTCACAACAAAAGTGTATTAGCAACATGTACTTAAAGTACTCAGTGCATAAGTGACTGTTATACTATTATATATTACAGTATAAGATTATATTTGTCCATGCATTGTTATGTAAGTATTTCTCTGTTGCAGTTGGTCTCTGAACAGTAGTGGAGTTAAAGTTTTAAGTTGGATGAAATGGAAAAACTCATGTAAAGTACAAGTACTTCAAATTTGATGTTAAGTGCTTATTTACATTTCACTGCAGTAAGTTGTGATATCTTATACTGTATGTAATCAAGTTCCTTGTCTATCTCAGGTACCCCTCTGGGTCGTATGAAAATGTCCCAGATAATTGAAGAAGCATGCAGGGAGGCCTCAGTCTACCGTGATGCAGGAATTGTAAGTTATTGCACATCGTGTGAGTTCCTTCCATATTTGAAGTCTTACCAGGAAAGTCAATAACCATGACTTGTGAACCCCTTTGTCAGGATGGTTTGATCATTGAGAACATGCATGATATCCCTTACTCGTTCTCTGTGGGCCCTGAGGTGTGTGCCTGTATGACTGCAGTATGCTCTGCTGTGAGAGGTATCTGTCCGGCCCTGCCACTCGGCGTGCAAATACTGTCCGCTGCTAACCAGCAGGCTCTGGCTGTAGCTCTGGGTTCAGGTTCAGACTTTACATCAATTCATTTATTCTTATACTGTATATGAGGCTGTAATCATCTGTAATCATCAGACTTAGCCAAAATCTACCTGTATTTGATCTGTGGCTACCATAACATTATAATGTGGCTGTATGGTGACAGGTCTGGATTTCATCAGGGCTGAGGGTTTTGTCTTTTCTCACGTGGCTGATGAGGGACTCCTGAACGCCTGTGCCGGAGACTTGCTAAGATATCGCAGACAGATTGGAGCTGAACATGTGCAGATCTTCACTGACATCAAAAAGAAGCACAGGTGGGATCACAGTTTGATTAGAAAGTAGAACCAGATCATCCACTGATATGAAGAAAATAGTAAGTATATTTGACACTTTAACATGTTGATTTAGAACTACTTTATCTCTGATGATCCTGACATAATTACAATGGCATCACTGACTACTACTACTTACCCATACTGCTTCTAAATGAAGATCCATACAAACAATTTTGGCGTGATGAAACAAAAAATATCAGTTAGGGAGATTTAAGGTCTTGTCAGTGTTTGTCAGTAGCATCAAAATTGATTTACTTGACTCTGGCTGCTAATTGTGTCTGACAGGGTTTCACCAAATTTAAATTTGTATTTTTCAAAAAGTCACATCAGCTTTTATGTGTTTTTATCAAACCGCTAAAGGTCAAATTTTGGACTTAAATGAAAGATGAAAGTAAAAATCCTTCAATTATACTGTCACTCTCAAACTTAAGAATAAAACCTATTTACCAAATATCTTTTGACTTAAAAACTGTTCTTAAACTTAAGAGATTTCCAGGGATGGCCTGACAGCCAAATAGTTAAGTTGCTTACCTTATAAACACAATGTCGCGGGTTTGATTCCAGCAGGGGACCTTTGATGCTGTCATGCATCTCGCCTCAGTTCCTGTCTGTCTCTTTACTGTCCCTGTCCACTGTCCCTACTGTCTCTTAAGTTGGCTAAGAGGAGCATGTTGCATGGCTCCTATACAGAGGTGAGGACACACCTCCTAAGACATGTTTTGGAAAAACTGTACAGTGAAAATGCCTGATACCTGAGACAATATGTATAATTCAGAGTCGGGTAGATTCAGCCTCTTGCAGTTGCTGCTTTCTTATAAAATATTCTCCAAACATACTTTTGAATTTACATTAGTCTTTTTGTAATTCTCAGGGATGTAAATGATAATAAAGCTGGCATTATATTTGTTAGCAGTTACTTTCTCTGCATCTTCATTGTCTGCAGTGTGGTAGTAAATCCCCTCATTATTACGCAGTATGTTTTCTTTGAATTACAGCTGAATTTTATCCTGCAGCAGTTTGTTTTTCTTATCATCTCAGCTTGCCATTATTCTACCCCTGTTTATACAGTATCTATATATTACAAATGTATAAGGCTTCACATGTTAATAGCCAATGAGAATATGATGTATTTCACACATAAAATTAATTTAGTAAAGATTAAAGACATATAGGCTTTGCAGGATAATACATTACTCATTGAAATGTAACAATGAACAATGCAGCAGATGTACTATAGATTAAATCCTTGTTTCTGACTTTTTATTTCTACATTTGATTAATTATGTGATCACCTGAGAGCTGCTCATAAATGTTAGGCTACCTCTATATATTGTTATAAGTAAGATAGATGGTTTATAAAAGTCTTTTTTATCACTTACAGTGAAAGCATTGGCTCTTGAGTGTATTTTTATGTCCAGACCAATATTCCCCCAATGCTGATGTAACTTTTGTTTTTACTGTATCTTACTGTATTCTAATTGTAATTAGCTCATCCCTGGATTCAGCCCACTGTTCAGAGTTAGTCTCTCTGCTTTATCCCCAAATAGTTTTATTTAGCCTGTGCATTCATGTGTATGTATACTGTGTGTGTGTGTGTGTGTGTGTGTGTGTGTGTGTTTGTGTGTGTTTTCCCAGCTCCCATGCCCTGACGTCAGATGTGAGCATTGAAGAGACAGCCCGTGCTGCGGAGTTCTTCCTCTCAGACGGACTCGTCATCACAGGAGCGGCGACTGGTGCGGAGGCTGACCCGAGGGAGCTCACAGGTACTGCCACAAAAACTCCACACCTCATTCAACCAGGAGCTGCTGTAATGAATGCTAGCTCTGAGCATCCAAAGCACTGTTTGACATTACTTAGTCAAACAGTTTTGGATAGCAATATAAGGCTACAGCTAATAGCTTTCAACACTGATTTGATTGATTTTGTGTTGATATTTTTAATTAATAAGCATTAGTCTATAAAATATGGGGGAAAAAAACAAGTAACTGCCCAGATTTAAATTTTAAATCACTGCCCATCTGTCCAGCAGAGGGCACCCTTAACTGTAGTGATCACTGATACTGTATGAGAGTTCCTGACAGTGCTCAGTGTCCTCTGTTGGTCAGGACAGTGAACATTGAGGCCAGGGATCAGTCACCCAATATGGCACCCATTTGAGGCCTGGCTGCACTGTAGCTCAGTGTAGGAATGCTGGATATGCGCTCTCACTCTGCCTCTCTCTCTCACACACACACACACACCATATACAGTCAAGTGCAGGAAGTAATATGCAGTCTGAACTCCACTGGGTGGGAAGGTTTTGTTCCATCAGTGAAAGGGCCTCAGTACCTGACCAAGTAACTGCTTACTCACAGGTGGTGGTGATCAACTATCTTATGAACACTCAGTCTACACTCAGTCTACACATCACTCACTCTGTGTACTTTGTAGAATTGAAGAAATGGACTCACAGTTCTCATTATTCTGACTGGATGACTGTACAAACAAAGTGCTACATTTGCACAAATACTCCAATCAGTAAAAGTAAAGTTTTGAGGGACTTTTCTTGGGCTGAATATTCATATTCATTCATATTCTCCATCACACTTCCAGTGGTTCACTGTAAGTACATTTAGTCAAACGCTGTGCTTAAGCCTGGTATGATACATGCAGACTCACTGTCACAGCAAACACTTGAATAGAACAGAGCCACTGTTAATGTTGTTATTAACACCTGAGCTTTTCTTACCATGACAAGTCAAAATGTGTCCAGTGAGAAAGGTAGATTACCGATTAAAAAAAGGATGTTGTGATGTTGTATGATATGTAATGTGAAAGGTGTCGCTCGTAGTAACGAACCCACAGAGAGTTATCACCCTATAGACCTATTGTTTATAAGCCTCAGACAGCAGACAGACAAAGTTAGTGACTAGCTGTAGCAACAGTTTACGAGCCAGATAGTTGAAGGAGACATATTGGACTTTGAATATTGGTGGACAGACACATGAATTCATGCTAATGTTGCTCCATGTCAGCTCAATGTGTAAACAGGCAACTATTTGTTAATAAGTCAACTGTATTAGGTGATAATATGTCACAGTTGTATTTACAACAAGTAGCAGGTAGAAGTAAGCTCCTTCAGTAACAAAACAAAGAAATACTTCAGAACTTAATGGGAAATTCCCCTTATAAAAATGCAAGCTATGAATATGTTCTCAGGATTATTCATGATTTTAAATGTGTCCTGCAGTGCGGCTCAGGCCAGACCTGATGTTATATTTGTATCAGTTTCAGCAGGCAGCTGCTTTCAGCTGTGACAAACCAACTGTACACAGCCTGCCCACTGCCAAACAGCAAACACACTCATTTAGCTGGTGAACATAGTGAAACATTTACCGTCTGAAGAAGCAGAAGAAGCAGAGCTACAAGGACAGTGAGTCTCGGATTTACAGAAACATGACTCCAGATAAATGTTGATTTTGCTGCACATCTAGTGGATGTGTAAATAAGCAGCTGTTTACTACTAAATTTGTCAACCTCATGAGATGTATAATATGTCAATATGTTTACAGTTTGCTGTTGGTCAAAATCAGTGAATCAGTTTGCATAAAACACAATTGATACTTTAGGTACATTCTGCATCTAATACTTCCATATCTGTATTTAAGTAAGATTTTCAGTGCAGGATTTGTAGTAATTGATTATTTTTAAATTGTTATATTGCTACTTACACTTATCTGAATACATCTTTCTGCAGTGTAGATTACTTGTTACTCCACTACTTTTATTTGACAGCTACAAACACTTAGGAGAATCAAATTTTACATGCAAAACAAACAATCAGATATTATGAATGTTTGATGTTGTTGTGTTTTGTTTTTTCGCCATACTGACAATTTATATTTTCATGTAACTTCATTTCATTACCCTCTGTTTTATGATCTGTTTCTTTGTCTTTTGTTTGTAATTTTAGTTTTTTTAATTCCCATTTACTCTCTGTTAAGCTCTTAACTTTGTTTTAAAAAAGTGCCATATAAATAAAGTTTATTATTATTATAACCATAAAAAATATGATGCAGAATATGAAGTAGTTAAAATGAGCTCTACCTCAAACAGCTATAGCATTAAAATATGTTTTTATGTGTAATTACAGATAAGATATAATATAACACTCCTAAAAGGGCCAAATTGTAATATAAGTACCTGCACTTTTAATACTTGGTACTACTTTTTGAATGAAGGATTTTTACATTGAGGTGATCCACCATAATTTGGATATGTCTCCCTTCACATGCTTAATCTGTGGCCAAGGAGGCACCAGGGGTTAGTAGCTACCGAGGGTCAGTGGGTCTGCAATCTGGACCAGGTCGCTCACTTAGCAACACCAGGGCTTTTATTTTAAGAAGTTTCCAACACGACATACAAGACTGTAAACAGTCGTAGCCTAACAGGCACACAGCCTTGATTTCAAACACGCACACAAGTGTGCCGACACACATTAGAACACACACACGCACACGCACGCACACACACACACACATCCACACACACTCCCCAACCCCATCTCTGTCTCTTGCCCACACACGTGTACTCTCTCTCTCTCTTGTCAACACAAACATGCAGCCACTGGTCGCAGCTCACATGCCAGTGTGGATGTTCACCTCGACTGTGTCCAAAGATCACTGGGTGTATCACAGCCTCGCTCAGTTAAACCCCTTCTCACCATTACAGCAGACACAGTGGGACACATTAACATTCACATTCATAAACAAGTCCAGATTTGAACAGAGCATTAACATTAACCACATCTCAGATACAGTTACACACATTTTATTATCACTCTGTATTGCGATTTTGTTAGATTTAAAATGCATCCATGTACATTTACTGCTGAGAGGTGGGTAGGAATTAAAGTTTTATTTGCCTTAAAAGACTTTATGTCCTGAAATTCCCTGCATCATTAGTTGTTATATATTGTTTCATTTTTAAACCCCGTTATGGTGTCTCTTTGTTTTTGCAGAGGTTTCCCAGTCTGTGAGAATCCCTGTGCTGATTGGTTCAGGAGTGACCTACGACAACGTCAAACGCTACCTTGATGCAAGTGGAATGATCATCGGTTCACATTTCAAGCAGGGCGGCCACTGGGCCAACACACTTGACCCGGAGCAGGTGAAGAGGTTCATGGGAAAGATACACAACCTTCGAAAATGAAAGGGACGGTTTTCTGTTCATCACCACAGTGTCTTAAACACCTTTCATTACACTGTCAGGATATCTGCAGGTCCTTTCCTCAGAGAAAGCCTCAGGTATTTAAAAGTCTTAAATATTTTATGTTGCCTGTTCAGTAGTAATGAAACTCACTGACTCATAAAGTGTCGATTTTAACAAAAAACGTAACAAATCTCTGTCACTTATCTGCATCCACATTTATTATACCACTGGGAATTGTTGTTATATACAGGTGTAATGCACCTACAAAATATGTGATAGAAATGTCAATAAATGCTGAATGGACTGCACTTATATAACTAAGCTTTTCTCGTCTTATTGACCTTTACACGTCAAGACACAGTCACCCACTGACTCAGCACCTTTTCTATAAAGACAGCACTTCTCTATTGTACACACACTCATACATGTGTGTGTGTGTGTGGGGGGGATTTTGGGGTTCAGTATCTCGACTCAGGACACTTAGATATGTGTACTGGAGGAGCCAGGAGTCAAACCATCGACCTGCTCTACCTCCTGAGCCACACCCGCCCACTACTGCTGTACTGTGCTTTTCCAGCTTATCCTGTATGTGTGTGTTTTTTTAATTAATTAATTAATATTTCATTTACATCAACATTTACTCATCTGGCAGATGCGTTTATCCAAAGCTACTTACAGGTGAGGGACATCACTAAAGCTTCAGTGCAGCAGGAGACCTTGGTGTAAGTACTAAATACTACATCTATTTGATAAGTACAAGGAAATCACCGAAAGTACTAGTTAGACATGTGAGGGTGTTAGAGGTGCTTGGAGAGGAGGTGCTGTCTGAACAGATGAGTCTTCAAGAGATTCTTAGATAGAGAGGGACGCTCCTGCTCTGATAACATTCAGTATCTCGTTCCACCATCAGAGAACCACAGACCAGAACAGTCTGGACTGAGACTGTCTTGTGTGGTAATGTCAGACAATGTTCCTTGGAGGATCACAGTGGCTGTGAAGGAGCATCAGTCTGTATGATTGAGCTCAAGTAGATGGAGCAGACCCAGAAGTCACTCTGAAGGCAGCATTAGTGATTGAATTCGGAAAACCCAGCAGAAACTGTCGCACAATCACTGTTTGTACTGTCATATTAAACACACACAGACACATCCTTAAGAAAACAAGATTTATTTTAAGCTTTTTTTGTACATTTTATAAATACACACAAATAGAAAAACATAATATTCAACTGTATTTACACCCATGAGTCTAAAATGAACAATTAGCGTAACATGAAAGAAAAGCGAGTACCTGCTGAAAAGTACAAAATCTTACACTCAATAGAAAACTTGAACAGTGGTTTTGCAATTATTCTTAAGCAGATTCAATTAGAAACAAAGGGGACATTTATTTTAGGGACTTCACAGGGAATCATTTTCACATGGCATGAATACTGTACAGGTTTCAATACACTTGTCACGAGAATGTCTCAAGCTCATAACTGATCAAAATGTGCCGTAATCCCAACTGCATCATAATTTAGAGCAAAGTATTCAACAGGTTTGAGTTTCTCATATTCGGAACAGTGTCACACACTGTAACAGTAGCAACTCCTTTAGCATAACTTCACACAGCTAATCCATCTAAACAAGTCACACAACTCAAATGTTCTCTTTGATACTGTACAAACATTTTTGCTTGATAGTAACTGCATCTGTTACTAACGTTTTCCAATCTGAGGGACTGAGTCAATCATGATATCAGGAGATTGAGGTTCTTTGTTCTCAGCACTTTCAGGTGTGAGGGCCGCAGTGCCGGTTGCCTACGTTTTAAAATCAAAATGAAAAACTTGTGTTGCAGTGAAATCAGAGCATTTCAGAGTCAAGGCACCATGCTGCACCACACGGGGCTGTGGTGGCGGCAACTTGAGACACAACCCTTCACAAGTAAATTTCATTACTCCTTTTCAGTAGTTGTAGAGACGCTGGCAGGGCTGCTTGAAGAAGCCGTAGCGCTTCTCTGCGGGGGAGAATCGCAGCTTAGCCAGGTTCTGCCTGTGGAGAGAGCTGCGGCTCAGCCTCTTCCTCTCGGCCTGGGTCCTGGCCCTCTGGACGGCCAGCAGCTGCACGTTGCAGGGCAGGGGGATTCCCCAGGCAGCCAGGCGCCAAGATATGTGCTGCCTCACTGCCACCGGCCTGGACAGAGACATTATGTGTTGATGACATATTAGGTGAAATTCAATATGAGGAAGATAAAGTATTACCTGACGCCAGCTCAGAGTGAATGTTCTGTCCTTCTAAAAAAAACTACTTTGCAACATTTCAGATGGTCCTCATTTCTCAAAAAGGCGTTAGGATTAACACAGTCTGATCTTTGTGTGTCCATGTTGTTAGCCAACAGCACAGAGGTAACAGCCCCCCTAAAACATCTCTTAGCCCATGATAGGTCAAACAGGGAAACCATTTGAACGATTTATTCTGGTCTAGAAAGGCTGGACAGATTATTAAAAAACACAGCAATCGCTCCGCTGCCACGGCGACAGACCTGACCTGAACCTCTAGACATATGGAGAATCAAGTCTGTGACACATATTTCCTGCCAAACAGCTGGACGTGGAGAAGCTTTATCCAAAAGGTGGCCTCTCTCTTGAAAAGGTTGAGCCGGATAAATCGTCGGCAGAGTTAACCTCATACAAGTTTGTGATGGGCACCTTTTGGTTCATGGAGATTAGAGGTGTAACGATTCTGACACCGAAACCAAAACCACGACACAAACGATCCTGTGCAATGATACTTGTGTAACTGCCACTACTGCAGGTGCAGCCTGTTGAGCTTTCATTAAGTTACTAGTATCACTAAAGTCATTTTTCATTTCACATGTATCACTATAATGTGTGTAAATCATAAAATGCTTTATATTTTGAAAATATTACACATTACACCTATTGTCTTGCAACTGCATGAGTCACAGGACTATTTTGGTCCAATCGATGATCGAGTGATCACACCTGAAAGTTAGGCTCGTTTTAATAACTCAAGATGGGTAATAACCCTGAGACTGCAGATCCACCAGGCGCACTCAGGTCAGCAGTGTGGGAACATTTTGGTTATCTAGATAAGACAAAGCATGATCCACAATCAGAGAACAAATGAACCCCCACCCCACCTCCTCAAGTCACTGCATGGCCTGAAGTGCTGACCCTGGGTGGATTCTGAATATCCTGATTCACGTACAGCCCTATTTAAAAGGAAGAGCATCTGCTACAGGTGGACAGGAGGCTGAGAGAGAATTACAGTGGCGATCAGAGATCAGCCCTGACCAACTCAACTGATGCACCTTCAGTGAGTGTAGTCATAAGAACCACACCTGAGGATGAGCCAATAGCAGCATAAAGACTGTGTAAAAATAACTACCCCTTTACACAACCCCCTGTGCACCGGTCGAATGTAACTGAATACATTTACTCAGATCCTGTGTTTAAGCATAGTTGTTAGATACTTCTATTTGAATACTTCCATTTTATAGTAGTTTAAACTTCTGTTCACGACATTTCAGAAGGAAATATTGAACATTTTACTTCATTATATTCGTCTTCCATAGTAATCAGTTACTTCAAGATTCTTTCTATTGATTTTACTTTTAAAAAAACCTACAATCACACAATAAAATACAATGTACTGTTAAATTAGACTAACCAACAGTTATAGTGGTTAAAATAACCTCCACCCTGACCAACTATAACAGTAAAATGCTGCATTAATATAATATATACTAATATAACACACAGATATTTTTTCTGCATATTGATACTTAATATAAATTACTGATAATACTTTTAATTCAGATCCTGAATGCAGCGTGTTTGCTTGTACTTGTATTTTTATATTGTGGTACTGCTATCTATACAAGGAGCAACTTTTATGCAATTAACTTTATCAGCTGCTGTAAAAGTTCTCCTCAGTATTTTGCCATTGCAGGTCAAAGAGCTTGTACAATATTCTATAATAGTTCCAGGACCCATTTTGAAATGTTTGAAAACAGCAGGTTGCATTTGTGACTTTCCATCTTGGAAGTATAGTCTTGCAAATAATGTGGAAATATTTGAATTACTGGAGTTTTAGTAACCGTTTGTAGTCACTGGGTTTATGCCACGTTTAGCCATGTTTAGAGAAGGATGACTTACATCAACTCTGACTGGTGTCAATTGGATTCAAGATCCAGGAAAAATGTGTGTGTGAGCTGGAGTATCAAAATGGAAAGTAACCTGGAAGTGTCCTCTTCATCTTCATCAAAGCTTAGCTCCTCCTCCTCCTCCTCCTCCTCCTCCGCTCCACTCATCCTGCATCTCATCTGGTAAACAGACATGCTGGGGTGCTCAATCAGCAGGTTCTCCAGGGGGTCCACCTCAGGGGCTGACAGCGGCCCGTTGTCTGTATGAGGAACATCCCAATTCACACAGGTCAGTTTTCGTCCCGGTATAAGTCGCAACATCATTCAACCTTCAAGAACGTTTGAAATCTCACCTGGGAGATTGACAATGACCCATCCTCCCTCCTCAAACTCCATCAGCTCCTCGTAGGTGTCATCTGCAGCCTCAAAGTCCTCACCGGCGTTCCCAAGCAGCTGAGAAAGAATCTTTCCGATCATCTTTATGCCTCAACTGCGACCTGTAAATCAACAACCGCAAGCAGGTGAATTTAGATGCGGAGGTGAGCGCTGAGTGGATCTGAGTAACTTCCCCTCTGCTTGTGTCTTTAGCACAGTAAAATTGTGCAAATGGCTCCCTCTTGAGGCTGTCCCAACGAAACACCCACAGGATTCTGTCTACAGTTGACACCTTGTGCCTGCTCTTTATCAACAACTGCTTCCATGACGCCTGATCAGAAACCTGAGCAACCTGAGTTGTTACATTGCTGTAATGGGGGGTCAGGGGGTCAGGGGGTCAATTTACAACTGAGACCACTGAGAGAACACGATGGTGAAATAGGCTTGAATTACACTGACTGAAGCAACATTATACAATCTGTTATTCTGCTTTAGATTTCTGCCATGAAAACAGGAAGTGACTTTATTTGTGACTGACCTTTTGACCCTGCAACCTTTATTCTAGCATTATTTGAAACTTACAGTATATTAATGCTGTGTTTGTTGGTAGTCCTTAGTACAGGTTCCTATGACATGTCCATGATTGGGCAATGGTATGTTAATGTCTTTATTACTTATTACTATTGAAAGCAACATTTTGGTGACTTGATAACAAAGTCAAAGTAGTGATCATAAAATGCTGACCTCCTATTTACAGGTACAATTTTCAATGCTAAACAATGCTTTTCTTCAGCTCTTTAAAGTATCATCAGGTATATCTCAAAGTATATTATGCCCATAACACACCATCATAATAATACACGTATTTGTACATGTATGCCCCCCCCCTCCTCTTTAGTGTCTGGATGCCTTCCTGTCTGCATATGCAGTGTTTGTCTGAACTCTAATATAACCAGACCCCTCCCTGTGAACAAAGACAGGCCGTAGGACAGTGTCCCCTCACCCGGATTAATGCAACACAAACCCAGTCGATGACAGCCTCAGCACAGCAGGCCTGTTACCACCCAGTGTCCACACAGCAAAACAGCTGACTGTGTGCTCAGAGATTAGTGTTGGTTCATTTCATGAAAACGCAGCGAGCAGAGTGGAGAATGTCGTCCTGCTTTAACATACATGACAATGCAGATGATATTCAGTCCAAATAAGAGGAAAACACAGGCTGCAGAGACATTACACAAAGACAGTAAGACACAGACTTCACAGAGCCAAGATGATCGTAGTTAGAGAACAAAAGACCGTGGCTCATAAAAGGCCAGGATAGCTCAGTGAAGCATAGAGATTTAGTTTTGACTCACCTGACTAAATAAAAGTGTGTTTTTTCTTCGGGTGCGGCCGTTGTAGGGGAAGAGTCCGGCTCTGCTGCTGTTTTCTTCACAGATTGTTTTGATCTCAAAGTTGTTTGTCTGCGAGAGTCCTCCCCGTGTTCTCAATCATCAAACCACGCCCAGCGAGGCGGGGCGAGCGTGCGTCTGGCACTGCGTCACATGTCAACCAACCAACCCACGTATATGTGTCTATGTGAAGCGCTTATGACGGAAATATCATATTTATATGCCCAGTCTTATACTCAGAGTGGAGCCATAAACAGCGTAATGGACACAATGTTATATCTGCGGAGTGGACTAATGATTCATTCTACTTCAGTAAAAATGGACACTAAGTCAATTGTCTCTGTCGGGCAAGAAAATATTTAACAACAAGTCACAGTTTGAATGTTGTTTTCCGTCACTTTGCACATGCGCGCTGCACGCAGCTCGTTGGGAAGTTGGGAAGACTCTCATGTTTTGAATGACTTCTGAGGAGATTTGTTTGCTTTTGTTTTAACAGATATTAATGTTCGATGTCTAATGTTAAGGTTCAAGACTGATGACAGACGATCTGTACCCTGTGTAATAATCAGGCTTTATCAGGCCAGAAATAGCCCGAGTTGCAGGCTACATGGACACTGTAATTATAGGTTATCAACAGATACGTATCCTGAGAGCGTATTAGCTTCAGTATTTAAAAATACTTACTAGCTCACATTATTTTCTTATTTTCGCAAGAATTTGCTTCCTAACATGATCCTCATACATAAATAGCATGCAATAATACCCTAATGATCTTTAACTGACTAATTGGAACTGCTTTGATGAGCAGGGCCACTAGATGTCGCTGTAGGACGCGAGCAGATCAAATCAAAGAGAATTAAGAAAACAAGAGGTTATTATCTCCTCTTCTATGTGGTCTCTGGTTTTTCCTACATCAAGGATTGACAGTACAACAAGGTTGGACAGTTATCAAATCAAAATGCCACACAAAATAATTAGGATGTTTGATTACATCCCTCACCCTATTGTGTTAGAAACTCAACTTTACCCGTAACATACTATTCAAGCTTTATAATTGTGTTTATTTGATGACAACAAAACTACTTAGCATTTATTTTTCAATGTATGTATTTTGAAACTCTATGGCTTGATATACATGACTGGTTTTTGCCCAAATGTTGTTACATTTTTCTCAAAAGGACATTATTTATGGACTTGTTTAGAGCAAAAAAATGACCTCCTGGTTAATACCATTCTCGACCTTAGGAAATTTTATACACAAAAATCTAAGTACAAGAAAGTGAAACTTAAGTTTTTTGTGTTTCATAATGAGTGTTTTTCTTACATAAAAGCCCTGAAAGTCATGAAAACTAACTTCTTTCTAGAGTGATACAGGATAATCATTTACAAAAAAAATGTGATGTAACATCATTTCAACCTTTTTGGCTTTGTTTACCTTTTGTATACTGTGAAGAGCTCAGAGCCAAGTTGTTATATATGCAAGAGAAAAAAAAAAGGTTGCACTGCTAACTTTTCATTGGCTTGTCAAAATCCAAGATGGCGGTCCCTGGCTGCGTACTTTTGTTGACGAAATCATCTTGCCTCAATTGTCAGTTATATACTCTCTGATATATTTCATCAGGAAGTAGGACTGCTACATGTGTAGAACAAGAACGGCTACTTTGCTCATTCAGGTCAGGACTGAAGGTAAGAAACATTAATCACATCAACTTAGTAATAGTTGGATAAATGTCGAGGGGAGTCTGGTGACAGCTGACTGCTGTGTCTTGTCTCAACGTAAACAGAGAAGAAGAAATGAAGCGGCTTGTGTTTGAAGCCTTGTGTTGTTCGGTGTGAAAATAGAATTCTAACTTAAATTGTGTTGAATTTTAATCGAAAAAGCGTTTGTTAAACCGACTTCACTCTTTAAGTGTTCTTCTCTGAAAAAAGACGTAGACGTATAGTAGATTGTTATGGCTACTTAGTTTTTATCAAGTCAGTTTCAAAGTGCAACGGAAGTTTTCAGCCGGTCACAGAGTTGCCATTGATCGGTTTATCTATTGATCTATTGATCTATTGATCTGCAGTGACTCAGATAAATGAAATCATCGACTTTCAGATTATATGGACATATGAAGTTTAGAACAGACTTCTTAATTCACGTCACCCTTCAGAAACCTGGTCATGTTGATTGTTCAAGTGTACGATCATTACATCATTTGAATTTAAAAGCAATCAAGATTTATTGAAATATGTTAGATCAGAAAATAACCGACCGCATACTGTATATTTAAAGTTGCCTATTTCATTATTATATTTCTTTTATGATGTTTAGTTTATGTTGAATTTGAAAGTAAAAGTGAAAGCACTTTCCTCTGACCTTTATTTTCAATTTGATGCACCTTTTGTTTCCTCTTCCTTAAGGAGATGGGTCAGGCAGGAGAACAAAGAGCCTATGTTTGTACACTCAGCTGCAGTTTATTAGGAACACCTGGCTAAAACTAATGCAGTCTAATACAACAGTCTTTTCATTTGTGCTGACAGAAATAACAGAAACACCTCTCTTTACTAACAGCGCCACAAGCTACATCATCTAATGATCATACAGTGGAAGCAAGACCTCTACTGTTTCAATGAAAACTGAAAATCACAACTTCCATGAAAGATGATTTATTGTAGGACTGTTGTATTAGACTGCATTACATTTGACCAAGCTGTTCCTAATAAACTGCAAACTGATGTCAAAGTGTCTGTGATGACATTTGTTGTAGTAAAGTTTCATCTAATAGTGAACTGTAGTTAAACCTTACTGAGAGACAATAGTCTGCCATTGATGTGAAAGCAGATGAGTTCTTTGAAAAGAGATTTGAGCTTTCTCTTTCATTATGTAGACAACTGCATAACAACTCTACTACCACCGCTAACAGCGTCAGGTTCACTGCACGTCAATGCGTCTTCCTAATTTGTATAATTGCATGTTTTTATTGGATTTTTTGCACCACTAATGTACAATATCAATTAAGGTGGGTCGTACATTATCACCTAATTTTGTGGCCATGAAATTTTGTGTTCACATGAAGAGCAGAGTAAGATGTATTTAATCACATTGCCTCAGACTAACTGACTGGTTAGTGTCTGGGCCTATAATAAAGGCTACAGAGTACAGAGTTGTATACACTCAGTTTTTAAAGTTGTACACCAAATATTTTGTGTTTATATCCAGCATGTGGAAAAATGAGAATTAATAGTACTCAATTGTAAGGGCACTCTGGGATATATTTCTGGCTTTAAAATAAAATGTAAAAACTATAAATCATTGCAAAATTTATGCAAAGAATCTAAAGTTTAAATCAATGTACATATATGTCACTCTAACCATATTCTCTTTTATATTCACTCATCACAGTCAACACTGAAGTTACAAGATACTAAAACTATTATTACTGCAGACAAATGGGATTTAACAGATTTTTTAGTTTACTAAATGCTGTTTCCTAACACTTCCTCTGTGAGAACAAGCCCAGAAATTCAGCCTTCTCCTTTTCTCCTTTTCTCCCGAGGCTGAACTTAAAGCTGGATCTTTCTTATTTCTTAGGAAGGACACCACAGTAGAGTCGACTGTTCGCCCTCCTATCTCACCAGTGCCTCAACGCCGGGATGGCTCCTATCATGGGTGATGTGATGCGCCTGTGCTGCGAAATTTCAGCTCACGATCAGATCAAGGTCGCAGTGAAAAACTCCACCAAAGGAGCGATGATGGCAGGAGGAACAGCCTTTGTGGGCGGGCTGCTGGGTGGACCTGCGGGGATCGCTGTCGGTAAGAGTCATAACTCAGATTTCTGGATTTGTGAGGTAGACTTCACAGCTGCCCCAAACGTAGCAGACTGCACAGAACAAAAGAGGAAAATTGAGAGATGTGAGCGTCTTTGGCGTTTAGACCCCATCGTGAAGGAGTCGTATATGAAAAGGGGGTGAGGCTGTGTGAAGTATAGAAACCCTCTGACCTGAAGTCAGCTGATTACAAAAAGTGGGGTGAGAGAGGGAGAGAGAATTGTGAGTGAATTTTATGCATAAAACACTTGAGCAGTCCCTAAGCACCAGTTACTTTAATTACTACTAATTCCTACTCAACTAACGTGACATGACGTAAACAGGTCAGTCATAATAAACTGCAGTGGCCATGTTCATGTTAATGTCTCACTGATCTTCAGAAGAGGAACAGGATATTTGAGGCTTTGCCTACTTGTTAGTGGCACCAGTTTAGTGTTGGTTTGAGTCTCTTCATGGGATTTGTTAAAAATTAAAAAGACATATAAATGGTTTATCAAATATCACTAGACTTCTCCTTCAGGACTCCTCATCAGTTGTGTTTTCAGTTGTCTTCGATGCACGTTTTCTTCATACTAACACATACTTACTTACATTTGATTTATTCTGAACCTGTGACTGACCTGTCTCCACCTGTCTGTGTGTTTCCACCAGGTGGAGCAGTGGGCGGTCTCTTGGGCAGCTGGATGACCAGCGGTCAGTTCAGGCCTCTGCCTCAGATCCTGATGGAGCTGCCACCCAACCAGCAGAAGAAGCTCTGCGACGACATTATGGCCGTCCTAGGCAACCTGAACTGGACGGACGCGGCCCAGCTCATCGCCCTCGTGATGGGGAACGCCACTCTCCAGCAGCAGGTCACCGCTGCGCTGCTGAACTACATCTCTAAAGAACTCAGAGCAGAGGTCCGTTATCAAGACTGAGTCATGGATACAGACGGACTTTTCAGGATTTCAGATTAGGTTTTAAAAACACCAACACAATCCTTTTTGCACTCGGCTGGTACTCGGCAACTACAGTGATCATAGCAACTTGTCTGTGTAACTCAATAATGACTGGATAGAGAATATTTAGTATGACAGGTGGACTTCAACGTCAGTTTTCCTCTCTGCCTTTTCAACCTCTGTATAATAATGTTTATTCTGGATTACAACATAATGTTCTCACTATACACTACTGTGCAAGAGTTTAGATTCTTCTCCATCACACACTGCAGCAGGGCAACGAGCCCAACACACACACAGAGTCATCAAGAACTTTCCTCTGTGAAAAGTCCTGCAACAGAGTCCTGATCCCAGCAGCATGGAGTCAGTCTGGGATCACATGAAGAGACAGAAGACACTGTGGCACATTCTCCAAGACACTTGGAGCAATCAGCTGACTGCCTTAAAAAACTGTTCACAAGTGTACCGAGGAGAACTGGTGCAGTCACACCAGATATTGTTTTGATTTAGAATTTTTGTGTGAAGGTAATTGATCAATAAAAACTATTCATGGCTTTATTTTTTTTATTTTTTTAAAGAATCCTCACTTTATTTTTAGTACTTCAAACATTTTACCTGCTTAGGAATTTCAAATTAAAAAAAAACAAAACATTTGATGATTGTGATGATTTTGATTATTTTCTTATTGACAGTTCTCGGGATTGTAAAGACACATGTTGAAAAGTAAACACAAGCAAGAACTGGAGCAACGATCTAACTTTTCACTACTTCTGTACAAAATGGTAAATTCTATTTTTCTTATGTAACAATCTAAAGCTCAAAAGTCCAACTACAGACTCTCTGAAGCTTTGATTTGGTGGGATCTCCAAACAGCTCCTCTGGAGTCTAGACGCTGCTGCTGCTGGTGGTGGAGTCGAACCAGCAGGTGGTTGATGGAAACCTTTGGACATCATGGAGGTTTTGATGGTGACGGGGAGGAGGCGGGTCGAGCAATAGTAGGTCTGAGAGACAGATCAGAAGAATTGCAATGATATTTAAAGAACAACATCCAGGAAGATCCCGTCATGATTGTGTTATTTTGCAGGTCTATGTACCCCGAGTACACAGGAAGCGAGTGTAACTTTAACTGTTTATACAGGTTCTAACTGAAGACAACCTGTTCCAGTATAAAACACTATGGCATGAAGGAAGTGGAATTTGAACTATTTAATGATTCAACAATGAGTATTTTGTATTTGACTACTTTATCTGCTGCTACATTTAGTCTTTGACATCATTGAGGTCAAATCTTGATGAAATCCTATTAGATAATTGTTGATTGTTGATAGTAAAAATAGGTGGTACCAAAGTGTCAATTTAAGATCTGAGTGTTGCTGAAGTGAAAAGTGGCGAGTTAAAGATTCGGTTGATGTTGAAGCCCTGACTGGAGATGAAATGTATGGTAGGTGATAAAATGCCGCAGGTTTCAAGTGAAGTGGAAGTCCTGAAAGAAAGTAGTCCCAGTCCAGGTTTATAATAATACAGTTCTTAAATTGTATCAGTGTGTCCAGTGGTGGATATTCAGTTAGCCTTGAAGGTTTTCAGTGTGACAGATGAAAGACTGTTGAAAAGTTGAAAGAGAGTTGGAGGCATTTACATTTTGCTGGGTGAGGGAAGAGCTGAAATGACCCAGGTCAGAATTGAATGCTGATACTAAACGCTGCTCATGGGAAAATTTAAAGCAAAACAATTTCTTTGATTTTCTTGTCTAAACATTAAGAATTGACTGTAAATTATAAAGTTGTGACATAAATCTGAGCTGTCTCTTCTTCAATTTCTCTGTGGTGTTGCAGCTTTTCTAAAACACAGGTGATACAGAGCAAAAAATGGAAACACACTGATACAGCTGTTTTTGACAGTGACGCTGTCAAACACACATCTGTGTGAACACTTTACCCAGACAACTTTACTCAGTCCAGGGCTGAGTTAGCAGTGAGGCCCATACACAAATGTAATATATGACTTATAAGTCCCTATATCAAGAGTGATGTGTTGCCATATATGACATCTATGTTATTATCACATATTTACATCTTCTGGATATGTGAAACATGTAAGATAACATGTATGAAATACCCATAATAAAATGTGTATATGTACATAAATATATATATAATGAATTTTCATACTGTATAACTTGTTGCAATAACAATATATATTTAATTCATATACTGTATGTACATTTATTAAAACAACATACATATACACATCCTTTAAGCTTATATATGTTTTTCTTAATAATTTCTCATAATTTTTTAATTTTCTTACATGTTTTACATGTTCATAATTCATATATGGAAATTCAATATATTATATTTGCCCTACAGTCAAGTGTGCATAAGTTTTAAGTACAGTGTGGGATTCTGTTGGTTGAATTATATTGAACATATAATATATTTACACTGTGTAAGAAGTGTACACTGTGACAAGCGATCTGTTTTTATTTGTTTTTATTTGTAAAAACAACTTTTGCATTTGGATATTGAGACAATATTACATTTAAATAGCAACAACATATCCAGCCTTTTCTTCTCCGTCTAAATGCAGCGTGATCCTGTGTCTGCCACAGAAAACCTGACACTTGTTAGAAGGCACCAGAAAATAACAGCACTGTGACCAGGTCTGAAGTTAAAATGAGCACTGAGTGCAATGGATACAGTACCAAGGACATGAGCTAAATATAGATCTAACGTCGTGGATTTAGGCCCAGATATCTACAGTATAGTTTATTATTACCTTGTACCTCGTGCTTGAAAACTGCTTTACATTAGAATTCAATGAGCCCACAGCGATATGAGTCTCTCAGCTGCTTTTAGTCGACACTCCACCAAACCACAACCTGAGTGTACTGGACATGGATATGAAAACAACACCCAGGCTATAAGACAACAGAACTGTTTTAGACACACATCAACTGATCTTTTTGGCAACTTGGGAGCAGAGGAATCAAGCTGTAAACACAAAGTTTACATATCATCTTACAAAAGCATTTTATTTTAGCAAACAAGCTTAATTGAACGTCCAGCAAATTCCAAGCAACATTAGCATTTATTTGGAGTCATGTTTCTGCCAACGTAGATACTCAAAGTCAAATATTCAGTGTTCAGGTCTTCACTAACTCGTGATGGAAATCTGTGGCTAAAATGCTCCACTATGTGATCACTACCATATTGTCTTTCATTTGGTGCTGGGCAGGTTGTCTGCTGTGGGCTCATCAGAGCCTTTTTCAAAATGACTCTAATATGAGCAGGTGGCCTTCAGCTAGAAAAGTGAAGTCCCAGGTGTAAAACCAAAATAAAGAATTGAAAGATTCTTTTAAAAAAACACACAGATGTAAGAGGAACTGCAGAATCCGGTGCTGATTCTCTTTGGGGTTTCCCTCCAAACACCTTTCACATTACACACACTCCATGTTTCCATGGTACTGTATCCAAGACACGATAGAAAGAACATCAGTGCTTTTGTCAAGTGCTCATTTACAGGCATACTTTTTTTCGAGTTATTATTATTATGAAATTTCCCCCCTTGATACACATAAATACACAGTTTAAATCTTACCCTCCCCCCCCCCACCACCACCACCTTCACCCCACAAGTGCTGAATGACAGAAGACACATGGTGACACTGGCCTGGCTGGTCTGAGATCTCCTGGGCCAATTTATAACCTTATTTCCTACAAGACATGAGTGTTATTCACTTGTTAGGGGGCCCACAGCCATTTTTCAAACATGGCAATAATTTGGTAAAATTACACAGAGTCACAGTAAAGCTTTTCAGGTCCAGATTAATGCATCAGCCAAACTCTTCAAAACAATCTAAGAATCTTTAAAGAAAGGTTTGACATTTTGGTTCATAACCTTGCTCACTTTCTTTCTGAGAGTTAGATAAAGAGGATCAATATCACTCTCATAAAAGCTACAGACAGAAGATGGTTAGATTAGCTTAGCATTAAAGACTGGGAGCAGAGGAAAGCAGCTAGCCAAGCTCAGTTCAATGGTAACAAATCCACCTACTGCACCTCTAAAGCTCTTTAAACAACATGTTATATCTTTGTTCGTTACGTATAAAAAGAGTGTAAAAATAATAAGCTGTCATTTCATGAGGGGTTCTGACGTCGTGGAGTCTTGTTGTTTTCATGCTGTTTAGACATGATGCTTGGAATTTTTTTTTTTTTTTCACATTTGGACAGAGCCGGTCTTTACGCTGAGCATCAAATATGCCATCGAGTATCATGCTAAAAGTACATTTTGTAAAAGATAAAATACACCGTATGTTATTGAAATATAGACATATCACCAGTTTGGCAGTGCTCTGTGAATAAATGTAGTTAGGCATAAATAGTGTCAGTGCTTTAGACTTGAACATTATTATTCTTGTCTGTTCGAAGGCTCTTTGTGTTTTTGACAGAGTAACAAAAGTTCAAAGGCACAAATGTGAAGCAGAATCAAATCAGACAACGACTTTCATCACCATCAGAAAATGATCCATTTGCTACTTAGTGTTTTATGGCTTTTTGCCATTTATTTAAGTGTCTGAATTATATGTGTAAACTTTACGCACAATGTAGTTCAAAACTTCTCACAAGGGAACCAAAATTATAGCATCTAAAAAAATACCACAATGCAAAAGGGTGATTTTCCTCGAGATGACACGTGTAAAATTGGTGAAATGAGGAAGAACTGACATTCAGTGAAAATCTTCTCGTCTAAATCTGATCTACTTATGTGAATCTAATTATTTTTTTTTTTACAAAAGTGCAAGTGGGCGAGAAGTTGAGGAAAGCTTCCCAGTCCTGTGCAACATTTATTTGAAACACTACAAGAATAAATGTCTCATAGAAACGCGATCAGAAACAACTCATTGGTAAGCTCACGATCTGACTTCTGCGACTAAATAGATCTCAGTCGTAACTCCTCACCAACTCTTCAAAATGTCTGAATAAGAAAGGCAGTACCCAAGCAGCAAACACACACAACAACTTCTAAACTGTTCAAAACTTCAGAGCTGCAGAACGAGAAGCATTCAGAGCCTCCGCCGCTGTTCGCAACAGGTCGGTGTTCACGGTGTGAGTAAACACACAATCCAGGTTTAAACCAGTGATGTATTAGTAATGCTATGTGTGAAAAATACGCTTCACCTCATTTACATTTAGAGTAAGTCAAATAAAAAAGAATGTACACAGTACAATACATCAGTTCCAATCTAAGGAGAGGAAAGGTGTAAAAAACACTGGTGAGTCTAAAACTGCTCAGAGAGGAGATCACACAGTCTCTGAGACACAGAGTTCCTGCTGGTCCGGAGGGTGAGGCGGTACATCTGAGTAGGAAACACACACACACAGTTACACAGGCTGTATGATGAGGGGTGAGTCTGTGTGTGTGTGTGTGTGTGTGTGCGTGTGTTTGTCTTTACCTGTGCTTGTGAGTTGGGCTCCAGTCTGAGGAGGCAGCCCACCTGAGAGTTCTTACTGTGAATGACTCCAGCTCCCACAAAGTTTTCAGGGTTTGGATCCACTCCGTCGAGCAGAGCGACACCAAAACCTATTATCTACAACAGAATTTACAGAAGAGAAAAGGAAATGAAACAAAACGAAACGAAACAAAGTTTATGAAAACAATTTAAATTCTCAGAGTTGGTGATTGAATTTCCTGGAGACACCTACTGTAGAGGGAACTACCACAGAGGTGGTTTTGAGTAGTTTGCAGGTGTCTGTCTGTCTGTCTGTCTGTCTGTCTG